>NW_015090862.1:8540345-8674671 GCF_001431845.1 Calidris pugnax
CCGTGCCGCGCCGCCAGCCGCTCGCCGCGGAGTTTGCCGCGCCGCCAGCCGCGCCCGGAGCCGCGCTCTTCCCCTCCGCAGCTCCCAGTAAGTCAGTCTGTCCGTCCGTCCTTCTCCCGGCGCCGCCGAGTTGGCTCCGGCCGCCCCTTTTCCTCCGCTGCCCTGCGCGGAGCCGGGATGCGCGGGGCGGGTCTCGCCTCCCGCCCATTGTTTGCGGCGCCCCGAGGGTGGAGGGGCGGGGGTGGGTGTTGGGGTGAGGTGAGGAGGCTGCGAGCGGCTTCGTGGGTGTTTCCGTGGATGTTTTCGCGAGCCCCGAGCTGAAGGGCTGCGGCGGGGGCGGCCGGTGCCCGGTACGTGTCTCTCTGCCGGGCACCTCGGGCATTTTGGAGCTCGGTGCTGCCGGGGCCGCTGTTGCTGTTAATTCTCCTCAGATGTCTCTACTTTCCAATTATTCTCTCAGCTGGAGGCTCAGCCCTTTCTACTCGGTGAACTGAGGAAATATTTATTTATTTATTTTAAATGATATTATCCCCTTCTCGGTTGTCTTAGCATAAGCGGGCGTGCTGTTACGGGGCTCTGTCGGCAGCTTTCATGAATCCCCTTGGCCATTATAAGGCATGTGCATCTAGAGCAGAGTAAATCGGAGAGATACATGAGACAAATGTATACTCTCCACTGACAGTGTCTCACTGAACACAGGCACCTGCGAGCACCCTTTCCTATACAAGTCCGTGTCCTGACCGCTTTGTTCACTGCGCCCACGGAGGAGTATTTCTTTAGCTGTGCAAGGTAGTGACGATTCAAAATCTTTCTCATGTCAGAACTGGTACAACTCATGACCCTAAACTGCTCGTGTGCATCCAGTGCTGCTGGGTGTTAATCTCAGTGACCCCAACATACCTGGCTGCCTCCAATGCTTTTTGTTTGATGGTCCTTGATGGACTTGCCAAGTGCATTCGTCTGCTGAGGCGTAGAGTTTTCCAGCCCCTGGGAGCAACACGTTCTGTGACCACCTCTGTCTAACGCGGAGTTTGATTTCAAAGGGAAAATCCATGACACGGAATGGGTGTTGTGATTATGGAAAGTGAGATGTAATTTCTTTGAAGAAGGAAGGAATTTTGAAGAGGTTTATAAAATAGGATGTAAGGGTTTTGCAGGAATAAAATGTCTGCATTATCTATCATCAGTATAGCCATTTAACCCCGCTCTGCTGTAGTAGCAATTTGTTCTCATTTTCTATTTTTATTGCCCTTTCCATAATGATTTTCTATTGATTGAATTCCTTTTCTTTCCTGTCACTGTGGATGTTGATCCCTGATCCAATTCTTAAGAGCATTTGTAACTACAGTTCAGTTTATGTCTTCATCTTAAGGAAAAAAAAACCCCACAAACACATAGGCAGTGCCCTTATTCATTTCACAACTTTGAATTTATAGGACTCAGGCAATATTGATCCCTTTGTTGTTCGTTTGTGTTCTCTTTCAAATGTTAATATAACTTGGCCTATTTCAGGCAGGTCTTGATTGAGAAGGTAAAATAAAAATGCATTGGCTGCCTTTAATGATCGTTTTAGCTACTCCCATTGTGTGTTCTCCAATTACAATATGATGCGAGTTCTAAGTCTGTACATCTCTCCCTCCCACCTCTCCCTTATATTTTTCCTCTTCAGCAAAATATTTAGTAATCAGCAAGTCCATTTTTCATGTAACTCAAATTTGTTTAAATAGGGTCCTAAAATACACAGAATTGCTACATATTTTTTTTTCCTTCCCTAAGAAAAAAGAAAGGAGTTAAGATGTATATAAGGAAAGGTTTAATAGACAGTGAGAAGCAGAGATTTCTTTCTTTTGGAAAAGAACCCTTACCAATGTTTATTGAATTTGCTCGTCTGCATGAAGAAAAGAACTGTTGTTTTGTTATCTAGCAGCTGTAGGAAGATTGACAGCTACAAATTGCAAATCTATGAAGGATCTGTCCATGACACAATTTTTAGTTCATTTAGATAGTTATCCTACACATCTTGTCATTTGCAAAATTATATAAACAAGATCAGTAAGTTTTTTGAGAAGATATAAATGCAGTGAATATACTGTAAAGATTTTGAAGCTCTTTGGGATAATTAGCAGAGCATGATTTTGCTTGAAATATGACATTAATACAGTTAATTTACATTCAAATTTGAAGACAGCATTGTAAACATTATACTGTAGAAAAGAAATACATATTTTGAAACATGCTAGCTCCGTCAGATGAACATTAAGTGTAATAGTCTTTTTGTTAAGATAAAGAGAACATCATTGATGTCGTGGCGTGCTTTGCATTTTTAAACAGAATCTAATGAATTACAAACATTCATTATGCTACAAGCAATTGCTGAAACTTCTCAGGACCCCAAAATAGAGAGTTACTTGTATACTGATACTCGCATGTTTTCTGATTATGGTTTGCCTGTAAAAACAGAAATAAATAAAAAAGCTATTGTTCTGAAATTAATTCTCTGCTAGCTCCAAATCTTCTATTGGTCTACTTTTATCTTCTAAATTTATGTTTAAATACCTCAGTGCGTTCAGGTTATGGAACTTTCTGTTGGGAAGTGTGGGAAAGCTGCAGGAGAGTTCTGGGAGCAGTCTTTGTCAGATCTTGGAATTCCCAGTTAAGGGCATATAATCTGCTGTGGGAGGTCAGGCTTACCAAATGTCTGAGAAAGAAGAGAGCTGAAATTTTCAAAGGTCAAAATGACCGATGTGCTAATTTTAAAGGACATCTTGTGTAAATATTGCTCATCTTGACATGTCAAGATGCAAAAAAATAATGATTTCTTGGTCTGTGTTTTTATCTACATGCTTTCTTTAATGATTTACTCTTTCTTAAATATGATATTTGTAACATAATTGCTGTTCTTCTATATGATATTTGTAACATAAATATGATATTTGTAACATAATTGCTGTTCTTCTAGTAGCGTTTCATTCTCTGTGGACTCTAGGACGAGCCAGGGGAAATGGGCTGTATTTATAAGCCCAGGCCAACTTTCATGACTATTCTTGGCACTGCACATTGTGGGCTGTCACTTTCCAAAAATTGTTTTCTTTGAAACACGTGGGGGTCTGGAGTTGAGTTCTGTGTTACCCCCTATTGGTTCCCATGTGTGCACGGCAGAGGTGGTGGTCGCGGTCAGCAGACAGGTGACGTGGAGCTCAGCGCTGCTGTATGTGTCGACCACCAGCACTGTAGCTTGGTGTGCTTATGGTCCAAAAGGCGGGTTGTCTTGGATCGATACAGATAAAACTAGGTGGTCGCTTTGGGGATGTGGACAGAGTAGGAGGCTGATATCATCTGCTGTTCACCAGGGCTAGGTACTGAGAATTTATTACTAAACTCTGCTGTTATTTACAACTGGTTTGAATTTATGTTTAAATACCATCTCTTAATCCTTTATCTTGAGAATTAATTCCTGCCATGGCACTATATTTTTAGTGAATCCTGAGCGTATTCAAAATGCAAGAGGTTCTTTTATGAATGACAATTTTAATGACAGATGACAAAACACAGGGTCTGTAGAATACACACCAGTTTATCTGTTGGTTTGTGGTATTTTCCGTGCCATACAATAGCTACGTTGATTATCCCCAATACTCCTGGTGATTCTCCTTGAATGAATTGCAGTGGAACTGAAGTGGGAATTGCACCAAAGTGTACATCTGCGGGAAGTCTAGGTCATAAAATGAGTACCAAGTTTGATCTGAAGTAATCAAGTATTGTTGATCCTCCAAGGAAGTGCTTAATGCCCTTCTCTTTTCCAGGCAAGAAAGCAGTCAGTAAGGATGTCTGTTATGTGAGGAGTGACGTTTTAATGGTGAAAAGCCTGTGTCTCAAATTATGGTGAAGTTGCAGCTGATTTAATTGTGAACTAATGTAAATGGTGTCTAGAAAACCAGACAAATCTTCAAACTGTAGTTATAAATCAAAATTAGAGAAGATAAAAGAAAGATGCAGTATTTTTGAAAGCTGATACCTGCAGTATTTCAGGGGCTAGAAACAAAAGTTAGTCTGTGAAAGAACTAGGGAGTTCTTTATTTCTGAGGATATAAAGCACCTATTTCTTCCCTTGTAAGCTGAAGATCACTTGACTTTATCATACAATTTAGATGTTTGAGACAAGCTTTCTTTGACAAGGAAGAGTCATTGTATTTCTCAATGTGCTCTGTTCTCGTGGCAGGCCTGTGAACCAGTAAGTGCTTACGATGCCATTAGCCAAGGGACTGTTCCTTTAGCTCAAGTAGGAAGGATCTCCACTTGGAAAAGAGGCTTTTGAGTTCTTTCTTCTAGAGTAGGAGGAGCTCCTGTTGGTTTTGCAGTAGTATTTTTAAGCTGCTTCAGTTACATATTCTTAACTTTGTTTCATTAATGGGAGCTCACCTTTCAGTCCCTCTGACCTTTTTCAGTGAGGTTAGATTCCACTGAAGCTACCCTGCCTGTTCTGTTAGGTTGTAATTCCCTTTACAAAGTCAACTTTTGCCTTTCTTTATCCTGTCACTTCTAGTTTTGATCATCTTCCCTCAGTTCTCAGAAATATTTCGTATTCATTAATCCTTGCCCTTCCCACTGATACACCACTTCTGTCTCCCATAGTCTATCCAAAGAAACCAATTCCCTCTACTCCAACTGTTCGGTTAGCTCACTAGCTCTAAGATCTCTTTACACCTACAACTTTTTCTCCCACTTCAAAGCTAGTCATGACAATGTGACAGCACACATTTTCTTTCTCCAGCTGTAGCATGTATCTGTAACTACAGTATTATGTTTCTGAACTTGAATTTTCATGCCACTAACACAGCACATGAAGCTGTCCCCATGAAGAGAGTTCATTCTGACAAGTAGTATTGCTCTCTGTGGAAACGGGTGATCCATCTATGTTCTTGAAAGGTGGCAGAATTGATGCTTAAAGGACTTGTGTTCTGTGTGTGTGAGAGCAGAACCATTTTACAGAATATCTGAGAGATGTATGTGATCCTAATTTTCTTTGTTAAAACATTAACTGACAAAGTGTTGATGGATTCTATTTGCTCCTAGAACAAAAAGAAGCAGTCTTCTGGAGTCAACAGCCTGTGTGCCTTTTCCTTGCTAGTCTTCCAAGGCTCAGAACTTTCTCCTGAGATGTATTCCCTTTTGCAGCACTTAGTCTTTATCTACAAAAATGTGTCAGAAAGTTCTTTGTGAGATCCTAAAGTGCAGAATTCTGCTTTATTACAGCTGCTCTAGAAAGGAGTTGTCTGGTGCTGCATTTTCTTCATGGGTGGTAGCTTCTTGCTAGCTCACCATGGGAAATACTGTTGTAATTCCGAATTTACAAAATCTGCTTTAAAAATGCTTTAACCTCATTTATTTGCTGGTGTAGGATAAGGAAGAGAGCGAGTTCTTCACATATAATGAAAATGCCCAGTACCGAATCAGACGCAGCCAACCTGAAAGTGTCAGATCATAAAGTTCAGCATTTTTGAATTGGGGTTGAGGTAGGGGAGACCCACTTATACTTTGCCATTTGAAGCAAGTATTACTTTTTTCACTTTCCCATAATTCAAAGAACAGGTGAATGAACCTGTCTAAGGCTGTAAAATTAAAAAGAAAAATCACCTTTGGAAGGAAAGGAAACCAACCATTTCACAAAGCAAAAGATCAAGATGGGACATTTCAGCTGTAAATGAGAAATTACATGAACATTATCAGCATGAGAATGTGTGTTTATAGTTCAAAGTCTAATGAAGTGGTAAGTCCCTTTTTGTTTCATACAAAACATAAAAAATGAAAAATCTCAGGATGTGAACTGTAGTCACAAAGTCAAGTATCCAAAATTTTTCAAAACTACAACTTACTTTTTCTCGAAGCTTTCCAATTAGATCTCTCAATTACATGGTATTCTTTAAAAAAAAAAAAAAATTGTGAGGTGCCCGGATCAAGAGATCTTTGAGTTATCCAATATCCATCCTGTTCTGTGTGTAACCCCACCATTTACTGAATATTATTGTGACCCTGCTATGAGATCAGAAGTTTCCATAGTCAAATCTATTTTCTAACTGTACTTCACAGCTTTTTAATGAATTTTTCAGAGTAGCAGTACCCCCTGGACTTCTATTGATACCCTGTAGCAGCTACAAGTATTAGAGCTTCTTGAGATTGGATCCTGGGCTGTCGTGCTGGTCACTGAAGAACTGAGGAACGTGCAATTATTGATCACATCTGTTAAACTTGTATCAAGGGCCATTCTTTGCATTTCTGCTGTAGAGACAGGATTAGGATCAGTTCTCTAGAGCAACTTCCAATTGCACTTACCAGTGCAATCTTTCTTCAGTCTTCTGTCTCTTTCACTGCAAATCTCTCAGGCGTTTACTACAAAAAAAAAAAGGTTGGGGGTTGTATATAAATTATTTTTTTACCTTCAGTGAGTTGCTGTGTAAGTCTTCATTATGTTGTTAAAAAAGGTAAAGGGATTGTTTCTGCTTCCTTAGTCTCTGAGCAGTGTTTGAATCTTTGGATCACCAGGCAGGTTTGTGCCATCTGAACTAGTCAAGTGTTAGGGAAAATAGCTGGTTCTGCTTGAACGATGTTAGTGGAGAACATGGCACATACTTTGGCATATTTACCAATGTTCTGTCATTTTCCCAGCAATCTTGGATCCCATTCAGATTTGGAAGATTATTCCAATTCTTTCATCTAAATTTGCATCCTTATGACCAGACATCTCTTATTCCACAGCCACGTGTTCTTTGCTCTAGTGCCCCACACAAATCTCACCTGGTTTCTCATTCCAGACTTTTCCATGGCTATCATCCCAGTTTTGTTTTCCATCCACAAGTGGCTTCACCAGACATCTTGCCCAGTCACTGATTGCTTTTAACAGCTCCCTTCCCCCTTCCTATATAGGTTCACTGATCTTGGTATTTTGTTATTGCTCTCATTTTCACTTCCCACACAATCTCACTTGACTGCTCTATGGTCTCCTTACTCCTATCCTATTCTGGTAATGAGTTAACTCCTGTTCCCATTTGAAAACTAACAAAAATCCACTCTTTCTCCAAATTGCTTGAGGCTGTGGGGAAAGAAGCTTTACCTGTTCATTGTGTTGGTAGCCTAAGCTGTGCTGGCTCCACAAAATTTAAAAAAAAATAAACTCTGGGGAGAGGTTTTCCCATGTCCCTGAACATGCAAGATAAAATATGTTGAACAAATGCTCAATTTCCAGAGAACACAGCTGTCCCTATGGAGAATTTCACACACTTAAAAAGTAGACAAGCTTCTTTACTTCCGTGTGAAGAATGTGTCTCTGTCATTAGAACATGTTAGAAATGTTATTGTTTCAATCAAATGTCAAGTCTTTCCACCAATGCAGGGAAGCCTTCAGATTTTCTCAAGAAAACATGGTTTGTCTGTGTTAAAGTATTCCCATTTTCTCTTAGCAAACTATATATAACAGGCTGTGAAATTTTGATGAAGCATTTTTTGAGAAAGCATAAGAAAAAGGTTTTTTTCTTTCCCTTGCGTTAAAATTTCAGCACAAGGACATTTCTGTCCTTATAGGACCATACCTAGCTGTACTTAGAGTGCCATCCTGTAAGAGGAAACATTGGGCAGCCTTTGGTAGGCACACAGCTCCGTCCTACCATTGGCACATCTCGAGTAGTCTGGAATGGTTTTCTGCATGCAGATCCCCAGGCCTGCTCAGATCTGCCTGTGCTTGCACCGTGCAGCACACACTGATACGAGAGCCAGTTAAGTAAGAAAAACAATGTGAATTAACACAGAGTGCTCTACTACCAGGGCCCCTGCATACGGAATAGTTCAAGAATTCCCACAAAATACTTCTGTACACAGTATAGCTGTGAGTGTCTTGAGGGATGGAGCTGTACGCTGAAAAGCAATTACATGTGTGGGTATACAACTGGCATGTCTACAAGTGTATGGGTGAGAGAGAGAAAATACGTGATAATGTTGGCATTGGAGATTTCAGTAGCAATCCAGCTTAAGATAACTGCATTACTCACAATTGGAAGAGATATATACGTTGATGGATAGATGCAGAGAGTGAAAGAGATTGCTATGTATGTAGGTATTTATCTGCTTGAAAATAAGATGGAGTGAGGATAAAATGCAATTAAATCTTAAAGCATTGCAATCTCAGAATAACACTGTTCTGTAACCATTTTACCCTGTAGAAATGTTCACATACGTGGTTCAGCTCATTATCTGCGAGTATAGAGTTTCTGAAGGTGGCAATTAATTGCCAAATTGGGATTTACCTTGTTAGGCTTTCAATTATTTAAAAAAAAAAAAAGGTTTTACAATTTAATTTTGTATGTGATGAGAGAAAATACATAATTTTCGTGGGGCTTTTTGCTTTATTTAAACTGTAAAGGTAGAACTCTTCTTATATGTGCATTTTTTCAGTGTGCCGTGAGCATTTAACAGACATACTCATTGAGAAACTGTTGAAAATGTTGTTACCACTTTGCTTTCTGGCAGACAGTCTATAATCCAGTTTGTCAAATGAATTTTCTTGATTGCCTTGCAGCATATGCAAAGTACTTAAAAATGTCATAATTACCTCTCTGAAAAGCTGGGGGGGGGAGAGAAGAGAAAGACACAAAAGAAAACAGGCAAAAATTCAGCTTTCTATTCTTATATAAGTATAAAGAAAATGGTACTGTATAAAGGCAGCACAAAAGACATAACAGAAATGTTATAATGAGAGCAATCAAGTCCTTCAAAATGCTGGATAGTAGTTGTACTATTGGGGGGGAACCCCACAGATTGCTGTGTAAAACATTGAACGTGTATTTGTTTTTATTCAGCAAGCTAAACTTAAACTATGGAATACACTTACTGTCTGACTTCCACTTGAATATAAATATTTCTGTCAGTTCTGCAGGACTTTTAAATGTGGGGTGCTTCCTAAAGGTGATGGGTGTCCCTTTACCTCTAAGTCCACTGTTCAAAATTTTTATAAAGATCAAAAAAAATTTATTTCACTTCTACTACGGTGATATTTAATGTATTTTAGAATGCATGTAAATAATCATCACCTTTGGCTTTGTACAGAGTTTATAACTTACACTGACTTTGTTACCTACACCAAAGCAGGGAGAAATATTTCTCGTATGTATTATTATGTTTGGGTTATAACTAGTCTTAAGCTATTGTTTCTTCTACGCTTACTTATATTCTTCGTACCAAAATCATGCTTACAATATTTGCCAGGAATCTGTGGAGGGCAAAGATATAAACTTTTAGCAAACAGACAGGGTTTCACAGGGAAGTGAGAAAACACTTTGCAAGATTCATGGTCTGAATTAAGCTGCTAGTTGATTATCTTTTGCAGCTATTTTTCCAACCACTCAAGAAAGGCCAATGTGTGGTACAATAAATCTAGAGATCTTAGAGGCTGATATTCCTGTATCTTAGCCTCTCGATTTCTAAAATGTCAGTAGTGCTTATAAATCAGAGGATTCTGCTTGGTATTCTGGGCAGTGTGCCTTTGAAGCCAGGCTGGAGGGAGCACCATGACTGTTGCCTTTTGGCTGAAACCCCCAAGAATTGTCTGGAGAAAAAATTCTCTTATGTGGGAAAAGACCTTCTCGGTCTGTTGCCAGGAGGTGTCACTACAGCTCAGGAGTAACTATTTTGTCCCTTGAGACACACTTTAATAGTTTTAAGGTCTCCTGTAAGCACTGGTGTTACCAGGTGCAGTAACACACTGCCCTTTATCATATGTCTGAAGAAGAAACACTGAAATTGTGCCGTCTACTAATTAATGTATAGACAAGTAAAGAGATGATGCTAATGTGAAACGAGTTGTCCCTCAAAAACACCTTTACTATATTGATGCTGAAATACGCATGCGACGTGATACGTGTACATCCCTCCTTTGGGGAATTCTTGCTTACACAGAGGTAGCTGATGCAGTCGTTTGTACTCCCCTGGTCCTATTCATCTCCCTGGGTTGTAGCAGAATCTCAGCAATCACTAATCAAACGTATTACGCTAGAATTAGCATGGCAAGGTATCTGTTGAAAACCAGGAGGGTGAAAGTGTCAGTCTGAAGGAGATGGGGCCATAAGTAGGTTTGGGAATCATATCCTTAAACGCTACTGATACCACTCTTTCAAAACAATTTAAATCATTTATTTTAATGCATGAGAAGCTTTTTATTCTCAATCAGTTTTGCACAGCATATTATATGTATCTTATACAGCCTGCTAATGAGCTGAAGACTTGTTAATTATATGTGTGTGGAATGGCATAGCTGTTGAATTATGCACATTATTTTTCTTTACAACGAAGCCTGTCTCTTAACTGTGTCTATCCTGGTTAAAAATGTACACCTCTATTACTAAGTTAGTTACTGTCACTTTATTTCATCAATCTTAAGGTTTTGGAGGTATGAAGAGTCAGTCAGAAAGCTGGAAGAGTTGGCCAGACAATAAAAAGAATTACACCATTTAAAAGCAGCTTCCTGAGTCACATAAAACATCTATTGGGAATTTTATATCCCCTGAAATAAAAGGAAAAAAAAATTAACAAAGGAGTGTAAAGTCTGTAATGGGTCGCTTCATTTTCTTTCTTCAGCTGTCTGGTTTGTAATTCATTACAGCTTTCCTATTTAATATTGTCCTGTTGATGTGGAAAAAAAAACCAACAAACAAACAACAAAAAAAACCCCACTAGAACTGAAGTTATTTGTGTTTTTAACCCCCACTAGAACTGAAGTTATTTGTGTTTTTTACGGCAAAACATTCTATTATACCAGATCAGTGTTGTAAGAATTGGAATCTAAGTAAAGATAGGTGCACCGTTTCCTTAATTTATTACCCTTGTGAAGAGTATAGCATGTAATGGTAAAGCTGATCAGCTGTTTCTTACTTTGGATAATTCCAGAAAGCTACAAAAAATTGCAGTGCTGGTGATACCAGTTATTTACTAAACAGCATGTTTTTATGTGAACTCGGTGTCTAGTATAGAATGTAAATCATTACATGGAAACAAGATTTTAAAAATCCCTGCGTCTTTTAGTATGAATTATTCATATTAATGAATACTTATATCTAGCTCAGTATGTGTTGAATGGGGATGATGTTTAATTTACATGTGTTGGAGGTCATTCTCATAGGTCTGGGGGAAATATGGGTGATGAAAACGAACTCGTTTACCTCTGCTTTTATGGAGAGCTCTAACCTCCACTCATATTGACACTGGGGGGTTGCTGGTAGAGTCTGGCCATGTAGTGTATGAGTGTGTCTTTTAAGCCTCCATTGGTGAAAGTTGTGCAAAAAAAATGAAAACCTGTATGGAAAACTTCTAAAATTATGTCAGTTGGATGTTAGGTGTGTCTGTCACTTCTTAATCTCCCCTTGATGTTTTCAAGCTTCATTCTGACATGTAAAGCTAGGGGTTTGATTTAGGAGCCTTAAGTGGATGGAGGTCAGCAGTTTTCTGGTGTCAGTATCACAGTACCCGTGTTGTAAGTGTCAGATGTTCTGGGCCTTGCTGCTCGGGCATGTGTCCCTCAAAGAGCACTTTGATTTGCCAGGCTCTGTCCTGTTCCCGAGGAGTGGGCTGTGGGGTCTGCCCCAGGCTGGTGAAACACTCGGTGTTTGGGCAGGTACCGTTGGAAAGTAGTGGTAGTTTAAACCAGGATTTCTATCATGTTGAAAACTAGGAACTTAAACAATGTCATGATTGCAGCAGGACTGGTACATAGGATGAAAGTCTGTCTGAACTGCTTTTCAGTGGCAAATATTTTTTTTTTTTGAAAAAGAATTAAAAAACCCCAACAAACTAACAAAACCACAAACCAAACCCAACTGAGAAACAAAAACAAATCCCCACCCAAAGAAAAAAAGAAAAAACACAACCGGAAAATACCCCAACAGAAAACTCTCAGTTTTCAGTTTAGAAGAAGTTGAGCTTTTTTTCTTGAAGACATTTGTGTCGTCAAAGTGAAAAGTTTGTAAAAAGTGGAAATGGGCAGTGAAAACTAATTTTGCTGAATATTTCCAAAACTTTGTGGTGGAAGGAGAAGTAAGAAAAGCAAAGCTTTAATAGTAATATTATACATATAATAAAAGGAACCACAGCTTTATTTGATATATTGTATTTTTGAGTTTGTCAGTTTAGATGTGGGAGTTTTCTATGGCTAAAATAGGTAGAAGTCATTGAACCATCTTGATCAGGGGCCCTGGCTACTTAAATTGGTGTTGCCTCCAACAAAGAAAGTATTTGTAATACTGTCACTTGAAAACCCAATCAGAAATGGTGTGTGTTCACACTCAGAGCTGTATTAGTGAACTTCAGACTGAGGGTCTTCTACATTTTTCTCTAGTTATTGGTTATTTTTGTGAATCTCAAGCAATATTAAAAAAAAAAAAAGCCGCAGTGTGTCAGAGTTGGACACATACTCATGGGGAGAAAAACAGGAAGCTGCAGTGTGTCAGAGTGCATCTTGGACACATACTCATGGGGAGAAAAACAGGTCCAAAGGAAAAAAAAGTCCTGAATTAGCTGGAGGACTTCTTCAGTCTTTGTTGTTGTTTATGCAGAGGGTGTTCAAGAGATTTCATTTGTTGCAGTAACATCAGGTTGTTTCAAATAAGCCATGAAATGACTATTAGACAGATTATCAGCCTTAAAGGATTATATGCATCTTTCATCTTAGGTGCTGCTGCAGTCTAAACACAATAACAATAATCAGCTTAGTTAAGTTCAAGCAGGTGGTCTAAAGGGAAAAGTGCCTTTTCCCTCTATCTTCAAGAGCAGAACATGTGATTATGTAGAAAATAATTAGGGAAATCGCTTAGAGGCATTTTGAAATCTTATGTTCTAGGTAACGAGGGTTGTTTATTTTTCTCTGGGTATTCTTTTAACCTGCTGATTTCATGATATGACATGGACATGAAGAACTTCCATTTTCTTGTCTGCTTTGTAAAGGAGAGTGGTGTATCATGGCAAGATGGTGCTTGGATTTCCCTTCCTAGCTAGCTGATGACCTTGCAGTCATTAAAGTTTTGTCAATGAAAATAAATTCTATTTCTTTTCCCCACTTTCCTATACACAGTAGTGATTTTATCTTCCTGCCTTTGAAATGTAGCTCCTTTGCAAGTAAAGAGACAGTTTCCTTCCATGATGTGGAAGCTCATGGTAACAGTAGAGCTGAGCTGGTGGCTTCTTGGTATCCTCCCTGGGGTGGGCTGGCTGCTGCAGAGCCACTGGGGTGCTGGGAGTTAATCAGACACGTAACATCTTTATAGTTAAGGCTGAGGGTTAGGTCCAAAATAGCTTTTAACAGCTGCACATTTCCCAGTAACTTGGGATTTGCCTTTCTGTAACAGACATATTCTGTTTTCCTCAAGTTGTTAAATGTCTAAATTAATTTGTTTCTTTGAAAGAAATTACTTTACTGGCTATTTGTAGTCATAAATGTGTATGCCAGGTCCTTAAAGGGATATTGATACTATACCAAATATTTTTATACCTGGAAATAACTGTAAAACCAAGAAAGGAAATGGAGTTGTACAATTACGTGCAGATATTCAGGGCCTGAATTAGTTATTTTTAAGTGTTTCATTATAGGGCTTGATCAACTGCTTGCCAGACTCTGTAGATTAATGTCAATTGTTCGTAAACAATTTGAAGTACAATTTATTGTACTGTCTTGGAGAAAATTCATGTGACCAAGAAAGTGTCTGAGGTAAGCAATCATTTCTGTTGTGATTTAAAAATATTTTCCTTTCTGCAGAATTCCTTCGGGTATTTTCTATGACTGGTATAAAACCATGATAGCTTTAATTTTGTCAGAAGGTATTGTTATTAAGAACATTTATGGCAAAACGCTGTAATATATGGCTATGGAAGTAAACATGTGAAAGAGGCACAGTTTTAAGACTTTGAAATAAAGCCATAGGAGCTACAGTTAACTGGAGATTCTTAAAAAGCCTTTTTTCGGTTTTGCTGTTGTTTTTTTTTAATAATGGTTTAAACTGAGCTTAGAAAATGACATGGAAATCCCTTGACCCTACAGATCCAAAAACAAGCGGCGTGAGAAGCTGTAGTAGCAAACTTTGCTACAATTGACCAGATCAGTGTTCTGGGACAGGGAATGGAAGAAGGAACTGGGAGGAAAAGGCAGCCTAAAAGGCTATTGCTCAGTCTCCACTGAAGCTGGTCTTTCCTGCATATGGCTGAAAATTCCATTTTTACCCCATATGTTCAGAGGAAACTTGTGCAATTTGCATTTCTTGAATGCTCACTCTTCCTAATTTATGCCCAGACAATTTATTTCTATATTATGTGGCTTTGTTTGGGACCACACTTAGAAGACTGTTCATGTCTGCATATGAAGTTTCACCACAAAGTTTCAAAGTAGGAACCCAGGAAGAATAAACAGTATGTTATAAGAAGCCACTTCATGTGCCTGAAGTCTCTATATATGCAAACAAGATTATTTTCTACAACATTGTGAGCCAATTGTTTTATTTAATCTGTCTGAGATGAAAGTAGATTTAGGACAGTGCATTTTCATACTTGTTGCCATGACCTTGCTTTTAATTCTTCTTTATGGATTGTCTGGGTAGAGGTGACAACGCAGTGTTATATTGCAGACAGCACCAATATTTAAGAAGTGCAGGGGAAAAAAATCTTTATTTTTTCCCCATACTGTGCCACAAATAAATCGCAAGTGGAATGAACAAGAGACTGATTCCACTTGAATTGTGGTTGAAGGGGGGCATTTCATCCTTCTGACTCATGTAAAGCCGATTTGATTTTTGGAAGTGAGATACTATTTACCCTCATAAAAATCTGTACTAGCTTTCCTCATTGCAAGAAGTTTTGCTTATAATAATGCACAACATACTGTATATTTTGCCACAGATTGATCTGCTGGGAACAGAGTGGAAACATACATTAGTGAGACAATGTAAAGATTTCACACTTCTGCTGCTTCTGTACTGCATCTGTTTGAGATAAATGACAGACTCCAGGACACCAGTTCTCCTCCTCATTTGCACTTTCTCTAGGCACCAAGGAAAAGATTCGGAAGCCTAAACATAGACATCTAATGCCATTTTAGATGCTTTGGGTACCTGAGACATCTGTCAGGGCTAGCAGGTGTGACAGACAACTTAATGCCTTCTTTAGCAGCAGTTGAAAGCCGTGGTGGGTTGCCCTGAGGCATCTAAAATAGCACTAGATGTCTATGTTTAGGTACCTGCATTGCTCCTTAGTGCTCTGTTGTAAAATGAAGTAAATCAGGTAAAGATGATTTAAGCAAATTTATAGATATGTTTGTATGCGTTTAAGAAATTACCTGGGGTAATTTGGTAGTGGAAGTTAGTGATAAAAAAGTTTAAATTGCTTTAAAAATTGCTTGTAGTACAGCAATTTTGCAATTTTGCACTTAGATAAGAAGTGAGGTGAGGGCTTTGTGTTTTGAATGATCAGTTCCAAAGCTTTGGATGGTCGCTCATAGCAGACTTGGTGTATATTGAACTACTCAAGTTGCTGTTGGTTAAGGTAACTAGTGTCAAATTCACATCACTAGTTTCAGGGAGATTTCCAGCAGTTTGAAAGAAAATGACCTTTTCCATCTAACTGGTGCCAATGTGGAGATAGGATTGTAGTATTCACGCTCGGTT
Source organism: Calidris pugnax (assembly GCF_001431845.1). Lineage (NCBI taxonomy): Eukaryota > Metazoa > Chordata > Aves > Charadriiformes > Scolopacidae > Calidris > Calidris pugnax. Next base: position 8,556,029 of record NW_015090862.1, read on the forward strand.
TTGGAGTGACATCTCTATTGTATCACTCTGTATATCCTCTCTGTAGTTTGTCCAGTGCCACGTGGTGATCAGGCAGAGACTTTGGCCAGGGGTACGCGGGGCAGTGAAGCTGTGTCCCCAGCAGTGGTCTTGCTCTGCTGTTTGAGTGCCTTCACCCTCCCAGACTGGTCCCAGTGCACTGCTGTCAGAAGGTTTGGTTCTCAAATATTACAGCTTGAATGTCTTGATTGTTGTGGTCTTGCTCTGCTGTTTGAGTGCCTTCACCCTCCCAGACTGGTCCCAGTGCACTGCTGGGATCCTTCAGCTTCCATCACAGACAAAAGCACAGCGACTGGGAGAGCTGAGATTCAGGTTCTCTTGCAGCAGCAGATGAGAAATAAGGAACCTGTCTGCCACATCAAAGACTGTGCCTTGGATGCCCTGTTAGTTTGGAAGTAACTTCAGCATTTCTTATTTTGAGGCATTTGGTAGCCGGGTAATGCAGGTGTTTAAATAGAATCAATAAATTCTAAATAACAGTGTTCTGGAAGTGGTAGTTACCCATGGGGCTCTATGATCAAAAAGAAATTTTGAGTACTCCAGTATTATATTATGTATTTACATTCTCTGTAGTCAATGTATAGTTAAACAATAAGGCACAACAGGCATTAGTCCCTTTGAAATATACTCCTGATGTCGGAGGTATTGTTGGGAATGAGCTGAAGGGTGTGTTACTTTAACTACCTGAGTGGTACAGTAATCTTTCATGAATTCATTGCCTGGGGTGTCTCATTGCTATTATGAAATGGTAATTTAAATAAATAAATAAAATCCTTAAGGAGTTGCTCTTAGGTTTACAGGGAATTTTGACAGAGGTTCGGCATCGCCGGTAGGTAGTAAGGAAACCTGTATTGATGTGCTGCATTCGGAAGGTGTTTGCTTCATTCGTATCGAGTCTGGCGTGTGACATGGTCACAGCTACCACAACTATCAACACTCCAAAGTTTATACACGACTGCAGTCAGTAGTCCAAGTACGTTTTCTTATACGTGGTATAGAAAACCAGAAAAATAAAGCCAGAAATAACCTGTGCTTTAAAAACAAAAAGTGGCAAAAAGAATAACACAGTAGAAGCTAAATTTTTATATTTTTTTTAGAAAGATGGAAAACAAATTACGTGAAATGGCTTTTTTAATAGCACTTGATGCTTTCCAGTATGGAACATCTAGTTAAATAGTACATTATTACAAAGTACAGGAGGAGCAAACAAAAGTAGGAGCAGACTTCTTGTTTCTTTTTTTTTATTTTTTTTTGCCTAATATGCAATTGCAGTTAGTACAAGGTGTTTTTATTTTAAAATATGTAAGTGTATATATTCATAGGTTTTAACATCTGTTCTTTTCCAATTGTTTTCTTACCAGCTATTCTTAAATATTTCAGAGAAAACCCAAGGGCTTATTAAAATTTTAGTAAGAAATCTTATTTTTTTCGGGGCACACAAGATGTTACCTCCAAAGAAATATTAGCGAATTACTTCTTTCCCTTAACTGTAATGTTTTTATAATTATACTTTGTCATAAATGAAATCTACACAAGTTCATTGTTTTTCATCCTTTCTGGGTAAAGCTAATTTTGCTCTGGAATGTGGACAGATGTGACTAACCATTGTAAGCATTAGTTATGATGATTTCTGTGCAAAAATTAGCTTTGTTTTTTATCTTGATTTTTTGGGGGGGAGAAAAAACCAACCACACAAAAAACCATACACATGTTTTGGTCATTCTATAGTGGTAATCTGGAGAACAATGACACAGAGTACTTCTATAGGCTGGAAGTGATGACTGCAAAATTGACATGGAAGAAGAATGCTATATTATGAGATTTCACAATTAAGAAGCAGGCAAGAATGTATTCACTTGCTATACATTTGTTTTCTTATGGGGTAATATCTTGATACAGACTTGGGAAAGGTGTTTTCTGTTAGGACCACTGGAATCTTTTTCTTGTCATCTTTATTGAGGGTTTTTTTCTGATTCCTAGAGCCGTTTGTAATATTACTTTTAATTGGCTATTTGAACAAGAATATAAAATACAGACAAAGCCTTTGGTTTCTTTCATATAGTGTTGTTTCTGACATTTTGGCTCTTAGTGCTAAAAATCTCATTTTTGTTACCTGTATTTAGTGGTAGGCAAAGGCGGCTGGGGAAGGGGGTCCCCTTGTGGTGCTGGCTTGATAAAGTCTGTTATAGCTAGACAGCCGATACTGTCTTGCTATTTATTTATTTATTTATTTGAATATCTAATCCTCTCTGAGTCCTATTAAGCTCTTAACTGCAAGTTTCTCCTGTAGCAAACTCCTCAAGTTGGTCATGCACTGTGCAAAAATACTGTCTTCCCTCAGGTTTGCGTTTTTGCTTTCCAGTTTTGTTGTATCTCTTCTTTACTGTGTGATAAATGTCTGACTTCTGTACAATTTACTGTTCTGCATAGGTTTATTATATCAGATCTTGTGTATTCATCTGTTACGGAAACTAGATATTCCTGGTCTTTAAAGCATTCTTCCTTGCCTCTGGTCATTTTCATTGCCCATCTGCAGACCTCTGCAATGTTTTCTAGTGTTGACTCGTGTAATAGCATTATTGTATTTTCAATGTTTATTCTGTTTCTCTATGTACTAATATTTTTTCTCTGCACGTTTGCTGTTCAGATTGAAGCTATTGCGTAAGCAAGGCTGTGGAGGAGATAGTTCTAGCAAATGGCACTGAGTCTTTTTTAAAAAATGTTTTTAAAAACCATCTGTAGCAAGCTCTGTTGCCTTTCAGATCTTCCTTGTGCTCTCTTCCTTCTGACTTCAGCCAGGACCCAAAACCACTTACCTCTAGTGCAGACTTCTTGTAGACCCTGGGGGTGTCATTGGCAAGTCCACCCCAGTGCAGTATGGCAGCTGCAAGTAAACTGGTGTACTGCCTAGGAGCTGTCAAGAGGAATTTTCCTAGTCTGGCTTCTCTGCTTTCTCCTGCTCGTAAACCCATTGTGAGCTACTTCAAGGCCTTAAAAGAATGGAAAACAGGCACATGCAAAAAAAAAAGGTTTTTTTTTCTTGTTCATATTTCTCAACTGGCTTAACTGCAGAGGTCATGCCAGGGGAGGGCTGAATAACCCTATTGATAACAGCTAGTTGTTAAAGCCTGCTTGTATTGTCCAGCTGCACCCAAAGAGCAGTCCATGTTGTTCCTTTTGGAGTGCCTTGCCTTGTGTTTGAGCTTATTAATTTGCCATACTAGTTTGTGTTACAATTTACCATGTCTTCTACAAAGGGCAATTCATTATGTCACTCTGCCTTCATCTTTTTTTGCCTTGGTAACCGTACTCTGGGATGCTTAGGAAGGGAAGACCTAGTAGCACATTTACCAAGGGTCTGGGTAGTAAACCAGAAAACTTGTTAGATATTAAAACTAGTGGTCATTAAAATCTGCAGGCTTTGCACCACTGACTCAATTCACTGGTGAGTTTTCTTGAGCTTTGTTTTATTTTTCCTTCACTCTTTCCAGAACAGGAATGTAGCATCCGTTGGTCCTGCTCCTTTGGTGTAGTTTAGACCTTTCAGTCTACTTGTTTTAAAACTTAAAATACTTTGTCTTTCAGGATTATAGAAACCGGGTAAGTGGCAGAATTTTATTACAGATTCTACCTGAGACATGATTAAAGCCAGCCAAATCTGTGGCTGTAGAAACTCTTTTGAGAGGGTAAGCAGTCAAATCACTTTTATGTGAACCTTAAAACCCACATTTCAGTAAACCAGAATTGGTTTTTTGCGTCTGTGGTGTGTGAAGTAAGTTCAAAATAATTACAAAAAAAGGCCACTATAGCATACATACTGACACATGTCAAATTAATCCTTTAAAATGTTTGAAGGCTATTAAAATTATTCTTCTCTTTCCAAATCAGATATTTTTTTCAGGGAGAAAAAACATAAAGGGCTGAAATTTATTAAATGTAATTAGCCATAGCTTACAGTGCTAGCTATTTGCTTTTCTTCAGCAAGCTCTAAGTCATTCACCCCACACCTGATGATATTACAGATGGTGAAGGAACTTATGAGGAACTTGTATATTAAGTGCTTGAGTGGTGGGAGGTTTTGAAGCCTTTAAAAAGAGGAAATGTAAGAGGAAAAGAAATACCTGAGGATTTTTACAGCTATGAGTATAGGCATCCTACACAATCCACCCTGTAGTGTTCTGATGTTGTTTAACTGTAGAATGAATAACTTGGTACACTTCTGAAGAGACACAAGAGTTTCTAAGAAATAATTCTACCTATGGCGTGATGCTGCCCTTTCTAAAATTGATTTTAAGATGCAAGATACTATACATTATTCCTGCTGTAAATGTAAGTTTATTAACTGTTGAATTTTCCTACTTTGACAGATGTACTGCTAGTCATCAGTTTCTTTATATTAAGCGTGTGCGTAAGTGTATATATAAACAAGAAAAATCTGAATAATAATTGCGAATAATATGCTAGAGGCTTTCTCTTCAGTTTGTCATTGCAATATTTATTGAAGTAGGGGACATAAAAGAGTACTTTCAGCCTTTGAGCATGAATCTTCCATGTTGTGAATGTCTGTCTGAATTACGTTTTATTTTCTACTTGTATGTATACATAGTACCAGGCTCACGGAGAAAAGGACGAAGGTCTTATTTGAAGCACAGAATAAACTCATACTTCTTTCAGATAGAAAGAATGGATGTTAAGGGGAAAAAAAGAGACATGGTTGGGGTAGAGGAATAAATACTCTATTCTTCTAACTTAGTGCACCAAACTGACCTTTCTCAAGACTACTTGACTCACCGTAGAAATGGCTTATATGGCCTTATATTGCAGAGCCCATGTAATACACGCTCAGGTAGACGAAGGTGAAAATTCATTGATCAACAGGCAACACTGTGGATTGCTTGGAAATGTAATAATTGTTGCATGTAAGGTTCTTGATTATTTTATTTTTTATCAGACTTCCATAGTACTTACTGATCTGCTAAAAAACTATTTAAAGAATTTAGATCCTAGACTAAAATACGGAATTCGTAGTCATACACTTTTTATGCAATCAATAGGTGCCTCTCAACCTTTCCTTCATTGCTGAAAGCAAGTGTGCAATACAGCATAATTCTAACTCCTCTGCTCAGACATTACATACAGTACAAGCTAGTAAGGAAGCACATTTATAGAGGAAGGGAGCAGCACACTAAGAGGTTACCTGTGTATTATAAGGTCAGTGGTTATCTGCGCAAAGCACTGCATAGCATCTAGACTACTGCACGCTTCGTGTCCTCCTTTAGGAGGAAATTATACAGTAAACATTTAGGTAATGCCTGAAGACAGCAGATCAAAGTCATTATTGATGTAAACAGATACAACCCCACTGACACATCCATTGTGATCTGTAGTTTTGGTATCAACTCTAAAAGGAGCTAACAAAGCCAGATGAGCAGAAAGCAGGATGGCACATGAAATTGATTTTTGACAAGTGAAAAACTGCTCATACTGGAAGAACTTCATGTACGCATTGCTTCTTTCTCTTCAGCCTCACGTACAGCAATGCTCTACCATCAGCTTTCTAACAGGTGATAAATCATTTTGAGGTCTCATCTACTTACTGACTTCTGGTGTATGTGGAATAAGGTAGCAGAATCTATCCCTAGTAAACCTAATTATATCTCTCTGTGACTGTGAGAAATCATCTTTTTGTCTCAGAAAAGATTGCCTGCATCTACAACAACCCTACGAAGCCACAGAAAACCCAGCTGGCATGCAAAAGCATATGCTGCCATTTTAAGGAATTTGCCGATCCACTAAGGAAGGAAAGAGGCATTGGCCAGTCTCAGTGTTTGTGTCTCCTCCTTGTTCTTACAGTAACTTGGAAAGATCCAGATATTGTCAGAAATTTATGACCAAATGTGTCCTATTCTTAGGAAATGTTTAGCAAATGTGAATTTCAGGAAACTTTAGGTCTGCATTAAAAAAACACTTCAGGTGCCATAAATCACTTCGATTGTATTTGCTAAATAAATTCTATACTATAGAACATCAAAATCAGAGTTGAGATCTTAGCTTTAAGAAGAATGGCAAAACTTACTTCCGTTGGGTCATTTTTCACCCTGAATCTCTAGGATGCTAGAAAGGGAGAAAAATAGGTTTTTAGGGGAAAAAAAGCCCATACCCAAAGGCAGTACTGATTCTGGAGCTGATGGTGATACAGTCTTAGTGTTTTAACAATTGCTAGAGTTCTCTGATGTGTTTTCTTCTGTGCTTTCTAGAGATTTTTTCCCCGTTTTTTTAATTTGCCTTTGGCCCTGTCAGTGCATCGTATCAGGTGCACTCTGATGGAATTGTGTAACTTGCACGGTTGTTTGAATTGATTGAAATTAAAGTTTAGTTAAAATACAACTGCACAGATTAAAACATAGTAGCTTAAACTATTGGAATAGAAATTCTATTTTTTTATTCAAGAGGTAGCTTTAACTGATGCCCCTCCCTTATCTGTCACTTGTCCTCATGCTCCCACTCTCAGTCATCACATGCATGATCTTTGCAGAAGCAAATTGTTACATTCAAGGAACAAAATGAACTGGTTAGTATTGTCAAAACATTTTGTCAATTTTTCACATTAGGTGCAAATTAAAAGAAATATTTTGCTAAGCAGAGCTACTAATAGCAGCTGTATTAATAATGAAAGATAATTTAACAGCATGACTGCACAAGCAGAACAAGCCTTTGAAATGGTCCGAACTTATGGCTGTGACTGAATAAACCCATTAATTCCTTACACATTTCCATTCTCATTCCAGGCAATCAAAATGAAAATATGTAACTCTTTATCATAGGGAAGGAAGATATGCTGTATTCAGAACATCACAGTACATGCGTGGTTGCCTATAAAAAGTCATGCAGACTGGGAGCAACATATTTTTAGATCAGAAAAAAGCATGTATTCTGTGGTGGATGTTTTCATTACAGAACTCCCCTGACTGATCATGTTTCAGGTGTGTAGTGCTGAAAATGTTTAACAAATCAGAGTAAATAATTAAAAATGAAGAAAAACATACTATCTTGCTGATTTCTGATGTGCAATGGGGAAACAGAAATGAAACTACTGAAGCATTACAGCTTTTGTTCTACTGTTGATCAAACTACTCTTTCATGTTTTCAAATGTGCCAGTATAATATTGGAGGAGTCACTCAAATATATCAATATATGCTTGAGAGGTGCTGCTGTGATATGTTGATACGCCACTTTTTAAAAAGGCAAGGGGAAAAGGAGAAAGGGGAAAAAAATTTCTCTTTGTAGAGAAGGTCTGTTATTAGGCACTAGACCAAAAAGGCTAGATCTTGCTTAAAAACAAAAGAATTGATTAATTGCTGGGGCTGGATTTGCAATGAAAGGGTAAGGGTAGATAAAGGGACCTGTCGCTGGTTCCCTAATTCTTTGTTGTCCATTTCTGACCTGCTTTAACTGAATCAAGTCCTAAATGACTTACGACCTCTGCATAATTGGGGTCTACGTTGCTATACTCTATCCCAGCTCTTTTCTCACAGAGTAACAAGGGAAAAAAAGTCTAGTAGAGCTCTTCCTTATTGCTGCTTATAGCAATTTTACAAATGAATGGGAATTCTTCCCTTGAGCTCCCCTGCTTCACCAATACTGAAATATCTGATAGAAGAAATTGCCTGAATATGTGGTAGACCTGAATGAATTTGATATGACGGGGAAATATGGGGAAAGAAAATAGAGAACAAGAAGGATTATTTTAAGGGGAGAAATAAGGTATAGGGGAGCAAAGGAGATGTAAGGAAAAGACTAAAAAGTTTACAACTGAGGAAAAGAAGATAAGATGATAATGGGAGGAGTATTTTAAAGAGATATAGGAAGAATTCTACACTGAAAGCTGTAAAGTGAAGGAAGGCAAGAAAAAAGAGAAATTGAAAGAGGATGGTCATTCCAGTCTCTTAAACTAATAACTTCTCAACCTCTTCCTCTAAAGCTTCCTTTTAATGTCAAGGAAATTAGAGAATGCGTCGAAAAGACTTGCTGTGAAAGTGGCTGACAGCAATCAGGGAGTTTGACTTTAATGCTACCACTATCTCTGCTAGCTATTGTACTGCTTTGTTACTGGGCTGGCTTGTACTTGTTGTCCTAATCTTTAATGCTAGACATATTGTGCTTCCTCTCAGAAATAGGACATAGTACCCAAATTGGTACACCAATTACTTCTCTTATCATTCCCTGTTTAGACTTTGCTTCAGGTATTTTTAAATGAGAATTTCTGAAATCTTGAAATTAAACCTCTGGTTATTAGACATGATCCTTCAGACCTTGCACAGGGAGTAACTCCTTTTCATCTGTGTTTGATAGACATTTCCCTGCTTATATAATAGAATGGCCCTGAATGAATTCATACAGGCTTTTGCCTCAGGGAGAACAACAAGGTTAGGTAGATGACTCTGAGTATGATCCTTTGTCTATTGACATTAATTTTAAACTTTTCTTCCTTGGGCTGTGGCAATGTGTACTAAATAAATGATAAACATCATACCCCACAAAGCACATGCTAACCATTTGAGCTACAGAGGGTGCTTCCCAGGTAGTTGAGAGGTTTATGTGTATGAATTATTTATTTTGGGGAGGGGGTGGGGGGTTGGTGGTGTTACCTTGTCACCAGTTTTCTCAAACTACTGGTATTCAGGTAGGGATATTTGAGGGATACCATCTAGCAGCATCATTAACTCTAGCTCACTTGAAAAAAAATTTTAAAATCATGACAATTCACTATTACACCATGTCTGAACCATCCAGCTGGTATCTTGACCCCAAAAGGGAGAAACTGCTGTTTTTCCAAGTAGCTGTATTACTAGTCCTTAAGTCCTGTCAAAGCAATTTGTCCTGGCAAAATATAAGATTGGTAAAGGTAAAAGTGATAATTTCTTCTCTGATCAAACAGGTGTACTAACTGATGAAATACTCAGTAAGACTCTTCCAAAGGCCAGTTTCATTGCTTACTTCCAGTCAACAGAAAATAAATAATCAGGGATGTAACCACATAGCAAACAATCTTTGTTAAAGAAATAAAGTTACTTGATTCCAGCAAATAACTTTTGTTAAAGAAATAAAGTGATTTGATTCCAGCTTAAACTGTAAAAAGAATATTATCTGTATGCAGGATGTGGATGTCCTTACTTTTCTATGGATGCCAAAGCAATTAATATCATTTGCTTACTTGCTGCTTTTGGAGCAAAGGAGATGTTTCAGATGAAACGCTGATAGCTACATTGTCCTCGTTCTGAAGCTGATCCATTAAACTGTGAGAGAAAGTCTGTCACAAGGGTCGCTTGGAGGAAGGAAGCACATTGACTGGTTCAGGCTTATGCTACTGGGAGAACCAGATATGAAGCTGGAGCTGTTTATCATAACTGAAATGACTTCTGTGTCCATGAGGATTGATTATTCCACGGAATATGCTTTCCATGTTTTATGTTTTCTGGTGTAAATATTTATTACTCTCATATTTTGTTTGTTGTTTCTAAACATAATGAGTTTTTGTAGCATGAGCAACCTCCCTGCTCTGCCAGCCCAAACAGAGACAGTAAGTGCAATGGAAGTGTCAGGAGAAACCCAGCATATCCGTGACGTGACACTTTGTCTAATACATTGCCATGTTATTTCTGCAGAAGTTTGCTAATTAGTCATTAAACTAAAGTTATCCCTCCGATCTTGTCCAAAATGTCACACAAATAACATTCATTCAGAACCAACGGACAAAGATGATAATTTTTTTTCAAGCTGTCTGCATAATGTTGCATTATTTTATGTGGTGCCTTTCAATCTCTGAGCATAGTACGTGCTCTTTTTTAGAAAGTGGCATGAACTAGATTTTAAGTGGGGGAAACAGTCCTAGGACTTAAGTGCTAGAATGACAGACCCATGTGTAGCCGGGGTTGCGATGTACCTATGGAGCCTTCAAGCGCTGATGTTTCACAGTCCTGGCTAGGTTGGGTGCAGTATTTGTATGGGGAGGTGATGGGTAATGGGTCAAAAACTCTACCCTGGGTATGCTCAGGTTAGAAGCCAATGGCATACATTTCACACTGTCTTCTGCTGTACCTTTAAAAAAATGTTATTAAATGACTCTATCCAGTACTGTAAACAAGCACTGCTTAGGAGGAAGGGTGACATATGTACCAGCCTCGTGACCTAGCTGCAGAGAGACTCGGGCTGTGGAGAGATTCAGTAGCAGATGTGTGGTGTCTGCTCTTAATGGGATTTCTCTCTTTCTGTTTTTAGTGCTATTTTTAACTGAATTAATAGCCAGTTAACTTGCTGCAAGCTACAAACGTTTGTACTCTGCCCTAGGGGACAGACATTTGGAGAGTGCCCAGTGTAACCTTTAGAGAGATGTTAACTATTCTTAATTATTTGGCTTCTATTTAAGAATGTAAGACTCGCTGGACCAATGAGAACCAGTGGTGCCTCTATCTGACTGGGCGTGAAGGGGGCTCTTGTGACCAGCCAGGAGGTTCTTCTCTCCACAGACAAGTAACCAAACATTTTTCAGTGTTAACCAACTCCAGTTTCAGGGCCATTATCAAAGAGCCCTGAACTTCCTCAGTCATCTCAACAGTGTCTTCCATTTGGCACAGCTTTCTGTACTTTTTTTTTTTTTCTGTGAGAGATTATATTGTAAGTTTCTGTCTCCCAGTGTGAAATTCAGCTGTTACCTCAGTTGTGCCTTTACAATACTTGGCTGGGTGACTACATTTTATGACTTGAGTTTGGAATAATTACTAGCTTCTGTTGCTTGATAGGTTTTTTTAAAACAAAACCAATACACACCAGCAAAAGAACCCACCAAAAACCACAGAAACCACACACACACCTCCTCCCCTTCGTCATCAGTTGAGGTAATTTTTAATGGGGGTTCTGTACTGTCTAGGAGCAAGCAGTTGTTGGATGTATATCCATTTATTGTTTTTCAAAAATGAATGTTGTAATATGTTAAAGGATGCAGTGGGGGAACCATAGGCCTATTTGAGGAGTGGAGAGAATAACTGCAGTAAGAGATTTGATGAGCTAAACCAGTGCATTTTATCAAAAGTTTCTTAGGAGATCACTTGATTAAGATGTCCAAATTTGTTGTAGGCAGGAAGACAATACACAGAAAGGGCACATTAATTCAATGAAAAAGGACAAGGGAAGTTCACATGTGAAAGAGAATTTTTTGTGGGTTTTTTTTTTTTTTTAAATAATGAATTTGATTAACTATTGAAACAAGATATTAACAGATGCAGTGAATTTTGTAGGATGTGATGTTGGTCTGGAATCATATGCTTGAGAAAGTTCCCAAACTTTTAAAGTGAGTAGGCCCCTGTTAATACTTTTTCATTCTTAGGGATGACTCTTTCCTCAAAACTGCAATTGAAAATACTGAAAGGATGTTATAATTAAAAAGAAAACCCTAGGCTTTGTAGATTACCTAAGGATCACTATGTCATGGCCTTGTAGGTCACAGGAGAAGAGCCATTGTGTTACCCAAAATAAGACCTCGTTTAACCAGAAAGCAGCTATTTTGGTTATTAGACTCATAATTGAATTAATTGAAGGTCAGCTTTAAATAGCTAGTGGTCTTTCTGGCTTTAAACTCTTGTAAGATGAGTAGGTTTAGTACCTCTCAATCCAAAAAAGTCATAAGAATGTGAAAGTCCTAAAATCTAGGAAGATCTAAGCAGAAAGACTATATAAACCATTTAATGTTCTCTTGGCCTTAGACCCCAGCAATTCTGAAACATGTCAGTAGCAGCCAGGAACTGGTAGAACAGATGTGGCTGAGAAATTGGAACAAGTCATCTGAGGAGCAAAGATGGAAAAATCAGCCATTATTGAGAAGACATAGAAGTGATCAGGTTTATATGGGAAATGTTAATGTGAATGAAATTTTCTTTTTTTACAGTAATATTTTGAGGATGATTCAACAAAACTTGGAGGAGTAAGAACTGTAATTTGTGTCTTCCTCTGTCTTTCATCAAGAGGAAACAGGATATTAATGTCTTAAGTCAATCTGAGCACCTGTCAATCAGTTTAAAATTCACAGACAATCTACAGACAAAAGCATTTCAACTGACTCCATGTTGCTGTTGGTGCAGTCAGTTTTGACAGCTTGCTTGGGCAGACAGTAGCTTACCAGTTTTCTGCTTTCTTGCCTTGTGCCTTTTAGCAGTATCTCATGGGTCAATATTCCCCCCGTTTTATCTCCTGCAATAGCTGTTAGTTGCTGATATGCCCGTTGTCAGTCACTGGAGATGCTAATGTTCCTGCCAGCCTGTGGTCCCTCGCACCCCGTGTCTTTCATCCAATGGAGGTGTCACACTGGCCAAATGTTCCCTCGCCTGCCCTTCACTTCCAGGAAAGCTTTGTTCCAGCAATTCTACTCATAGAAGGAGGTTTTTGGTAGCTGAATTGTTTTTATTTTAAGAGAAGAAAATTTAAACTGAAATTTTGTTTTCAAATCTAGTTTGTTCTTTCATTTTTGCTTGGCCTATATTCAGGCTAGATGCTGGCTTTTCATTGGATTTGACCCAAGGAAAAAAGTTGTGGGCAGCTGCAACTCATATTTTAAGATAAGTTGGATCCTAAAAAGTGCTTATGTGAATGATTGAGTGTTGTGGTAGGCAGGATCTTTATAGAGAGTTTGAGATCTGCTATTGTGGAAAAGGTTGTGCATTTAATGTGTAGTAACGTGTGATAGTGTTGACGTTTCTCAGTGCTCTCTGTGTGCTAAATGTGGTGTCTGGTAGATGGACATTAGGCCCTATGGCTTGCTCTTTTGGAGTTTCAGCGTCACCTTGGGGAAGTGCAGGATTAGGTCCCTCGTGCATAAGCATTTCACTATTTAGCAAAAGGCTTGAGTAGTCATTTTGGCGTCTGGCTTCAGCAAATGGTTATGGAATGAGAAGCTTGCAATGCATTTCCATATTTCTTGCAAAGGCAGAGTCAATTTATTGTTAAGTGACATACTATGCTCTTTACACAATTACTTTTGGGCCTCAACCAACAGCCATTAAGTATGAGGAAAAGCTCCCGTTGACTTTAATTAGGGCCAGCTTAGTTGCACACTGAAGACTTAATTGCTGTCTGAAGCTAAGACATAGCAGTGAGAGGTACCAGAGATAAACAGATACTATTAGAATGATTTTATTTGTAAGTAGGAAGTACAATTGTCTCTATAATTCTTCTTACAATTTTTATTACCTGTTATTTCCTAATAAATAAAATAAACTTGCATTTAAACTGTTGAGTAACTACACCATGACTTTAGTATAACATGAACATGATGCTGTCATACTACCTGATTTTAATTTTTACAGATGGATCCCCAAGGCATTCTTTTATTTTGTTTTTTACTGTCTTCGTGTTAAATTTTAAAAAGTAAGATATGTGTAGCTCCAGATACTTCTAAACATGAATTTTTCATTACTTGCATTGCTGTTTTTAATGACACTTTTTTTTTTTTGCATTAAAAATGTTAAAGAATGACAATACTTTGCAGTGAAATGGAAGGGATTGGTAAGTCAGAGTTCTCTGAATATTCTGAAGTAGGTCTGGGATGTACCTTTTGGATACCATAAGCCGTCCTCAATTAAATTTTGCAAGGAGGAGGAGAGTTATCCCACAGCATATGACAGTTGAACAGACTGTGGGGTCTTATGCGTGTTAAATTCCTGTTAACATTAATCAGAATTACATGTGCACATTCTGAAATTAATAAACGAGCTGATATTGCCTCAGATAGCTTTAGATTATTTCCACATTTTATACTCTTGCAGAAATTCCTCAAACTTCTAGAAAGAGTACCCGTTTCTCCAGGGTGTGCATTCATGTAGAATTGGATGCAACTAAGAAAGGAAAACAAGGTAGTGAATGCAAAGAATAGAGTAGCACGACCAAAGCAAAAAACAAGCAAAATTATTTTTGCTGCAGAGTTAGTAATGAATTAGTTCAGGGGGCGTAAATCCACCCACAAGAAAAATAATGCGAAATGGGAGTCCAAGCCCAAATTTTTAGATTAGTGTGTGAGAAACAGCATGTACTAGATGTTGCATTAAACTTGTATGTGACTTGGTTTAGGAAGAGCTTTTGGTTAGTTATAATGGTTGGATTTTGTCATTTGAGTCAAGAAGAGGACAGATTTTCCTTCTTGTTGGTTGAAAGGATCTGAAGAAGGGTGATTTTGTGACCCATATTTGTGACCCATTGGGGCAGATATGGCAACCTCACCCCCAAGTGCAGAGGTAACCATTCAGAGATACAATATAGAAGAAGAAAGAAAAAGATGCAAAGGTTGAACCATAAAATTCTTATGAACAACATACTGAAAGAGAATTAGAGCGATAGAGAGAGAATCAGGAGAAAACAGGACAAAGGGAGGGGAAGATATTGAACAGTGTATGATCAGTGCTTTTAAGCCAGGTCTGAGGCTGAAAATATTGACTGTCACTAAGCATTTTGCTAGGAATTGTGTTATACTTCCAGGAAGAGCTGGGTGGAACAGAAGACAAAAGAGTAGGACAGATGTGACCTATGAGGGAAAACGGTATGGAGATGGCAGTGAGATTGAGGAGGAAGAGTTACTGGAACAAACAAGGGATAAATTGAAGAGTGATGAAAAACTTATGTCTTGTTGATAGGGAAGAGGTGAAAAGAAACAAAGGACATAAGGAAAAAGAGCTTATATTTTGCATATATTCTCTGCAGAAATTGTTAGATGTGCAGATGAAAGAGGGGGAAAAGGTTACAAAAGAGAGAAGATTTCAAAAGAAAAAAGACAAAAATAGGATAAAGAAGTCTAGGATTATAAAGATAACATTCTTCTAGGGCAGAGAATTAGAGTATTTTAGCTAGGAAGATGTCAGAGCTGAAGGGCAAAAACATTTCTAGAAGAAGATGACAAGTTGGTCAGTTCTTTCCTGCCAGGAATGCCCACAGCAACACAAAATAGTGGAGAAAGCAGATGCTGTGGATGAACTGGGCCTGTGGGTTGGCAAATCAGGCATTGCTTTTGTAGGGAAAGAAGAGGAAATCATATTTAGGAATACAGCCTGGAGAAAATCAGAAGTTAGAAATAGAATTAGACCTGAAGAAAAGGAGGAAAGAGAATTTTTGGAGCAGAAAAGAAGTCACATTATGTGTAAGCTGGGAGTCATCACACAGATATGTATGAAAGAGGGGCAACTGGGAAACATTTTGGGTATTAGGAAAGACTTGCTAATTTTGCCAGAGCCCTTCCAATCTGGGGACATGTTGCATGTTAACATACACACCAAAAAAAAAAAAGGAAATGTAAAATTGGAGCTGCTATTATGGGACCAAAAAAATAGTTGTGTGTTACAGTGAAGGTATATTTGTTTAGTACCTTTTGGCTATATAAAATTGCTTTTGGACTCTTTTTAGGATTCTTCATAAAACAAAGACTTATTAAATTTACTTGGCAGCTGTAGGATAAGGTAAAAATGAACTAAGCTGTGCTTGGTTGGGTTTTTTTTATTTATTTTCTTTTTCCTTTTAAAAACAGCCTTTGGCAATTCTCCATCTTTTATTTTAAGCAGATTAGACACACAAACAGTGATTACATATAACGTCTTCGGAAACTTTTGATCATATTTGGCTATCATGAATTGCAGGGGGAAGTGCCTGGAGTCTAGTTTGTGACCTAATTCAATGCAGGTTCAGCGCATGAGGTCTGCTGCCTGGGTGAGATGTGGCTGCCGTGGTCATTAAGGCACTGAGAGGTGGCACAGTTTCTCTTTTAGTTGCACGACACGGAGGGTGTGCCATGCTAAGGGGTGTTAATGAGAAGGGAACCGTAGTGACTGAATTACTGCTCTTGAGCCTTCCAAACTGAAATCATAGAATTCTAAATAGTGGTTAAGATTTTTAAATGTTACTATTTGGATCCTCTACAGGGATTTGAAACGTGAATGGCTGCATTGACAGGACACAAATATTTGTTTGTTTGTTTTTTTACTGTGATATCTCAGAAAGTTTTTATTCAGCCTCAAGGGAGTCTCATTGAATTTCCCTTTCCCCCTCTTTGTCCCATTTCAAGTCATTGCAGATTCTTTTCCTTTACTCGGAGCAGTTAGCAAGACTATAGACCATGGTTTATGCACAGAGAACATGCCACTATTTTATTTCTTTTTATTTTGTTGGGAACAAAAAATTGATTTCCTTTCATTTGTTTCAGCAGTTCCTTAATTCTGTTCAGGTTTATTTGCTGACAGTAGTTTTGCTCTCTCTGCTCCTGAATGTGGTACAGCAGTTCAGTTAAAATTTTCCGTGCTGCTGACTGTAGTTGCTGGTTCCTGCACCCGTCTGTGGGGCAGCATCACTCTGGGAAGGGGGCAGGCAGCCTCCTCCAGCAGTACCTGCCTCAACGGTATCTGCATCTTCCTGCTCCCTCTCCTCTCTGGCCATGTCTAAAGATCACATCTTCTGTTTCCTTGTCTCTTGCAATAACTTCTTGTATTATGAATTTGTTTGGATTAAGCTTTATTTTTCTCCTTGAGACTGTTGTCCATTTGTCCTAATGTGGTGTGCTAGGTAAAATACTGTCTGGCTGTCAATTCCAGACATCGGTTTTCTAGACCAGATTAGTCACTCTAATATCTGAAACTGCTGTACAACCAGAGGAGAGTTTTTTCCCCGAACTGTTTTTTAGGACTAATTAGTCATTTCCACCCATTATTTTAATTAAGAAATTAAGATTTAAAGAGCTTTTCCTTCAATTGCTGTGACTGACAAAGCAGCTTTATATATATATATATAGTATTCAAAATAATATGCTACCATTTCCAGTAGGCATAGTATTCAGTAAATAAAAAGGTTCATATGTTAAGCTGCCACCCTTGATGTTAAAATTGGAAAAATAAAGCAAATACTATGTTATATATATGGACCAGTGTTTTCAGAGGAATAAAAATAGCAGGAAAAGTATGCATTAAAGAGGAATTATCTGAAACAGGGTGCTTGGTAGGTACTTCTCAGTATTGCAACTCACATGAAAGTATCTTTTTCTGTAGAGTTTTGGATTTCTTATTGAATTTTGAATGTTGGAATATTTTCCATCCTCAATAAACTTTATTCTAGGGCTATGACTTCTCCTTCTGGCAAACTGATTATTTCAGCATAGCTTAATTCTGGATACCTATGAGATTCTCCTGAAAATTTCAATTTCAGTCTCTCCTTTATTGGAGTCTTAGCTCAAACCTCAGATAAGTTACACATTTTTCTGTTTCATTTGTCATCTTTACCTTCTGACTGAAAACAAATAATTAATCTGGTTTTTGTTGGTTTTGTTTTTTCCCCCCGTTGTATGCAAGACTCAGATTTTTGGAACAGATTTCCCCCTGCGTTGACTGGAGGCTGTTAGTGCAGTAGCTCTCAGCCTGCTACGAGAATGCTTTCTTTGAATACAAAGCAACAAAGTATCTTCTTTGATGTTAAAAACTGAAACTTTTGGCAATGGGGTGTAAAAGAAGAGGTCATTGTTAAACTGGAACTAAGCTAATGCTTTGTGATCATAAATGTGACGTATGGAGTTACTGGTTTTCTTCGAGTTGTTCCCGAATGACTTTCCAAGTGCACTAAGGGCAGCTCAGCTTTACCATTCCCTCTTCGGTGCAAAGGCTTGTCTTGCACTGGTGAAGTCAGCTAGGATCAGTACTTAGGATTGTTGGGAGAATGCAGCAAATCAGATCTCTACTTTACTGGGGATTTCCTTTGAATTAAATCTAAATATTCTTGCCTCTTTTCTTCTTATTTGCCTTAGCAGTTTGATTGCCTTTCAGCAACCTTTGAAAGTCTTCTGTGCTTTCCTCTTTGCTCGTCAGGTCTGCCCGTTTCACTTGGCGGTTGATTTTATTATTATTTTCAAGCTCTCTTTTGAAAAGTTTCTGTTATTGCTGTAGATTGTTTTACTCAGAGGTATGTTCTTATGTTGCGCCTTTTCTATTTGTCTTCAAATAGAGATATAGCTTCTGATTTGTTTACAGAAGAGAGGAAAATACACTGAACACTTGAGGTGCACTTACCAGTGGTCAGTTATAAAGAGATTTTTGTCAAAGCTGATTTGGTCTGTGCTTAAAAATAATAGCTTGTTTGTTGCTTATGTATTAGAAATTCTAAAACATGAGACTCGGGCAAATTGAAAATCTGCCTGCAAGAAGAAAGTAGGTAAAATTGAAGCTGACAAAAAACTTCTGCATTGCTACAACCTTTAAATAAAATTGCATTGAGTTTGTTAAGTTCTATTCGTCATGGCCTGAACCTTTCTATATTTGTGCCTCTAAGTAACTGTTTATTTCAGTAAGGTTTCCCATTTATGTATATTTTGGCAATAAAAGAATCTTGGATATTACAAAAGCTTTACAGAATTGTGGTACGGATCTTGTTACCTTTACCTAAAACTTTTAGGTCTCTGTTCATTAAAATATAATGTAGGATGTGGCCTAGGTTAACGTGTGCTAATTGTTTTGGATTCTTGCATTCTTAAGGGTTAATCTTTTCTAGAGATGAGTGAGCATCACTCACCCTGGAAAACATTTATCACAGGACAAGTTCAAAACTTTGTAACTTCATTTTCTGTACACTTGGGTATTTTGTTCTGGATGCTTAAAATGCAAGGGGTGAATATAAAGGCAGGCTCACTGAATAACGGCCTCCAGCTTCTGGAGAAAGTAATTCTACAGACTATCTAACTAAAGCAAGAATGAGATTTTAGGAGTGAGTGAACACTTCAGACAGCGTATAATTCAGAAAGGGTACCTCTGAGGAGAGAACAGATGTCATGAAAGGGAGGAGAAAAAAAACAACCCAAGGAGTGGTGGGAGTGTGCCACTGAGGAGCTGGGAGAGTGATGAAGGACTTGATTACACCAAAACATTTGAAGGCAGAGCTGTAGTCTACCTTAGTAGCATAATGCCTCTATATGTATGCAGCTTTCATACTAAATATTATATATGACCTATTAAAAGCAAAAGAGCTTATGGAATGCCCAGTGGAAATCCATCTAGAAATTCAGGCAGTGAAGAAACACTCATCTGGAAATTGCCTGATCTAAGGGAGATTAAAGAAAAACATATTTTCAAAGGAATCGGCATTTGTTTTTCTCTCCACATAGGCCTGTTATACAGGCAAAGAGGTTAACCTTAGTTCCAATAGAGAGTAATAGCCAGGGAAGCTCATACTGGGCTCTTTCTCCTCAGCTGTGTATCGGCTGGTTGTAACCGACTGAGCAGTAGGTACACAACCAACAAAACCCGTCATCGGCCCAGGCCTGTGAGCGCTCAGAAAGACTGACACATGTATTTAAAAATGGAGAAAAGCGCTGTCCTTCAAGCACACCAGTCACTGCTGGCCTCCAGAGTTCAAAGGATGAAATTAGCTCATGGCAGTACTGATAGTTGGCTCACGTGGCACTCTACATGCAGAAGTCTGAAACTTGTGTCAGTACGCCAGTATGCCAATGTAGCCTAAAAAGGAGGTTTTTACACTAAATAAGAAATGTGTGCAAACAGCAGATTTCTGTTTGATAAGTCTTCCCTCCTAGAGATGTATTTTTCACTCCTCTGCTTTGGAGGGGTGGGCAGAGGGAGACTGTTCTGTCTAGCTGTCATTGTGCCGTGTGATTCTGGGCAAGTGAAATAGGGTAATACCTGTCTCTTCTCTGTGTCTCTCAGAGAAGAAGTTGGTAACTGCTCTGCCTTTCCAGGATCACCTGTACAGCCCTTTCTTCTCAGTTCATACCTTTAGTGACACTGAAGACAATGGGGTTTTAATTATATCATCTGGGGATGAAGCAGCCGCTAAGAGTAACTGAGAGCGCCATGGGAATGAAAAATCTGATGCTGATGAGACTGGAATAAACTAAATTGTCTTCCCTTGTTTAATTTCATTTTGAGACCTAGCAATTAGTGAATGGGGTAAGGAGGTTGGGGAGCAGCTAGGGGCAGGGAGAGATCACCTTGTTAGCTGTTTACATCTGAACATTTTTGAGGGACAGTAGGTATGGAACCATATGTGGCCGTTTTTAAACAAGTATTTTTCTACATGGAAGGATACTTCAAGGTTTCACCATTAAAAGTACTGTCTGGATGTATAAACCTGGATTTCTGCAAAGACTCTGCTCTGTTTTGTGCCACATTTCGATTTTTTTTTTTTTTTGTATAAATGGTAATAAACTAAAATAGGAGTAACGGCAAAAATGGATGGTAGGGAACATAATACAGCAGCAGTATGGAAAGTTAACATGACTACTGATGTTTACCCTCCTGAGCTTTTGATTTTTTTTAAATCTGCAGTTTTACCATTGCATTAGCATAGTTTTCTTACTTGACTCTAGAAAGATTAGGAAAAAGTTGGCTATGCATATTAATGTAAATTAAGGCACGTATTAAATATTCCCTATTTAAATGGTAGCTGAAGTATAGCATGTTTTGCTGAACTCCAGCCAAACTTTTCCATGGAAACCATCAATTTATATTGAGGGCTGGGGGCGGTGGTGGCATCTGTTTAAGAAATAGTGTCTTTTTTTTGCACGTAATTTATGTAGGTATTGGAAATACGATGAGCTTGAAAAACATGTATGTAAACACATCAAACTGTGTTGTATTCCTTTCCCCTCACAACACTCCAAGCAGATCAAAATTAATCTTGCTGGAGTATCTCAAACCCATGTCAGTGGATTTTGGATGCTTAAAGTATGCAGGGTCAAATCCTCATCTCAGTATACGGCTAAATACAAAAATATCAGTTATCATATTAACAGCCCTGACACTAATGGGTGGAAAAACACGACAGAAAGCAAATTTTCCTTCAGTCTTTTGATTATATTCTAATTCTTTTAAATCCTGTGACTTCATTGCAGGTTACTAATATATTGAATGGTGAGCAGCATCTGTCTTGTCTCATCTCTTTTACTGCTGATCAAGTTTGATTTGCAATAGTTTACATTATAAATTAGATATTATAAATTAAAACTTTTGTCAGATCTGAATGGGGTCTTCCACTTTCTGGAAGTGTTTTAAGAACACAAAATTAAACGTGCGTAGGTTTTTGGCTATACATTAAGACCAAGGGGGATCCCAAGCAAACTTTGTCCTTTTTATAGCATAGCAAGCCTAGGAGCTGCATAGCCCCATAATACTTAAGTGTAATTCATTGAAACCGGAGTAGGTGAATAGAAAATAACCTGAGAGAAAAATGTTAATTAGAGAACAATTTATATGTTCCTATATAGTTTACAGCAACACATGAAACCCAGAGCTGCATGCAATATTTTCATGAGCATATTCTTTTAGAAGAGAATAATATATTGCTGTGTTAGAATTTTATCAAAATGCAAGACTTATGAGAGGAAAAAATCCCTTTTGTTTTACAGATGAGTAAATAGTGCAGTAAATACCTACACAAACTGTCATCAGGTATAACTTACAGACCTGTGGCAGACAACTGTCCTTACAGGTTTTCTTAGCACCTTCCCTTTTCTATTAACACACATGAACCTAGTAAATTATGAAGAGATTGAACTATGAGGAAGGAGGTGGGACCTGAAAATACTAAAATGCACTTTCTGGTTTTTTGGCCCCTAAGTAGTAAAGAGAAATCTAATAAATAGTAAGAAATAGGAGACGTTGAATTGTGTAATCAAGCTTCACAAGTCACAAGTAATCATCTCAAACACATTGATACAAAGCTTTATTCTTCTGAGTTCTCCAAGGTATGTCAGTCTATGGAAATTTTAAAGCACTTTTTAATCCGTTAGGGCACTGCTGACTGTCGTACTGCGTGGCTTCACAAGGCCAGAACGAGTTGGGGGACACTCTCCCTTGTACTCTTGTAGCAGTTACTTAATCAAGGCTGCTCTAGCCATCACACGTAGGCTTGCAGTGGGTGAGACGTGGCCAGTGAGGAGTCCTGCACAAGAGGAGCTCCCTTACAGGGTGACCTAACCCTTTCAGAGCTGCCAGTAATGTGCAGGGGTGACCAGGCCATGTCCTGCCTATCCCCATGCTTTGCAGTGGCACAGGTGCCCAGGGTGGCACTTTGGGGGGACACACGACGCTCTGGGTGGTGTCAAGGTCCTGCTTTCCAGAGCAACTCTGTTATGTGTAACCACAGAGGTAAAACTTGGTCGTGGTTGGAAACTTGTACTAGTTCGTGCCCTCATCTTTGTACAGAGAGATTTGCTGCAATGTATCCTACGGTAAGACTTCCAGCTAAATAACATTCATAAATACCGTTGGAGTGGGTTCAGGGGCTGCATTGGTTGAGCAGTCAACGGTGAAAGGAGAGCCCTGTGCCTTGAACCATGAGGGATAAAACTAAATGAAAGCGGTCCCTCGGGCCCCCAGCGTATGAACAGAATTACAGAAGTCACAAAACAGTATTTCTCAATGTAATTATTTTATTTACTTCCAGAGCACAGGTTTCTAAGCAGAACTGGATTTAGACAAAATGATTTTTCTTTCTGTGCAAGCAGAGCTGTATTTTAATTTCCAAGAAAGGCAGATATATATTGGTATTGTGGAAACTTAAAGGCTACTTTTATAAAACTAACTACTGCTAACACGACTATGTAACCTTTGCAGGCTGCGTTTACTCAAATTAAAGAACAAATGATGCACATACAGATTTTTATTCAGTGCAGTTTTGCTTGCTTTGGGATATTTATCTTTGGTGATACAAGTAAAGTTGATCAGCACAGCCAAGAAACAACAGGTTTTTCAGTTTTATCAACAGGAGAGTTTTGTTATGGGCCACAACTTTAAAAATTATCTCAGGAGGTAGGATTAATCTGGGGAAGTAAAACTAGTTAAACTGAGATTTAATGAGGTTCAGGTAAATCAAAAATGGGAAATGATTTTATTCTTTCAGATTATGTAGCAGTTTCATTCTTTTATATAAAACTGGAAAGAAACAAGACTCCTTGTCTGAATAACCTCATGTTCTCTAAAAAGGTCTGCTTTTATATTGTGACGTATTAGTTAACAAAAGCAATCATGCAAAAAATAGAGCACATTAATGCTAGCCAGATAACTTCTTATTGTGTACAGCTGTACAGGAAACAAATAACAAAGTTAGTGTTTAAATTTATCAGATATCTTCCATTAACTCTCTATTTAACAAATGATCAGTTATTGTATGCAACAGACAATCTCCCAAAGTCTTAATGATCATGGATGTGCGCAGTAAGAGATTAGCATAAAATTAGCACTGATGTGGCTATTAAAGAATCTCTAAAGATTCTGATATCCTGGTGCATAAATTGGGCTGCAGAATGTATCTGAGCTTTTCAAACCCCCCCCCAGGCTCACTGAGTTCAAGCATACTTATGTTCCCCTGGGGTGTAGTCCCCATATTCCTACCACCTGTTTATTACTTTGTACTAATCTTCAAATTCAACAAAATAATTTCTAAAGCTGTAGGGAACATGCTCCCAGCTGATGCAACTTTTAGGATCAAACCTCAAAAAGGATGCAAGTTGCTCAGTGAGTCCGGGGCGAGGGTGTGTGTGTGTATTCTAAGTGTTTTCATATCTGTATTTGCTTTTTCCACACAATACTCAGGGATGGATGGGAGAGCAGTGGGAGTTGGGGGATGTCCTTGTTTTGGTTTTTTTGTTTTGTTTTGTTTTTAACTTTCTGAAGTTTGCACTTCTCTCGAAGGTACGCAGCAGTCAGAGTGTATATCATGTCAGGTTATCTAAGTATGTTATGGCTTGGTGTTGTCTGGTACTTACTGTAAATCAATCTTTTTAATGGTGGTGATGTCCTGTTTCCAGTGATTTCTCTCAGCCCTGCTCTTGTCAGAGGGTCATGCCTGAATTTCAGCTCTTTTCCCTAGTTCCTCACTATACTGAACTCTTCAATTTTTAAGATAGATCTAACAGGACTCTCAGGGAGCCAAGCATATTTTTAAAAGAATCTGTTAGCCCTGTAGGGAATATTGTCACCAAAATGAAATATTTCCAAGATGAAGCAAACTCTTTAAATAGTCTGAAATTAATTCTGAATCCTTTCAGCACCAGTGTTTGGGATGATGTGTTTTCTTTCATATTCCTCCCCCATCTCTTCAAACTGGCTCGTTTGTCCCTACTGGATACAACTTCCTGCTACTTGCAAAGCAGTAATTATCCTAATTACGCTTCAGCGTTTAAAGCCATCTTCTGGAAGATGATTTACAAGAATTACATAAAAGAGATCTATATACAATGACACACTTGCTTGTTTGGCCTGAAGCATTTTATGTTTTCCAGCTTAATCGGAATTCTTATGATGAGTAGAGAAGTTCTAATGAGTTTCTGCATGAGTCTGTGCCTGAAGATGCATTCAGAATTGTGCTTGGCTAGTTTTTGTCTATGAACAGCTGAGGTGGTAAAGCAATCCGTTATTACTCTGACTTGCTGTAAGGTGTTTATTGTGACCATATGAGATCACAGTTGCCACCACTGTGTACAATAGTTTCCACTCGCTGAAAAGTTAAAAACGAGTAAATACTGAGTAGAAGCTAACAATAATATCAAGAACAACAGGCTAATAGATACACTGGTGTGAACCAGCACATGGTTCTTTTTTACTGAAAGGAGAATTCAAAGAAAATATGAAATTACGTAGTCTACAAAAACCACTGAAGGATTTCTACCTCTGCTTTTCAGTATCTTGCAGGTGAAGCTTGGGACATAGCTTCAGACCTCTGGGTAGTGTGACGGGAAACAGCTGTCTGATTTTTTTAATACAGGCACTATGGCAGCATTTGGTTCTTCTTTCTATCTGTTTATCAGATACAGTTATCAGAACAGCTGAAAAGGAGTTGAGGGGCAAGGTATGGCAGTACCCGGGATTAGTCTCAACTTTGTTCTTCAAAGTGTGTCGTGGAAAGTTGGCAACTTTCTGCCAACTTTCTGCTTAGAGAGCGTGCAGAATAAACTGATATTCCAAAGATGACACAGTAATGAGAGTCATGATTCGGTGAGCTAGAGTCAATCCTGAAAAACCCACAGGAACATGACAATATGACTGATGATTTAAATTAGAAGCCCATTTCAAAAGACTCCAAGTCATAGATGGAATACTGTCAATGCAAAGCGTATTTTGGGTAATTTTCTAAGCTCCCAAACCATAATTCTTATACTTCTGAGGTACAGTGCAGTACTAAAAGAAAAGGGCAGTCTTTAAAAGCTGATTACTCTTCATTCTTCAGAAGCCTGATATGAAAATTTAGAATTCATCCCAATGCCGTTTTACATATTACATCTCTACATACACTACTAAGAGTGTGAAGCATTAACACACAGTAGATATGCATATCCATTTAAAACTGATTATAGAATCATTCAGGAGCTTTTCTTCTCACAGATTTTGCCTCTGCCTCTAAAATAGTGATGGGAAAGTAGTTAAATACAGAGAATCTGGTGGCTTCTCGTGGTAAAAGTATTATAACAGCAGTGATTCTAATGAAGAGGAAAGTAACTGAATCATCTACCATGACATATTCTACTTTAGAAATGTTGAGGTTATGATGATACGCAATCTAGTTCTATTTAACAGTTAAGTATTTTCTTTAGGTGAAACAGGATATGCCAAGCTGTTCTATTAAGTGAAATGCCCTCCTCGAAGGCCTTACTGTGTGTTACTGCTAGCACTGGGAAATGGCTCATAAAAAAATAAATAATGAAAGATTGGCAGATGCTTTCTTAAAATATAATCTTCTTTCAAGCATATAATGCCTCAGTTTTTCCTCATTGCCTTTAATAGTGAAAAGAGCATTGGTCTAGTTTTTCACATGATGCTTATCATCAAATATTAAACCTTTCTCACAGGGCAGATTTTTGAATAGGCATTTTAAGTGAATTTATAGAAGTACAAAAGTACTTCAGCTGCTGACCAAGCAACTGGAAACTTTCACCTACATTTCAGTATTGGTTCAAATCATGTTCTTCCTAACTGTGACCTTAAGTTACTGGATGGGGACACTTCAGAAACCTTTACATGGTGAAGTTTTAGTCTTGACTGACTGAGTTTCTGACAGCTAGATATCCCCACACCAGGCAAGGATGATGCTACTAACTCTCTAATTGTATTAATGCTTCTTTGTTAAGAAGTTTGCAAAGTAATTCAAATGTAAATGAGCATAAGATTTCAAAAATATGGATTTCATATGGATATACATCTCATGTTTTGAGAGGTAAAATGTAAAAAAACAACTTCTGTGTATAGGAAGACATATGAACGCTAAGTTGCTTTGGGAAAGGATTAGGTCCTCTGATTAGTGCACAATATTTTTCAAGTCAAATATGACCTCAGAAACTTAGCAAGCAAATTGCTTTTCAGTTCCTTGCTCTTTGGCTTGCTTTGATGCTCATGCATATTATTTGCCTACGGTGGGTCAAAGTGTCTTGTACTGTGGAAAAAAATAGGGGGAAAGTACTGAATTTTCAGATTATGCATTTATTTGGGAAAATTAAGACTGAAGAAGATTGCATGACTTAAAGCTTGGCAAGTGGTAAGCATAATGGTTAAATGTGATAGGTTAAATGTGATATTGACTAACGCAAAGTAATGCACATTAAAATAATTTCAGCTGCTCCTAGAGATTACAGGCATGTAATTAACTGTAATCACTTGGGAAAAAGGCCTAGGTGTCTGTGGAAAGGTTAAATAGATATCCTTTTGAAGGAGAACATGGTGGTCAGGAAAGTTCATAAAGTTGGATAAGCCTAGAGAATGGAATTTTAGAAAATAAATCTGAAAACACTGTAATTCTCTATTTGGAATCAATTGTTTACCACAGTTTTAAATGTTGTATTAAGCTCTGATCAGACATTCTAAAAATGATATTGTTAAGAAGATAAGGATTGGTGAATTGGTATTCACTGCTGTAGGATATCATTGTAGCAGAAAGCTTAGCAGGATTCAAGAAAGGATTAGACATTTCCTTTTAAAATGAGAACACCCATGTTTACAAAAAATAGGATAAAAACATTTGTAAGAAATATACCCTAAAGGTGAAAGACTGAGAAGTCAGCCACTGACTGGAGGTAAATAGAAAGCAATTTCTCTTAGGACAGTTTCTCTGTTGTAAGATTTCTCTTGCATTTGCTTGAGCTACTCTAGGAAGCAACATTGTGGACAAAGTATTAGTGTTGTTTAGTGTGACAAAGGTTGTGTGTAACTCTCTCCCTCCCACATATGTGCATGAAAGATGTACATCTGTGACAGTATTCATTGTGACACAAAATACCTTACCTTGACTGCAGATATTATATGTTTACATTTAAAAACCAGACAAAATCAACTTGCATTCTTCATTGTAGGGATTACCAGCACAATCAAAGGAACTTGCGAAGGAGCTCACGTTTGCCAGTAGGCTTTGAGGTCTCTTGCTGAGGGTTCCTGTGTTACTAGCACTATAGTTGGACATACATTTTAGCAAAGAAAGCTCAACAAAAATTATTGTTGACATTAACTTATACAGCTTAGATCCTAGTAAGATTTATTTTAAAATTGCACCTTTTGTTTCTGTAAAGTTTTCCAGAAAGTCTTCCCCCTTGTTTCTGTGCTTTGCCACCAATTTTACTGTTTTTTAGATTTATGTTATTTTTTTTATATTTAGAAAATGTGTGGGTTTTTTTAATTTAGGCAGTAGTAAAACTCAAGAGACAAACAAATACTGCATTGATACTTTTTTTACTTGGAACTTTTAGCAATATTTTTGCATTTAATTATTCTTATTGAATAAACTATCAAGAGACAAAGCTTTAATACTTCTTTATTCTCCTGATTTTTGCCCACAGCTTAACCCCTAATTTTTGAAAAAGACAATTAGTGAGAGTGAGTTTTTGTTTAGTGATGTATGTTTTACCTGTCTGGAAATTATGTCAGGCAGAAGAGCATTATACTTTGTACCCCAGGTCTATCTCCGTCACCATGTCAGAGCAGTTCAAAACCACAAGATTTGTTCAATCTACAAGTTCCATTGGCATAAAGAGGCCTCAGCCCATCCCTGAATGTGCCAGTCTCCGTGCATGGAGACCAGACAGGGGGAGAGGTGGGAAAGAAGAGATAGGGCTATTCCTAGGTGCTCCACAGTCCTTGTAGAAACTTGATGGCTCCAGCACCTCTCCTATGAAGAGTTGGGGTTGTTCAGTCTGGAGAAGGCTCTGGGTAGACCTTATAGTGGCCTTCCAGTACCTAAAGGGGCCTACAGGAAAGATGGGCAGGAACTCTTTATCAGGGAGTGTAGCAATAGGATGAGGGGTAATGGTTTTTAACTGAAAGAGGGGATATTTAGATTAAATATTAGGAAGAAATTCTTTACTGTGAGGGTGGTGAGACACTGGAACAGGTTGCCCAGAGAAGCTGTGGCTGCCCCATCCCTGAGGTGTTCAAGGCCAGGTTGGATGGGGCTTTGAGCAACCTGGTCTAGTGGGCAGGGGGGTTGGAACTCAATCTCTACGGTACCTTCCAGCTCTAACTGTTCTGTGATTTTATGACTCAAACTTCAGGGTTGAGACCCAGGCCAAAATAGCAGCTTCCTCGCCTTTTGTTTCCACCCCAGCCCTCTTTCAGCTAGAACGTTTGGCCTAGAAGGTTCTTGCAGTAAAACAGTGAGTTTGTATTCCCCTATACAAGTGTGTATTCCCCTATACAAGTGTGTATCCCCCTATACAAGTGTGTATTCGCAGGGGGGTTGGAACTCAATCTCTACGGTACCTTCCAGCTCTAACTGTTCTGTGATTTTATGACTCAAACTTCAGGGTTGAGACCCAGGCCAAAATAGCAGCTTCCTCGCCTTTTGTTTCCACCCCAGCCCTCTTTCAGCTAGAACGTTTGGCCTAGAAGGTTCTTGCAGTAAAACAGTGAGTTTGTATTCCCCTATACAAGTGTGTATTCCCCTATACAAGTGTGTATCCCCCTATACAAGTGTGTATTCCCCTATACAAGTGTGTATCCCCCTATACAAGTGTGTATTCGCCTATAATTAGTGTTTTCCTTCACTTTTACAAAATCTTTAGCCACATGTGGCACCAAAAGATAGGAGAAAGTGGCATCAGTGACAGACTATGTCTGCTTGAGACTGTGTGAGCTCATTAATAACTGGGCATCAAAGAGGAAAGTGGAAATACTTTAGCACCTTGCACTTTTCCTGTTTTCTTCCTGTGACAAACTACCTGTAGCAAAGTAGAGATTTTATCACTTAGCATTGCGTATGGAGGGAGGGTGACTGCTTAAATGATTTTTTAAAGTGTTTTTGTTTATCGTATTCATTCCTATTTAGTGAAACCCCTTTTTTGCTGAATTAGCTTCCCCAGAAACAATAAGCAATATTTCCTGTCAATCAATTGGTGGGAGGTAGAAGGTGATGTTTCCAGGAGTGCTGATTAAGCAACACATGGAACCAGAGCCCATAGGAATCACTTAGAAAAATATTCAATAAGGACATTTAATGAAAATTCTTTTGGTGGGTTTGAGTTTTTAAATGAAACATGAGGGGAAGACACAAAGGATGGCAATGCTTGAAAGCATAAGAGAAATAAGATAGGAATAGAGAGAGTTGATTTAATTTTTCTCTGCAATTTACTCTTACCTTGTACGAGTCCTTTTGTCTCACAAGTTGAAATTTCCCATTTCCCTCAGAAAGCTGTTATGGATTCATATTGTTGCTTTTTTCTTTTAACAATACTGTCATCTTTCTGGAAGTCTATCAGCATCTTGATAACATCACAGCTTGATACTCTACCAGAAGAGAAATCAATGATGCAGAATTTTTGTAACTTATTTTATTACATGCAAATACACAAGCCATGGAAAAAGAGGCAGCTGCAAACACTACACAGGCACTCCAGTCTCCCAGAAATCTCAGTGCCCAATATCCAGTTCACAGGAATTGCTTCCAAATATAGAGAATAACACAGAGATTAACTCTTCTATCTGCCGCCAGTTTTACATCAATAATAACAACAATTTTTGAAAAAACCCAAAAAACGAACCCAACAAAACCAGCCATTTGCCTTTGTAGAAACTAAAAACTTGCTCACACTGTGGAAGAACTCATAGACCTGTGTATGATAGTATTTTTTAATTCCTTCAGACTCAGATTATGCTCAATGTGATATTAAAAAAGGACAGCTGTGTGGAGCTAGGAAATTGCATCTAAATTATTCAGTATTGTGGCCGTGTTTATCTTCTTTCAAAGAGACAGGTAAGATCCTGATCCTACAAATTGCTTACTGCTATGTGCCAACTACCTTCACTTCCTTACCTTTAAAAATGCATTCGCATGTTTTCATGTTGCCCTCAAATTACACTCCTCAGACATATACTCACATAAAGCATTTTATCACTCGTATTTTGGCTCCATGCCATAGCTGCTTATATAGTTTGAAGTGCTGCTTAATGTTGGCACTGGTCTGTAATCAAGAAAGCACTTGAAGGGAGCACAAACCAAGAATTCCCAGGGTGGGAGGGAGATCATGGCTATGCCAGGAGGAGGGACAGGACTCTCAGTGTGGCAAATTCAGGTTGGTGTTGAAAGCTCTCAGGGGAAGGCAAGATAAATGGAGATACCGGAATGTGCAGCAGGCAAAGGCCACTGAACATAGCAACCAAGAGAAAGCCTCTTCCACTGTTTCTCTGTTCTCAGTCATTAGAGGGTTTTGATTTCATGAGTTGGGCAGCTGGAACTGATGAGAGACTGTAATTTCTTTTGCGTGAGTAGGCTAAGAACTTGTCATAATCTATACCATGTATGTACTTCTTTAGCAGTTTAATGGAGTAGGGTAGGACATAAGACTTGCCAGGGTAAGGATGGAAATAGGAACTGTTTTCTCTTTAGCATCATGATGAAGTGGCTTATTGTCGAAGTAAAAATGTTGAGTTCTTTGGGTCTTGTGAAATTAAGTGTGGTGAGGGCTTTTCTGAAGCTCAAGAGTTTGGAAAACACCAGATTTCTGAAGGTTTTATTTGAACACACAAAGCTCCCACTAAGTAGAGCCTTCAGTAGCCAGGAGGGTCACTTCTGTGGAACTGTAAATTCAGGATACCTGTAGCTGAACTGTGGAGGGGCTTGATGCCTGCTGCGTGGAGAAGCACAGCATTTTAGAACACTGATTTGTGAAGCATTGTGTAGCAGAGCTCCAGACACTGCAAATCCACAGGCCCCAAACCCACCTGCTATTCACTCAAGGTGTAATTAATATGAATTTGGAAAATCAGCAGTCTATTAGACTTCAAAATGAGGTTGGTATGGAGTATTTCCTGTCTACAAAATCAGAGGAAACAAAGAGCATCTTCTGCTGGAGAAACATCTGAGGCTTTTATTTTCTGTCCTTCTTACACAGCTAATGCCTTTTGCAGATTTAAATTTCCAATATCAAGTAAATTGCAATTCCCAGAAGTCCAGGCTGTTAAAAAAGCATTCAATAAAATCCTGTAAAATTATTAGAGCGAACAGGATTTTTTTTAAACAGGTTATATGCAATGACTACATTATTTACCCCTGCACAGAGAGACTTACTCTTTTTATAGATCAATCATTTCTTTTTGTTTTCTTGGGGGAGAAGAATAACGGGTGTTTGTTTTTTGTGGAGAAATCAGAGCTGTTCCTCACTCCTTTGGTAAAGAAGAGCTGATGCCAGATGTCTGACAGTTTTGGCCTTAAATAGATAAGGACCCGTGGCTTTTTATTGGGAATGGAGGGAGCCCAGAACTAGCCTCCAAACCAGGTCCTGATATTGAGTGATAGATGATTCTGTCTGAAGTACCTGCAGCTTCTCCTGTGTTTCCCCTGCAGTGTCAGAGGGAACATTAATTTTCTGTAAGTGTATTGCTGCAAATATGACTTTAATATAATTCTCAGATGTTTGAGTAAAACCCTGATGTCTTCCAGTAATTCTCTGCTGTAATCCTGTGTCACTGATGATTGTAGACAGTGACAAATGCCAGACCGTGTCTGATTGCCTTTTTTCTTTGTCTCCTGCCTCCAGTTACCTTACTGGTTCGGATAATACAATATTCCTTGTTAGGCTGTTCTAAGTTTATTATCCTTTATATAAAAGCAGTACAGGCGCTTGATGGATAGGCATATCCAACAGTAGATCTAGAGAGCTGCTAACCACCAGGGAAGGGTGGATGTGAAGCTGGAGGCAGTGACCACTGAAGCTGAAGGTATAAATGAATGTGTCCTTCTGGCTCATACGGGCATGTTTTTTCCCAAAAGCATTACTTTGCACAAGCTAACCTTTTTTTTCCATTCCTTTCTCCTTCACATGCTTACTGCACAGGTATCTTGGTATTGCTCTTCTGCTGCATTGCTCGGCTTCATTTCCTTTATTTACACATCCCATTACTGAAATCCAAATCATGACTCATGTGCCTTTGTAGACTCTTGATGTCCCCTTGGTATCCAAAGTTGCCCCTTCATTTCTGTTCCTTCCTGTACATGTGTTTCAACCTGTGCTTTGTCTCCCTTTTATTCAGTGTCTGTCTCTGGCAAAGTAAATGTAGAGGAGGGGCAGATTTGCAATAAGGAAGTTTATCTGCTGTGATTCTTCTATTTTTTAGCATCCCTGCTGGAGAAAAATACTCAAAAGTGCATTTGTGGCTTTAAACAGTGTCCCAAATACCAAGAGAACGCTCATGTAGTCACTGATTAGTCTCTATGAGAGTAATTGAATTTGGATTTGTAGGAAATTTTGAAGGCTTTCAGGAATGGTAGTTGGCATTAAATGGCTTTGAACATTAGGAATACAAGCAAGTGCAGCTGACCATTTGCCATTATGAAAAGCCTCTATAAGCAATACAGCATCTGAGAGGCACCACTTTGTGGGAACAAGAAAAAGGAAACCAAAACATTAAAGGCAAAAGATTTTCAAATGCATTTGCCACTAATTTCTTAGCTGCTGGGCAGAAAAATGACTGGAACTAAATTTCTATACGATTGTACTTAAAATTTTAAGTCAGCAGCTACTGTGAGTATATTACTTCAGAGAATTTATAATAAATGCTATTTTGATTTTGACAAAAGAAAAGCATTTATCTGGGTTAATAAAAAATGCTGTGCATTTTGCTGTCTGTGAAGAGAAAAAAGACACTGTTTAATTACTGGCTTGTGAAGATTGACTGGGTTTCTGTAATTATTAAAATAGTTTTGCTGTTGGCCTGTAAATTCTCTGAATATTCTGTGTGCAGATTGAGATATCTAAACCAAATTGTTAATGGTTTCTTTTTTCTATATTGAAGATGACCCATTGAGTATGCCAAAGTACATTCAACATGTTTTAAATGCATATCATCAGAACACTCTTTTTCTCTGCTGAATAGGCTTGCAGGTTGCCTCACCTTTTCTTTTCACATTCTGTCGTAGTTGTGTGATGAGTGAGGCAAGAGGGGAAGCATATTGTCCAATGGGCCAAAAGACTTGGATAGAAGATAGCAGGAAAAGCTGAGTCACCATATTGCTGAACTGAGGTGTAGCTCCCCGCAAAAGTTGCTTCTAGTTTTTGTAGCAACTTTTTTCCAGTGTTGCCTTTTTTGCACCTCTCTTTGGTCCAGAAGAATAGGGGTGCGAGAGAGGGAATTCAGACCAACGTTGCCACCAAGGACATGGCTGTAGTGCAAGAAAAAACATGGAAAAAAGAGAGTGGAAGAGAATACATAGGGTACCAGATGTGCTCTCTAAAGATATTTAAAACACCGAGAAGGGGGTTCTCTCTCTCTCTCTCCCCCTCTCCCACACACACCCTCCCCCCAGAGGCAGAGTCAAAAGGGTATGTTTTGGCGTTGGCAGGCAGAAGTCAGGGCAACTTGGAGCATTGATGGGTATCACAATGTTATACATTGTAAACCTGTTCATAAATCAGAATGCAGTAAGGACTGCAGTTCCTTAATAAAATGAATGTTCAGAAAGAATGAAACAGCTAATAAAATCTCTAGTAAGGAAGGTGTGTTCCCTTACTACCTGCAAGCACTGACCAAAGAGGATGCTGTCTTTCCAGAATTCCTATTCCTATTTCCAGTTTTACGGCTTCATATTTTAGGGATAGGTGGGGTTCTTATCTAGATAACACTGGCTTTTCTCATTGGGAACAATAGAATGGCAACTGGTTTTGTATTTATCTAAAAGGGCAGTGTCTTTTTTTTCCTGTTCTTGTTACATTTGTCTTGCTATTGCTTTTGTTGTACCACAGTGTCATGAAATTAAAGTCCGTCACCTCACTGTTTACTGTTATCCTAACACTGGTCTTGATATCTCTGAATGCCTTATAAACACTCTTTTCTTGGCATTAGACTTCTCCCAGAAAAATGGTTGAATACAAGTTTTAGTCCCTTAATTTCCATGAGCTGGCAAACCATAGCCCTTTGCAAATTGAGGTGCATAATTTAATTCAAAACGTATCTGCTGTAGAATTGACATGTGGTGTGTAAGTACGGCAGCTGACAATCTTTCAGAAGACAATTCTAGTGATTATATGGATGTATGTATTAATACTGTCGCCCTTCTTCTACTGAATAGTGTCATTTTATGTGTGTAGCCCTATTGCTTTTAATTGAATAATTTGATGAATGGGGAGGGAAAGAGCTCTTTTCAGGAGAACTAAGATGGCATCATCAAGCAGATGGATTAAGCAATGGTGCTTCAGGGAGGAGCATTAGGCCTTAATATTTGCGTTATTGCCGCTGAGATAAGTATCTTAAGCTAAATTCTCAAAGGTTTGCAAAGGGTTTAACCACACGTGCCGTTCAAATCAAGGGGAGTCACAGAGCTAAAACCCCATGTAATGTTTTGAGAATGTATCTCCTGGGTGTTAATTTCATCATCTAAAATATATAGCATAATGGATAGTTGCTGCATGAATACAAAGTTTTAAGTCCCTCTCGGGGCTCTGCTAACAGCACAAACCATGAGAGTGTATCTGAGTTGTTTATGAACAGAAGCAGAGTCCCAAGAGTGGTACATGGCTATAAATTCACTCCAGTCTATGCCTATCTGTTGTTATTTGTAATAACAGAGAAAGCAGTTTTCCTCTAAAACGACTTCCTTTAAGAGCTTTAACAGAAGATCTCTGCTTGAAAATCATTCCTGGTAGCTGAGGAGCTTTGCTGGAGAAAAGACTGCATTTTCTCTATCAGTATTTGGGTATTTTATCACACTTTCATTTTGTGCTTAGCATAGTTATCTAGTCAGTCCACGTGACTGCTATTTATTTGCAACTGACTTTAAGAACATGTTTTATTTACTGGACCTTATTTGATAATAGATATTCTATTAGCGATGATATATTTGGTTAAAATGTATTAACACATAAGCTACAATGACATGCTTAAGAGATGTCTTTACACAATGAAAATGTTGTGTTGTGTGTTTTTTCACCAAGAATGAGAGATGAAATGCCTAATGAACTTCTGGAGGATTCAGTTGCAGCCTTTTCCCACCAGCAAACTCAGATTAGGCCCAGCCAAAGCAAAGGAATAACATATTGGAGACACTTTAAGTTATATATTGTATTTACTCAGTGTGTGACAGCATGCACGTGTGCTGCTTACATTCATAATGCTGGCTGACAGGCATAGCTGTGCAGGAAGGGAATCCATAGTTTACCTGGTTGGTAAACCCGTGGCTGTGGTCGGGGAGTGGGCAACACTAACCAGCGTTGTGAAATATCAGATTAAAAAGTTAGTAAAACAGGGACTCTTAGTAGCAAAGAAAGCTTGTAGTGCTCATGACAACACTGGTGTCTTGAGTCCCTCAGAGAAACAAACAGGGCATTTTACGCATTGCTTTTGTATTTGGTTAGTAAGAGGCCCTGATCTTTGTTTTTATCCGTTGCTGGTTTTGACTGCTACCTGGAAAACTTACCACTTCTTGGATTTTACAGTATTTTGGGAGGATTTATATTCCTGATGGCATATTTTACTTGTTGCATATACAACACTGTGGGCACAATCTTGTCCAGCATAATTCTTCTGATTAAGCATTTGCATCGCCAGCAAATGCTTTGTTATTTTGCTTTGTTATTTTCTTTTTCTGAAAGGTTACTGAACAGGACTTTACACACACTTTGGGTGTGTGAAGAGGTCTCTCGCCCAACAATCAGGATCGGTACCTCTGAGATGGGAGGGACTGGCTCCGAGTTTCCTACTTTGGAGAAGCGTGGCAGATGCAGGATGCACCCTGTGGCTGCTGGGGCTGAAGAAGGCTGGGGGCTGTATGTGATGGCTCTGCCTGCCAGAGGTCTGACAGCACCTGCTGCTCACTGCCCCTGCTGCGTGGGGCTATTCCAGGTTATCAACCTGCAGAAGAAACTGGGAAGGGTAAATTCCCACAATATACTTATTAAAATTTATAAAATTTTAAAAACCCAAAACAAATGAACAAAAAACCCGTAAAGAAACAAACCCGAATCCCACTAAACTTGCAACATTCTTTGAGATAATTTTCTGGTATCATACTGGGGTTTTTTAACAAAGAAATGTAGTCATTGAGGTCCTGTCATAAGTAGAAAGAGAAGGCTTTAAATTTATTCTAGGTCAACAGCAATAAGAAACCTGTGTTTTTAGAATTGGCATGATTGTGTTTGGACAATTTCATCAATACTAGAGTTTTTGGTAAAATATATCTCCACAGTAATTCTTGAAATTCATTTAAGTTATGATTCTGTGAAGTTACTAGTTTCTGTTACTGTGAAGTTGCTTAGTAGGAAGCAACTTCTCTTCATGTTTTCTGGCATGGAACTGGAAAGGGTTCTCCTGTTATTTCTCAAAGAAACATTATTCCGTTGAAATAAGTGGGCCTAAAATATGATCTTTTTAAAAAACTAATTTTGGACTGCTGCATTTAGTTTGATGGAGAGTGATAATCCTAAAGAGGTTTCTGTAATAGAACCACAGTTGAGTACATGATGTAGGTAGCAGCTGTTTTAAGCAGGTGACTTTATTGCACACACAGCAGTCCTTTTTAGTTTTTTTCTTCTTCCTGTGAAGAACAGAGAATAGAAAAAGTATAAAAACAGTAATTGAAAAGGGCAAGTTGGCATAATACACATTACAGTCAAAAATACATGCAGCAAAGTTTCGTATCTCTTGAGATACTCAGACTCTGCAAAATCAGTACAGTGAAAAATGTGACGGGTTTTTTCTTTAGTTTTTCGAACCAGAATCCTCCTCTGCAAATTCGAAGTGCCTAAGCAACCAGGACAGGAGCTATTCTTTATGTCTTGGCTTGTTCTTGCCTAGGATCTTACTTTTAAAAATTTCAGTTATTCAAAGGAGGCGGCTCAGACCATTCCATCACCAAAGATGCAGTCAGCAAAAAAAAATTCCAGTCAGCTGAAGTCTTCCCATTCACTTCGGTGCTTGTTAGACTGGGCTGCATGGTGCTTGGCATCTTGCCTTTATTAAACCCCAAAGGCAAGTAAATTTCATAAATTTGTAGATATCACGTAATCTTTAAAAGTAATACTTCTTTTCAGCTGTGGAGTATTTCTACATACTCACAGCCTTAATGCTCTATTACTATGTTCTTACCTGCTGGCTGTTGTAGAGAAAGTCTTGACTGGAAGCCATCATAGAAATTTTAAAATATCTATGTCTTGTGTATCTCCATCAGTGAAGTCCAGCTCCCTCATTCTTAGGAAGCTTACTTTAAGTATTATTTTTCTTTAAATGAATAATGTGATACTAGAAAACATCTGTGGGTAACAATATTATAATACAAAAGCTAATCAAAGAGCAAAGTTCCTCCTTGTTTTTTTCAGTAGCACCAGGTTTGGCTGAAAGCTGTGTATTTAACAAGGGAGTTAAGAAGGGTGCAGTCTCTCCCGATGCAGAAAGCAGCAGCAGGTGGCAGGGCCTTCTGTGCCTGCGAGCACAGCCTCGGGGGCAACGGGAAGCCCCACATCTGCAGCGTGGGTTAGGAAGGAAGCAGTGCTTGCCCAAACCTGGGCCTGGGCTAATCAGTATGGAATGGGGTTTAGCAGTCATGTTCTGTACTTTTGTGTAACCATGAAAAGCAGTTTTGTGTTTCTTCTTCGTCTATTTTTTTTTTTTTTTTAAAAAAAAAAAACCCACCACCCTCTGGAATTACTCAGGTGTAAGTGGGAGGAATAGGGCCCTACATGGTGTATGCATTTCCTCATCTCATCTCATTCTGCGAAGGTTGTCACCTGCACCAGCAAACAAGAAGCAGATGGCCAAGAATCAAGGGAGTTAAGAAGGGTGCAGTCTCTCCCGATGCAGAAAGCAGCAGCAGGTGGCAGGGCCTTCTGTGCCTGCGAGCACAGCCTCGGGGGCAACGGGAAGCCCCACATCTGCAGCGTGGGTTAGGAAGGAAGCAGTGCTTGCCCAAACCTGGGCCTGGGCTAATCAGTATGGAATGGGGTTTAGCAGTCATGTTCTGTACTTTTGTGTAACCATGAAAAGCAGTTTTGTGTTTCTTCTTCGTCTATTTTTTTTTTTTTTTTAAAAAAAAAAAGCCCTTCAACATCTTCAGGGCGTGAGGGAGGAAGCATCTGCTCAGTTCCTATGAACTCCTGCAAAGTTTGGGAACTGGGCAAAGCAAATAAATTGGATCCTGGGGTTGATGACTGTAAGACCTGTGAAGCCAAAGCCGTGTAATTCATGTGTGACACCGAGAGTTCATCTCTAAACCATTGCATTCAGATTTACTTCTCTTAATTTAGACCATTAGCATAGTGAGAAAGGTTAAGCTGACTATTATGAATAGCAGATCTCAAGAACATGTGTTCCAAAGGCTATTTGAAACTCTACAAAATGTGGCTTAAAGGAGCCAATTCATAGATTATTATTTGGTCTGTTTCCATGGGATTCCTGAAGTATTTCCCACTGATAACCATTCTTTGTTTACAGTTTCTAAGACAGTTTTCACTGTCTTGGAGTTCTTCCACAGTCCTTTGTTCTCCTATTTTTAAATAAGCTTCCACCCCTCACACTTTGCTGCTTTTTTTTTAATTCTTTTTTGTGAAGGAAAACTCATTTTGAAAATCTTGGAGGAGACAACAGAAAAAGTTTGCATCTCTCAGCATACAGTGACTTCTGACTTAAAAAAAATTAATAAAAAAGCCATTATTACTTTTAATTATGTATTTTCAAATTTTGCTGGCTATTGCATGATAACCTTTGTTTTGCACAAACAATTTACTGTTGAGTTGGATAATGAAAGCTTCCAATAGTATTCAGCACAGTGACAGTACAGTGATTGGTGTGAAGCAGGAAATGAGATTGTACAGCAGAACTAAAAAGTGGCAAAGCATTTGCCAATATCCAGTCTTTCAGTTCATCAGATTTAGAAAAAATATTATTCTGTTCTACTGCACATTTCTTTCATGAGACAGTAAAATATTAAAGAAGGTAAATAACTCTTCATGGTTTTTGTTTTGTCTTGAAATAGTAGTGCACGTCATTAATATGGTTAATAAAGCTAGACTCTAGATGAATATATTTTAAAAAATGACAGTAAGGGGATTTTTCAGAAATATATCTAAGTGTGGGAGCTCATTTCTACAACAGGATCTTGTTCTGGAAGTAGTCTGAGGTATTTCTGTAATTTTGTAACTGACTGAATAGAAAAGTTACGTTTGAGGGAAAATTAGAGGTTTGATCCAGCAGTATAGAAATAACAACTCATAGCATTCTATGATCTCTGTGATATGATTTCTATCTCTATTTATACAATGTTTTTAATATAAAGAAAGTGTGTAATGTGCAGTTATACTTAGTACATAAAATTTCCAAAAATTGCACATGTAAAAATGATGCTTTTTAAAGATCACACTTGCCTTTTTGTTTTAATTTTTTTCTAAAGCACACAGAAAGATTTACCCCAAATGTGTTCCTCCTTAAATGTTGAGTAATGGGACTTAATGTTACTTACCCAGGAGTCGTCTCGTATGCTTGTCATCTGATAAAAAGGCAGATAGTAGTTATAGTTAGAAATGGCTGCCTGCCATTCTGTTTAAAAGAAGAACTTGTGTGATTTTTCTAAAGGGCTTAAAATCCACATTGAACCAACCTCTAAGGCTGACAGCATCAGTACAGAAAAGAGAAACCAAGTGGGTTTATTTAACAGTTTAATCTGCCTAAAATGTGTGTGTTCAATTGTCCATCCTCATGGAATGAAAATGTTCGGAGAACAGGTTGCTCTAAATTCATTCTGAGTTTATCATCAAGATTGTGCACATCCCTTAAAACCTATTTAAGCTAAGAAATAGCAGGAATGAAAGCAAAGTTTGATCTGATTAAGATGGCAAAGGTTTAGATTTTCCCATGAGGAGTACCGGAGTCTACCCTGATTTGCTAACTGGTGCTCTATAGTCTCTTCTTTTATGCAGAAATGATCTCAGATATGCGTAAGAGGTGATTAAAAGTCAGTTTGTGATAAGGTAGACATTTAGAAAGGACAAAATCTCGAGGTTTTTAATATTAATATTTATACAGAATTAAGTCTCCCTTGCAATTTCTATCAATTTTAAGATTTACTGCACTCTTTTTCTTTTTCCCCTCCCTAGCTCTCCTGGAACAAAAGGAAAATCATTTTATTTGTCAGTGATCGTTTTCCCACATTGAACAGTATCTCACTCTGTGAAATTGTCATATTGAAATTAGAATCTAGCCTGAAAAATATGCAGTGAGAGCAAGCCTGGAAAAATCTATTTTTATACTTATTCTAATCAGTTAAAGAAGCATGACTTAATCTGTGATCCATTGATCATAGGCAGCCCAGTCCGTAAGCAACAAATTCACTGTATGACTGTGCTTAAAACAATTAACCCCATTTCTGCAAGTAAGCAAACTGTGGTGGCAGTGGAAGTAATCAATGAATAGTCAAAGCTTAGACTAATCTTCAACTGGCTGTAAATGAAAACCATTGTATAAAATGGTTCAAAGACTTTTTGAGAATTTTTGAGAATAAGAAAGAAATGTCATAAGCTTTAAAAAAAACTGCTCATTCTCACAGTATTTGATTAAATGCTGACAGTTTTTTCTGGTAAATCGTTTTTGCCCTGTAAGGTTTGGTCATGGTGCTGTACTGGTGTAGCAGCTCGGATATTTCAGGATGCCACTACATTAGCCTTTAAGTTCAGAAGCACACTTTTGAAGTGAATCTGCCAATCATTCTCCACGTGCATTGATTTGCTGACAGACCTGCTGTGCAGTGCAAACTGAATGTCTTTTGCATGAAACTATTCAGAGGATGCACTGCAGGAGAAGACCTTATACCTTATGGCTTCTCGTTGGCCTGTGGTCCATGGGACCAAACTAGATTGAAACAACCCAAAATACATGATGTGTAGATATTAGGTTCTTGACACAAACTTCAGTGTCTGTAGCTCCGGTTTCCATGCTTAGAGTGTACTTTCTCTGATTCCACTTCCATGACTCTAGGTGCTCCATAGATTTGTTCCATGGTTGTCTTCCTTCTTGGAACATGCGGACTACCAGGAAAGCCACACTGAAAAGCAATAGATGTAAATTCCCATGGCAGTGTCTGTGAAATGAATACTTAAGGTTTCTTGTTTCTCTACAATTTAAGGAATAAAAAGGCAGAAAGTAGGCTTTTATCAGAGCAAATATCGTTTTTATGAAAATTGAACTTAGTCTTAATAAACAGTTTTGCTGGATCGTTTTCAGCCATCCATCCAGTTATGTGTCCAGTTAAAGGATACTCAGATACTGTAGTCTCATACTCATTGCACTAACAGTAGTAGATAGACTGGAACTCATGTGGAGTTTCCTTTAACTATCCCAGTCTCACTGTGAAGATAGTGATTTGCATGAATTGTCCTGATTTAGTCAGTTCCCTGGCTTTCATAATGGGGGCATACTTTGTTGCTTGGTTACCCATTTGAGATGACTGTATTTTAGATAATCATTGATGGAAATGTTACCCGGAAGGTGAGTGAGCAGCATGATGCAGATTTTCAACAAGCCACAAATGTAAAAATAGATCTATGCAAAGAGAAGAGAAATTGTAATAGATATGTGTAATTTACATATTTGCTTACACTGACTGAACGCATTTCTAGGCCCTTTGTATATGCCATTTTGTTGTTGTTCTTGCATCCTTAAGCCAAAAGAAAGTAGAAATTACAGAAGTGTGTGCTTTAGATCAGCAGGAATGGTGATAATGGATATCCTGTAAGATGAGGAGAATTTGAGAAGGTGCATAGAGAAATCAGACTCTTGAAGCTGATTAGAAAGCCGTTTATTCCGAAGTCTGCAGCAGCTCAACCACTCTTATTTTGTAAGGAAAAGTTAATTTGTTTATAAAACACGAGAAGTGCAATCTTGAGTATGTGAAATAAAAGATTCATTAAAATGTTGTTTCTGATGAGAGGTGCCAGCTGGTTGACATGACATGGGGCAGCAGTTTAAGATTAAGCCTGTTTAGAAGTGAAGTCATGCTGTACAGTACAGTGACATGGAGTGTTTAGATGTCTCACATCTGTTTGATTCTTTTGATTATTTTTTTTTCCAAAAAAAAAAAAATTCCAAATTTACTAACACAGCTGCTAATTTTGCTGTTACAATGGAACTTCCATTGGGATGACTCAAAATAATTAAGTAAAATGACGCAGATATTCTGGGTGACCTTCTACTTCATTAAACATCAGAACACCAGTGTGGTCAATGCGTATCATGGTGGCTTTTTCTCCTTGAAGCTTAGTCTCCTATCTTCTCTATCTGGCCCATTAAATGCCCATTAATATTTAAACTCTTTAAACCTCAGATCATTTTAATCTGAAATTGATTTCATTTTGTTTATTTTAATTTTTAAGCTGAGATGCAGGTGTCACTAATTTTTGCCCAGAAATACTGACCATGAATAATTGGAGAGTCAGAATGGCAATTTCTAACGGCTTTGTGAGGGCTGACTGTTTATAGTAGGAGCACCTATGTTCTCCATACAGGTCTGGGTTTTACTGTGCTAAACACTGTGGCAGTATCTAGCATTAGATACTCTTGATTTGAAAGATTTTACCAGGTGATGAAGACTAAATGCAATTTATAGGCACAATAAATAAAATTGATATAAAAGGGAGAATAGGATAAAAATGTTTATGGTTGTCAGCTTTTTTAATTTTTGGAAGGGAGAGTCACCAGAATGTGGGGGAGAACCTAGCCATGACTACAGGGTAGTATTCAGCAATATTTCTAGATGAAGTTGTAAAAGCTTGTTTTCTTGCAATTTTAAGTATTAAAAAATATACATTATTGCCCAAATTATCAGAATTTTGCTATTTTTTCCCCCCCAAGATATAAGTTGTTTGCATTCCAGTTTTTGAGCTTCTAGGGTATACTCTGACTGCTTTCAAGCTCTTGTCTCATAAGTACAAGTGTTAATAACTTCATATTTGGCATTTTTCTTAAGGGGTTTAGGATTTTATTTTTGTTTTTAAAAGAACAGAGGTTCTCATTTAATCACTTGTCTCCAGGATCTTGAGATTTGAGGAAAGAACTAGATACTGCAAACCTGACAGTTAGAATCTGCAAGTTAACACAACATCCAATTATCCCAAAATCCATGAAAAAAAACATTCTGTAAGAGAATGAAGAATCAAATTCTAGGGCTGGTCTTATGTATATGAGGTAATAGTATTAGATCAAAACTGGGGTGTATATTCCTTTGAGCACAAACTTCTTGAACTGTAGCTAATTCAGACGTGTACAGTTTGGTTTTGTCACCCACTGAGACTGAGTGATTTCTCGTTGGCAGTGTTTGGATAGTTTATGTCCGCATTCCATTTCAGGAAGGATGAAAACAGAAGGTGGTATAAGTTGAAGTTGAATATAGCCAGCACAATTCATCATCTTCAAATATGCCTGAATCTTTGTGACCTAGTTCTATTATACTAATCCTTTTCTTCTTTCTTATTTAAAAACATGTAATAGTCTATATTCTGCTCATTGGCATGTGATACTTCATTTTCCTTTCAGTTTGTACCAAGGTAGGAAGAGATTTCTGTTAAAAACACACCACTCTAGTCATTAGAAACCCTACTGCCATATAGCAGCTATTTAGTGTTTTAACTACAATAGTACTTCTGCCTTATGGGTCTTTATATTGATTTCCTTGTGGGAAATTTAACCCCATCATTCAAGACTAAATAGTGGAATCAGCTGTTTACAGAGCGAAGGAACAACTCTTCCGACCTTAGAAAGGGCAGCACACATTGTGTGGCTGGCCTCCTGCTAGTTTTATTGATGCAGTTTTGGAGAGAGAGTGGTGGCTTTTATGTGCAGGTGTCAGGGCCAGCAAATAAAATGACTTTGCAAGTGCATCTAACATGAGCTTTGCATGATGACATGAGGTGGAGTACAGAC
Organism: Calidris pugnax; assembly: GCF_001431845.1. Lineage (NCBI taxonomy): Eukaryota > Metazoa > Chordata > Aves > Charadriiformes > Scolopacidae > Calidris > Calidris pugnax. The sequence goes on from NW_015090862.1 coordinate 8,600,453, forward strand.
ACTGTATTGGGTGGTGCTGCCACTGGGACAGGCGGCAGCCCTACTTCTAGGAAAAAAAGTTTGGTTATAACCATGTGTGCATGGACAAAGGTAGTGTATTCATCTTTACTCTTATTTATCATGTGAACTTCTGATGTGTAATTCTGAATTGGTTCTTTTTACCTTATTATCATTATGTTGCTAATCCAGCTCCACAAATGAGATGTTATTTTTTCCTAAAATGTTCCTCATGGGTTCTTCTCTGTATCCAATAACAGCAGTAAAACCCTCATTGACCTTAGTGGAAGAAAAGGTGGAGAAATGTCAAGTGCTTGCTCTTTTCTGAATATACTGTCTTTGTGAATCAGTAGAATCATAGAATCATATGGGGTTGGAAGGGACCTCTGGACATCATCAAGTCCAACCTCCCCACTGGAGTGGGTCTACCTAGAACAGGTTGCACAGGATCTCATCCAGGCAGTTTTTGAATGTCTCCAGAGAAGGAGACTCCACCACCTCTCTGGGCAGCCTGTTCCAGTGCTCTACCACTCTCACAGTAAAGAAGTTCCTCCTCATGTTTAGGTGGAACTTCTTATACTCAAGTTTGTGCCCATTTCCTCTTGTCCGCTTGTAGAGTGGCAAACTTCTGCAGTGATATAATATTGATATACCAAATGAGGAGAAATAGAGGACGGCAAATCTGAAATCACATTCTCCATCAAAATTCTAGTCCTGTGGCTAGATTCCCAATTTTGGCGACTATCTGGAATTTTAAAGGGAGTCCTAAAACATTTAGTTCAGCAAATTTCCACTGATTATGGTAGAGCTGCACTTTGCTGGCCCTTCATAGAATTAAGGCGCTCTTATTTTGGTGCTTATGTATTGGAGATTACCATATGCAGGCTTCCAAGTTTTAAATATTTTGCCTTTTCTGTACTGCAGCAGAACATTTAACAGATGTCATTTGTTTTCCATACCAGTATGGTAACAAACATATGCCATCATTTTTTAGTAAAGGAATATTAATATATTTATATATGTGTGATATTAGATGGAACAGTTTTGTTTTAGCAAAAGCACACTTCACTTTTGCCTTAAACTCTTATCTGGTTTTAAAGCCTGAATTTACCCATCATTCAAGTCATCATGGAAGAGACTTTACCTGGGATTTGAGTCCTTTGGGCTGTATAAAAATAGGATTATAGAACATCTGGCTGCACAGTAGGAATATTTCACTCTGAAGTACAAAAATAAAACTACAAAAGATAAAGAGAAAAACATTCCTGGCAGGAAATTATCCTTTTTTAATGTTTCTTGTATCCATCAAGAACTACCATCTTAGAAATGGAAGGTGAGGAGAAAACAAAAGAAAAATGGAGAGAATTAAAGAGCCACATCATATCATTAATACTTCGGCAGTTTTGACAGCCGTGAGTAGCAGTGAAAAACACTTCTGTTTCCAAGTCTGCAATCAGCAGGGAACTTGGCAGATTCTCAAAGTCAGGCCCTCAGTTCAAATTCACAGAAAATGAGCATCTCACACTGTTACTGGATGAGGATGTACTTAAGAACAGAAAATTAAAATGATCAAATGTATTTATGAAATAATCCCCAAACAATGTATTTTTTTTAAGTCTATGACTAGAACTAAGAGGTTTTTAAAAGAAAAATTATGTGTATATATTTTTTTTTAAAGAGTCTGACTTTCAGGAGTCATTTGTTCACATCTTGAGTAATTTTCTGTGTCAGTTAAAAACACAAAGGGAGCATACACTGGAGCAGAATAAATGTTTTTACTCTCTTATTTCTATCTTTTGCTAATCATAAGGGTATCACAAAGATCTATGGTCTGCTGTATTTTCATTAACACTTTGTCAGTCCAAGAGTAACTTGTCATGACAGTTGTTGATAGCATAAAATAGGAGCTAATGCCTTGGATATTACTTTAATATTAGTTATATGGCAATGGAGCAAAGAACCAAGTTAATCATTACAAAAAAACATTGTTTAATTCCAAGATAAAAAGCACTATAAAAATGTGAAATATTTTAAAACTTTCAATTAAAGCCTTGAAATACCCATTTGAATTAAATGAGTGGTATTTTTACATTGTGAATAAAAATTATTTATGTGTATTAGATATACAAAGAGATAGCTAGATAATATATTTCATAATTAGGAAGGTATTTTGTGCTTCAGACTTATACAAAAATCTGGTCAAGAAAGATAAATTTGCAAATGAGATGTACTTAATATAGCCTAACAATATCATATAACAACACCATTGAATATGCCATGATTGAAATAATTTGTTTAAAAAAAAAAAAGGGCCAATTCAGTTTAGGAAAAAAAGAAGCAACAAAAAAACCCCCCCACAAACAAACCCCCCAAAAACCCCAAACCCCTAGTACCCTTAGTGAAGCTAAGTTCAGTTCTCGTATATCTGTGAAGCTGAACTCAACAGCCCAGGCTGAAGACATGTTGGCTTGAGACACGGGAGCAATGCAGGGATTAGCTCCCCAGTACATGTTTTCTTGCCTGTTGGGGTGACATTTACCACCTTTAGCCGGTACGTGTATTTAAACGTCACGTTCTGAAGCTTTGCTTGCAGAAAGGCCAATGGTTGTCCTGTGTCCCCCGGGAGGTTTTCTGGCTGCTTCTGCTGTCGTAGCAAAGAGAAAGAAAAGCTGTAACTCAGTCTGATAATGCATGGTAGCTCTTTCTCTTGTAGAAGTCAGGATTTTCTATGTTAAGGTACAGCAAAAGTGCAGTACCATGATGGCCATTTGTTTTGAGGTTGCTAATACTTCAGAGACTGTGATCAGTTATTAGGTCAGGGTTTAAAGCAAATTGTTCTAGAATCAGGTTCTCTCAGCACTTGTGTGTATACAGTGCTGGCTGGTTTTACTGATTTGTCTACTTCACTGAAGGGAGATTAGAAGCTATCATCAGGCATTTATGTGGTGTTCTCCAGTGCCTTCATTTTTAGTAAGTGGGAAGCTGAAGCTGGGGTCTCTAACTTCCCTCTGTTGTTTAATGTCCTCTGTCTTCAGGGAAGGAGGAATGTGTTTCCCAGTTTTGTGTTGACAGCGCTAATATCTCTATAACATTTCTATTAAATAAGTTGAAGCAGTCCTGTGTGTCGCTCTTATGTGGCCGATGACAAGGTTTTGGCTTACAACCACTTTCATTTGACAAAATGAGACCCACTACTTCTAAGAACAGGGATCTCCAGAAGTTTGATGTTCAGCTCTCCAGCACTGTTACGTTTGCTGCCTGGCAGCAACTGCTTGGGCATAATTCAGCCTAATAGGAAGGCTGCAGAGAAGTGCAGCAGAACCAGTGTTCCTCTGTGCCTGGTGATGCTTCAGTAGTACAAAGTGAGACTAAAGCAAAATGTCTTGCTCGTTTTAGGCAAGTTGCCATTGTTCCTAGAATAGATAAGATCTGCTAGAATTTGAAGGAGTTTTCTGTAATTTCTTTCAAATAGTTTGACACCTTTACAATTTATTAGAGACTTGCCAAGGAAAGACAATAATAATTTGTAATAGATGTAATACCTTCTTAGGAAATTTCCTCACCATATATTTTAATTTTCTGTAATGTTTCACCCACACCGCTTAGCAAAATCTAAAACTGCTGTTGTGATTTTAAATTCTTTTCAGATGAAGTTGAAAAGGTAGAATTTTTCTTCAATACTAAAAGATGGCAATTATCTTGAAATGAGGTTCAGATTGAATCTTGCTGATTATTACAGTGATCAGACTGCATTTTAATGCAAGCATAAAAGCATATTAGAACACTTTTTTGGATTTTACTTATGTCTTAAAACACACTAAATAAGAAACAGAAAAGTGACGTTTTTTTAAGATGGCCGGTTTTCATTATTAAGCTTTTTCTTGTTAGAGGGTAGTAGAAGTCTTAAATATGTAGTTATTGTAGACATCGCCTGGCTGTGTGTGTAGATATATATCACACCAGTGATGGGATACAAAGATAGCAAATGGCCTGTTCCAAGGTATAGTGCAAGCGTGTGAAATATCCAGTAATAGGATTTCAGGTTCTTGTAACGTAGTCCAGTGCTGTAGGCAAGCTCCTCTTTGCCCTCAATATGGACAGCAAAGCACTGGCTTGTGCTGTGTGCCCACGGCTTTTTGCAACAGCCTTCTGAAAAAAATGAGCCTTGTGCAAGCGTACTGTCTGCATCTGTCTGTCTGTCCTTCTGCTCTAGTAACTTCTGAACCAATGGGCCAATTCCAGTGAAATTACACAAACAAGTGGAGAGTTCAGGATGATAGTTGTCAGTTCCTCAGATGGGTAAGAGAGAGACTCAGTGACACTGGGTGAAAAGCTGTGGAAGAATTCTTGCTCAAAAGGCAGAGATCTTTTTCATAGATCTGTGCCCTGACTTATGGGAGAGATCACTCAGCAGTTGCACTTTACCAGGCAGATAAACATTGAAGACACAGCTCTGCAGAGAACATGTTGCCTTAGCTGAAATGCTCAAAAGTTCTCTTCATTTTTAAGCAAACTGTATCTGTATATTATGGACTGTTTCAGCCATAATGTTTCAGCAACAGAAAGGAAGCCTGGACAAAGATATATTTCAGGTGATGTAGATCCAACTCCCCCTTATCTTGGGATGATTCCAATGATGAGGATATATTAAACAAGCAATCAGTACTGTGGTGAAATAGTCCTGGGACAAATTCTCACCAACATGCTGAAATACACTGGTCTTGAATGACCATTTTCCAGGAAAAGATCTGTCACATAATTTAGAGAACTAGAAATTGGAACTGCTCTGTAAAATAACAAGGGAGACTCTTAATGCCCAACTTGTGCTCCTGTACTCATTTTTTTCAGTTTCTGTATTAATCTAATTGAGTGAATATCCCAAAGAACTATTTTACTCACTTATTGAAATAATATTAATAGGGAAAATGTGTGTGACTAATCAGGTAATAAAAACATGGACTCCAAAGTAGCTTCTTCAAGACAACCATCTAAATTATCATTAACAGCTCCACTGTTCCTGTTATAAGTATTTGTCAAGAAAGGCGTTAGCATCGTATAACTGTGTTCAATTTATTTATTTTTATCCTCTGCTGTTATTTGCAATTAAACTCTAAAAGAACAGACGTTGCTGTTCAAGGGCTGAGTGCTAATCTTGTATTATAAGGGCTTTTTTCCTTGGCAATTGAGTAAGTTCAGCCAGACGTAGGATGCTGTAAAATTTCCAGAGCATCGACTCTATGCCATAGTTTTTATATAACTCTGCTTTTATGGTTTTTAAACCTAGAAATGACATGTTTTACATCAAAGAAATGGCACAATTCAGGGATATACCGAATGCTAAAAAGAACTTGCTGTGAAGTTGGATACATGTTGCAGCACCAATACCACAAGTTTGCTAAGTGCTGGGGAAAGATCTGTTTATATATGAAGTGGATATCTCAGTCCCTTGAATTGTTCTTTCTAATCTTTTAATCTAAACTTTTTGTAGTCATACTAGTGCGATGTTTCCAGCCTGGCTGCAGTAACTGTCACATCATGATATATGTGTCTTCCACTGGTCATGTCAGCATCAGTTCATGCACAGAGTCCCCTTAGCCTTCTCTCCTCTCCTGTCTTCTCTAGAGGCCCTATGCTATTATATCTGTGGCCATCCATAATTATGTAAGCTGCTGTTTCTAGTTCAGTTGAAGTATCATTAACAGATATTTTAGAAACTCCTAAAAAGTAGTAAATAAGATGATTCGATCTTTCCTGCAGCCCCTTTACAGTTACTCTAACATGACCTGAGTAAAAAATTTTGAGGGAATTAAGTTGCTGCCACAAAAGGATTTTTGTGACGTTTCCTCCCCACCCCCCATTTCTAACCAACTTAGATCTGCTAATTTTAGATGTGTTCTGTGGTATTTGTGTCTGTCTTTTTCTTGAGGCTTTGGCTCTAGAGGGAGTTACTCAATAACAACCGTTTCTGAATACTGATTGCAATCTAAACATTTTGGTTAACTTGAGGCATCTCTGAAAGTGTAGGAACAGGCTATCAACATCTTTTACAGAGGGGTAGGAGACATTGATATCATCATTTATTCTCTGTAGAAGAGAAAGGATAGCCTAGTAGCTTAGAAGTGAAGACAGGAATTTCCCATAACATCTGGACTTCACCTTCTGATTCTGTGACTGTTTAAATGTTTTGTATGGAGACAAGTGCTTTTCAGAGAACAGCTGGACAAACAAAAAGCTCTGTTCCTCTGACATGAGGTCTCAGCTTCTTTCTAAGCCCTATCCCAAGTCAGGAAAAAAAGGACTTAAAAATGGGCTTTCTCCATCCAGCATGATTGCCCTGAGCACTAGCCCAAAGAAACTGATGGAAGGAGCCCTGTCTGCACTTCCACTTTTATGAATGGCACCTAGGCTTTGATGGAAGGCTAGCAAAGCTAGCTTGAGAAGTCACACTCTGCCTGACATGCAGTGCAAAGACACATCACCACTCCCAAAGTGTGTTTTCATTTCTTTGTCTCTGGACTGATCCATACTGAGACAATCCCAGAACAACTGGAACAGTCTGTGGGCTGCGTTAGTTGCTATGAACTTGAACATGGGGGCTGCTGACTCCCTGCAGGACATGTGAAAGTTGATGGCACATTAACAGCTCAGAGCTTTGCAGACCTTCTGCTGTGGCCGGTTGGCCCAGCTGCAGTACAGCAGTGTATTTAGAAGAGGTGCATGAGTATTCATGTTGAAACCCAGCTGACATCTCTTCTTACAAATATCTATTCTTTCTAATGTTGCTAATATTTATTATAGATATTCTTGTTTAATTTATAAACATAACCGTAAGATGTGAGCTGTAGAAATGTGAGCTGATAAGCCATCAGCAGAACATGTTTAGGTTGCAAGCAAACTTTTTTTTTCTTGTGAGGAGGTCAGAGATGCAGTAATCCTGTTGTTTCAGAAGTGACGCCAGATCCCTAGATAATGTCTGCCCACATGAAATGCGAGATGCATCTGAGCAGGATAACAACAAAGTGCAGCACAGATAAAGAATTGAGTGGTTTGAAAGGGGTATACAGTATCATTTTCTAAAAGACTAGATAACATTAGCTTCAAGCCAAATGCGAAAGATAGCAATCTTTTTTTAAAAGAGGTGACCATGTGTTTAACAGCTGATCAATTCGCTACAATACAAAGAATTAGTAGGAGGAAATTAAGAAAAGTAGAGAAGCTTTGCTGGCTAATCCATGGGGGTTTTTGTGTGCTTTTTAATCCAGATTTCCATTTTATATTACTCTTTATTTCAAATTTGTTGTTTTCACTTTTTACCTTTATTTCAATATCGTTAATTCATTTCGATCTTGAGCACAGTTGGTTGCAAACTGCTGTCTCTCTATTACAAATTGATTTGTGCTTTAAAAAAAAAAAGAGAGACAGACAAAAATGTCAAACTTGTTTCACAACGGAAATGTTGAACACAAGAGTTGGCTACAGCGCAGTGTCCACCCAGTGGTTCTATGAATAAGTGTTTATAGATTGTACTGAACTTTCTAGCCAGCTCCTAGTGTCTCCTATAATTGGTACTATAGGAAACAAAAATGTTCATCTGAAAAAACCAAACTCTTCATTTGAGCTGTGTAAAGCTATTATTCTACTTTATGTGTAGTTTGCTAAAGGACAATAAACTTATGTGTTTAAAGAATGCAGAAATAGGAGATTGACTCACTGCAGATTTTCTTCCAGCTCCACTGATGGCTGACAATGACTCTCTGGTTTACTTGACTTCTTTTCAGGCACTTTCTGGTTTTTTGTATTTTGGTGGGGGTTGGAAGGGGTGGTCCATATATTAATGTTAGTATTTTGTAGGTTTGAGGTAATATTTTTCCTTTTTTTAAAAGAACATTCTGGGCTTTTTGGTGAAATTCTTGGTTTTACTCAAAAACCTTGTATCATCCTCTCTGTATCTACATACATTCTTTTCACTTTTTCTCCTGTTGGTTAAAAAGGTAAGAGATTAGTTCAGAAGAAATGGAAAATAATAATCAGAGAAAAAATCGTAACTATGTTGATTTACATTTACATTTACAGCAGGCAAAGTAGCCAGGAACAGCTATAAAAGGTCCATCTGATAGGTAATAGAAGAAAAAGCACAGACTTGTGTCTAGCATACAGGATCATGCAAGTGATAATTTTTTTTTTTTTTTTGTCATTCACATTAAGCAGCTGCACATGAATTGGTCCATATTGCTTTAGCTGATCGATATTGGTAATTGCCCTTTGAATGTATTAATATGGGACATATGCTATATCTTTGACTACCTCAAAATTATAATCTCTGTAAGTAAAACAGTTACTAAACGGTACACAGACAAGAGGCATTAAAAATTCTGAAATATATGCAGTAGAAGCTGGCATTGTTCTACAGTGCCACTCTGCTGCTGCTTTTTAAATAAGATGGGTCCTATCTAAACACACAAAATGCTATACAGTAAGAAGAGGGAAAAAAATAAGGAAAAATTGTATACCACCTGCTGATGTGTGAATTGGATAGAAATGCAGGAAGCGACATGTGTTAAATTACTCTGATGATAGAAGGAAGAAAAGTTAGAAAGTAAATGATTTATTTTAAAACACTGAATTAGAACATGGCATGTGTTCAATTTGAAATACAAAAGCTGAATTTAATACAATATTGGCCACAGACATTTAAAGATTGAACAAATGAAATGGTTCTAAAATTTAGACATGAAGTAATACTCAAAGCCTACTGCTCTAATGTATGCAAAGGATTATAGATTTTACTTTATTAAATTTGAATCACAAGTCTGAAAGTCTTTCAGCTTTAAAGTCCATTTATGTAGGAGTATGTGTGCATGGATGAATGTACCTAAACATACAATCCAATTTTTCTAGAGCTCCATGGACAACGCACTTATGAATTCATACACCAAGTGTCAGATATAGATCTTTGTGCTACACTTTTAATACATAGGAAGGGCAGATTTTTAACTTTACCGTTTGAATGTGCTAGTCAGCACAAAAACTGGAAGGATAATTCCAGAAGCTAATATAATCATTCATGTAATGTGATTCCCTCTATTATATGACCCTTTAATTGAGACATATTGCTGTGTTTCCAAAATGTCAAACTCCTATTTTATATTAGAAATATTAATTGCAAAACTCAGCAGCTTCTTATGTCATGTCACTAAAGGAGGCAGTCTTGGTCATAGAAAAACCTCTATTAACAGTCTGTTTGCTAAGAATTTGTTATGGTGCAATTTTAGGGGGTGGAGATGGTGAGATGATACACAACAAAACCAGAGGTTAAAACCAAATCTTGCTTAGAAAGAATGCATTTAGTGGCCAGAAAGCCCCGAGTGCTCTTTCAAGAATGAGAGAAGCTCTGGTTTAAAGGCTACTCTGACTTGGATCTGAACTAAAGACTGGAACTGATAAGAAGTTAATAACAAGCCTTGTAACAATGGGGGAAAAAAATACACTCATCCATGTGAAGAAGTCATGAAACAGAAAATTGCAATGGAAAGGCAGAGCTATCAGGAGAAAAGATATAATTGATATAGCTACAAAAATGGGTAAATTAGGAAGAGAACACATTCTAGCTGTGTTTTTGTCCTGTTAGTAGACAGGGGTGGCAAGACCACCAATTAAATGACAAAATAAAGAATGAAGTGTGCATTTACTATTTATTTTCTGTACTGGGGAGGATGCAGGATAACGTACTTTGATTACATGAAGAAAGCAAATAGTTTGAAGTCACTTAGTAAGCAAGGGAAATATTAACCAACATTTAGGTCTAAACAATTTATACAACATCCCTGGATCTGCTGTTAGAATGGTCTTCCCAGTTCAGAGGCCTGCATTTTTAAGTGATGCTGATAAATCAAGGAAAGTGCTGAAAAGAAAGATGAGGTGATTATAGTGTTTCTTCTCCATGAGAAAAACTATTTTGTGTAGTTATTTCATCCAGGAGATAAAATCATAACAAGAATCATCAGTTGGAAACTGAAACTTAATAAATTCAAATGAGAAATCAAATAGAAGGTGAACAGTGGCGCTGATTAACCTTGAACAAACCCAAGGGAGTGCAGAGGTTTTTCAGCTCTTGATAGACTGAGGTCAGAACTAAGTGCCTTTTTGGAAGATCACACACAAGATTTTAAGCTCAATACTGGAGTAACTAATGAAATCTAGTGACCTGTGGTATACAAGAAGTCTCATGACTGCCTCTAACTTAAAATATTCAAATTTACCAATCTTGGAGGGGTGAGAGAAGTTGAAACCCTGTATTGTTCCCTATAAGAGACTGGGCCAAAGCCAAGAGCTGAGCCATCAAGCTGAAGGCCTGGTTATGTCTGCTCTGTTGAGGAGAGGCAGGCGGGAGGCAGGCAGAGGGGCCTGTCCCTGCCTCACACAGAGGGCTGGCAATGCTGTGCCAGGCTGGAAGTGAAAAGGACAATAAGCAGCTGGCATTTTAAGGTGTGATCTTCAGAATCTTTTGTGGCTGTCCTGCAGGGTTGGTCCTGCTCTCCCCCAGCTGCAGCTCTTAGCATGCTGAGAGCACTGCTCTTCTTATGCAGAGTCAGAGTCGTGGAAAACTTTAAAACAAACATCTGCCAGCAACACATCATTTCCTGTTGTTGTCCTAGCCATGAATTTTTTACATTGCTCTGCCTTCCCTCTTGCACATTGCTAATCTCTGATCATGCTTCTTTCTCCCCTTTTATTCACCGGGGTCCAGCTTTACTTTAATGCAGAGACCAGCTTGCGCTGCTGATCGCTGCCCCCTTTTTTTCCTTTCTTTTTTTCCTGAACTGTATGGAAAGACTAGGTCAAGTTGCTACTCCCGCGCTGGCTAGTTATGCTCAGTATGTGACATTCTTCTACAGTTGTTCTGATTATGCCACGTCCTACTTCATTCCTCAAACTGTGTGCAGAGCCAGATTTGCAATAGTCTCTTTTTCCTATGCCTTGTTTCATTCAGACAAGCAGATCTGCCCATCTTTTTAGATGGTAAGCACTGACATGTCTAGAGCACTAGTAATCGGGCTTTTTTACTGCTGTCAGCAGCTACTATCATCTAACGATGTTCTGCTGTGCACCAGCAAAAATGAGGAAACCACAGAAATACAGCTGTGTTCCAAGTAACTCGTTTACTACTGTGGATAAACACGCATGGCTTTTCTGTTTAGATATGCTGTCTCTCTCGCCAGTATTCTGGTAGTTTTTACAGCAGATCACAGGAAGAGTACTTTGAATTGGGTAAATAAAACTGATTTTTCATTTCTAGCACATGAAATGATCCAAAGTGAAGATTGTTTCTGACAAATCAATATGTATATAAATATACTTTTGCAGGGTTTTTTTAACCCAAAATTAGATATTTTGAGACATTTGCACAAAAAAGGAAATAATTTCAGGACTCTTTGATTGGGTTCCAGTTCTTCTGGCGAGGTGGTAAGCAAGGTAGTCTCCACCCTGTTGAGCTCAGTAATTGGATGCCTAACCCACAGAACAGAAGGAAAATGTAGTCAAAGAGACTGTGAAATTCTATTTACACAGATATTGGGAGCAAGTCTGGGATAGGTAGCAGGGGGAAATTTTTTTTAAATTTCTTTATTTTCCCTTCTCCTTGGGAGCTTGTATCTGAGAAAGAAAGATGGATTCACACCGAGAGAATGGTGTACTAAGGAATGCATAGCCCTCTGAAGTATTGCATTCTTAGTGTGAGGAAGTGTAAGGGCAGCTTAATAAACAGAAGGAAATAGGAAACAGAAGGAAATAGGAAACAATTGTGAAGCAGGTATACCAAAACAGTGACAATAACAGTGCCGTCCCAGGGAGATGGAAAAGCAAATTTTAATTTTGATGCCACCCCAAAATTATTGAAATATTGGCTCCAGAAACAGTGGTGGGTTTTGGTAGAGTTTTTGCGTTTGGTATTTGTTTATTGGTTGGGGGGGTTTCTGGGGAGGGAGGGGTGTGGAGGGGGGAGGAGTACAGAAAATATGAGAGGTTTGTGAATCATTTAGAGGTTAATATTAGCCCTCTGGTTGAACTGATGTTTTGAAGAAGGTATTACGTGTGGAGGGTTTTATTGAAATGGTGATGAGGTTGTTGCTTTCCACAAAACGTCCATGTTTCCCTTTGTTAATGGCAGAACATGAAGGGTCTTGCATCACAATATTCAGCTCAGGAGGGGGCCTATGCATCTTAATTTTTTTTTTGTACTGTAATGATTCAATCTGAGATAGCAATTCATATTTAGCAATTCTGATTTAATTTACAACTCAGCTAGAATATAATTATTTTCTGATTATACTTTAGATTTTGTGATAAAAGACAGAATTTTTTTTTTAAGTTTGTAGGAAGAGGAAAGGCTCATAACTTTTTATAGTCAACATTTATTTCTAGAAAACTGATTTTTCTGCTAATTCGAAGTAGGGGACAATTTTTTCTGAGTTTTATTTATCCTAATGCCAGAATTTATTCCAAGCTGAAGGTAGGTAAGGGTCAATGGATTTCTTTATTACAAATTTTTAATCCTAATGCCTGCACAACAGAGTTCTGTTAATTTGTACTGATGAGTGAAAGGTTTGCAAATTAGCTAGTAAATATGATTAGAAAAACCACAAATCTATGCATCATAAAGGCCAATGCATTCATTGATAGACACTGCATAGGATTTGGATATTTATTATAAACTACTGCATTAGCAAGCATAGAAAATAAAGACTTACAAGGCATTAGTTTAGCATCATGTTTCTACTTCAAGCAATTTTTACATTCCTGTACCTCAAATAGTGTGTACGTTGTGTGGTTTACTTCTCTTGAATACCTTCCAGCAGTGTGCCTGAGGGACATATTCAGCCTCAGGGACTTTCTGCATCATACAGGAAATGTGGAAGACCAAGCATGCCTCCTGTGTGTTGGCAGCTCCCACTTATCTCCTTACCCAGGCCTTTTACTGCCTGTGTCAGGACTCCGAAAACTCCATTGCTCTACCATGCAACTTCTCTCTCTTAATCACCTCTCTTAATTTAATATATTTAATATATTCAGTTCCTTTTTTTTCCCTTTGTAAATCTCATTAGATCCACGATAGTATTATCAAGGCCATAATCCTTGTCCTTTTAGAATGGCTGTGCCAATTCAAAGCAGATCTGTATGTATCTTTGGGTATTGGGAGAAACATGTATCTCTGATGGCTGAATAGCACGTTTATCTGCTAGGCAGGAGGCATTAGACAAAATATTAGAACTTCCCCACTGGTTTCTCAGGAGTGGAAGGTACAAGCACAGGCTTATTTTCTTATGAAAAGCCTGCATCTGCTGTAGCTTACTGTGCATCAGTATGGCTGAGATATCTTCGTCAAAGGAGGTAAAGAAAGGATGGATTTTCAGATATTTCAGATTTTTCTGAAATATTCCTCTTCCGGGACATGATTTCTTTCCTCACACCGATTCTACCGGTGTGTCTCTCTCCCAAATCATTCCTGGGTCCGGTGCACACTGCAGTGCTAGGAACTGTCACTGCAGCTCGTGCTCTGAAGCCGGAACCACTGCTGCCAAAAATTCTTAAGCTAGCATAGACTCTTAGAGAGTTAATTCATCCCTGCAATGGTATTCCACATGTTAGCCTGCAGAAATGAGAAATCTCAACACTGGTAGACATGTTCCCTGCTCAAAAACCTGATTTCATGCTGCTTTTCTGGCTTAGTCTTGCCTCTGATGACAGGGTTGCAGGGCCTGGACTAGCAGGTTCATATACTGACCCAGGAACTGAGGGTGCTTCCCCAGCTTTGCACACCTTCTCTATATGCTTTCTCCATCACAGCTGTCTTGAGGACACCCACAAGCACCAAGAGCAGCCAGTTCCATGTTGCACTTGCAAGTGAACTGTGTCTGACAGCTATCACTGACACACACACACACAAAAAGGAGAGTTTGCTACAATGTAGCTTTAATTATTTGTTTCTTCTTGAAATTGGTTCAGTTCCTGTATTTACTGGTAGAACCACAGTATGCAGGAATAAGAGGCAGCAGTGTCGCTCATCAGGGGCTTGTTCGGCTCAGTGCCTCTAATACAGCCATGTTCCCTGACCTGCAAGGTCTCAGGAGACCGTGAAGCCTCTAAAGCTGCTGCTGGGCTTGGTGAAGAGGTGCTCCTGTCACTCTGTGGACAGCTTTATACCTTCCTAATTACCAGTAGTAAAGTAAGCGTGTGGGTAGGTACCTAAGAGCTAGGGCACAGTTATTTATAATAACTTGTAATTTCTGCAAGAGGTATTGCCTGCGTGCATGTAGCTTGGGGTCTTTGGCACATAAAATTCTGCTGCGGAAAACAGAAGTAGGTTCACAGAGGCATTCGTCGTTTATTTCACCCTTTGTGCTCTGAGGGGAAAAAACAAAACAACCAAGAGAAGCCTTGGGGTATGGCAAGCCAAATATCTCTGAGCTCCAGTATGAGTGAGTTGCGCACGTATATTTAAATAACAGCCTGATAAAAGAGTAGCTTGTCATTTTAAACCTTTTCTTTTAGCAGGGAAAAGAGAGAGCCAGTTTGAGGGGGTGAGGTGACTCTTTCATAGCAATTAATATCTGACTTACCTGAGGCAGGAGTTTCCTGTGTTTTGGGTCACTGAGGAAATTTGAATTACAGCCCTGTATTGGGTGCAGGTTCTGTGAGGAGGGAGGGGCTGCCCCGTGCCGGACACAGCTGTTTCCAGACGATTCCGCAGCGGCCCCCAGCCCGACACAGCTGAGCCCTCAGAGAAGCTGGCGGTGCCTCTGAGGAAACATATTTAGGAGCAGGCGAAAACCCCTCACAGGCAGTGAGTGTGAGGGAAAAAAAGTGTGAAAGTGTGAGGAAGAGACCTGCCAGCACCAGACTGAGAGAAAAAGCAGGTGAGGAGAAGGTGTTTTAGTCTTTGTTTTTTAGCAGCCAACTCTATTTTAATTAGCAATAAATTAAATTAATTTTCCCCAAGTTGAGTTTGGTCTGCCTGTGACGGTAGTTGGTAAGTGGTCTCCCTATCTTATCTCAAACCATAAGCTTTTCCGTCTGTTTTTCTCCCCCGTCCTGTTGAGGTGGGGACTGAGAGGGGCTGGGTGAGCAGCTGGCAGCCGGACAAGGCCAACCCACCACAACTCTTTTGAGGTAGGGCTCGAAAATGTTCTGACTTTGCATCAAAATATGTCCATGGTTTCTGCTGACAGTACAAAGAGTGTTTGGGTTTTACGACCTCATTCAAAGCAACATAAGAGAAAAATGAGTACAACTGGAAAATCCTTATGCTGCTGAACTGTTTTGGGGTGAGGGATCGTGAAGGGGGCTGCGCCGGGCCAGAGTAGCTGCAGTTTGCATAGAGGAATGGGCCTGCCATATTGGTCACAGTCCTTGAGGGAGATTACTGTGTTTGCATCTAGGTCTGCTCTGTAAGAGATCAAACCTCTGAGTGTCTGGGAGTAGCACTGTCAGGCAAACATTTAACAACAGAGCTAGCTTTTGTCTGGCATACTTGAAATGGAGTCAGGGACTCCCAGAGATAAAAGCAAAAACTGTTGCATCTGAAGAACCACATTTATGTGCACTAACAACAGATCTTCTCTGTGAATTGGTGCTGAGGGAGGCTTGCAAGACACAAATGGTTTCCTCCAGCACTCTCTCCTTCTTGGTCCAACTGAGTTCATTGGTCACTCTTCAGCACAATACCCAGTTGCAGAAACTGACAGGCAGCTTTAGTCACAAGGATGAAATTCACCCTTGTGCAACACCCGAGTGGGATTTGAGGCCTTCTCTTCACAGAGCTGAACTTAACCCTGAAGGAATAACAACTTCACAGATAATGCCAAACTTCTTTGATTTTGTTGAGACCATACAGTTGCTATAAGGAAGCAAAGTACTTAGAAACTGAGGGATGAAAACAGCAAGCTGTGGGCTATTTCATAAAATAATAGTTAATAGTGTTAGTATGTACATGAGATACAACTTCTAATGACTCAATAACATAATCTAATAATTAATAAATATTTTGAAGAGTATTACAATGTTGTTTATCACTTACAGGCTTCTAATGTCTCCCTAGGGATAGGACAGCTAGTTAGATGAGCAGATCTTCCCCAATTAGGCCCCAATTTCACATCAGTATTCAAGCTTCTGTGTTGCAGATACTACATAAGTAATTCAATCCGCGTAAGGGAGGAAAGCCTAGTCTGCATGTGCTTCCTGTTGATTTGTATGGAAAACATGTAAGGATTAGAAAGAACCCTTGTAGAAATACTTAACTTTACCATTCATGCAAGCCTCTCAAATTTCTTAATTTATGTATTCTTGATAGATAAACTTGATTAAAATTTTCAATGTAGAACTTTGAAGCATATAAACAACCTGATTTATTAAGTACATATTTGGTCTGCCTGTGACGGTAGTTGGTAAGTGGTCTCCCTATCTTATCTCAAACCATAAGCTTTTCCGTCTGTTTTTCTCCCCCGTCCTGTTGAGGTGGGGACTGAGAGGGGCTGGGTGAGCAGCTGGCAGCCGGACAAGGCCAACCCACCACAACTCTTTTGAGGTAGGGCTCGAAAATGTTCTGACTTTGCATCAAAATATGTCCATGGTTTCTGCTGACAGTACAAAGAGTGTTTGGGTTTTACGACCTCATTCAAAGCAACATAAGAGAAAAATGAGTACAACTGGAAAATCCTTATGCTGCTGAACTGTTTTGGGGTGAGGGATCGTGAAGGGGGCTGCGCCGGGCCAGAGTAGCTGCAGTTTGCATAGAGGAATGGGCCTGCCATATTGGTCACAGTCCTTGGGGGAGATTGCTGTGTTTGCATCTAGGTCTGCTCTGTAAGAGATCAAACCTCTGAGTGTCTGGGAGTAGCACTGTCAGGCAAACATTTAACAACAGAGCTAGCTTTTGTCTGGCATACTTGAAATGGAGTCAGGGACTCCCAGAGATAAAAGCAAAAACTGTTGCATCTGAAGAACCACATTTATGTGCACTAACAACAGATCTTCTCTGTGAATTGGTGCTGAGGGAGGCTTGCAAGACACAAATGGTTTCCTCCAGCACTCTCTCCTTCTTGGTCCAACTGAGTTCATTGGTCACTCTTCAGCACAATACCCAGTTGCAGAAACTGACAGGCAGCTTTAGTCACAAGGATGAAATTCACCCTTGTGCAACACCCGAGTGGGATTTGAGGCCTTCTCTTCACAGAGCTGAACTTAACCCTGAAGGAATAACAACTTCACAGATAATGCCAAACTTCTTTGATTTTGTTGAGACCATACAGTTGCTATAAGGAAGCAAAGTACTTAGAAACTGAGGGATGAAAACAGCAAGCTGTGGGCTATTTCATAAAATAATAGTTAATAGTGTTAGTATGTACATGAGATACAACTTCTAATGACTCAATAACATAATCTAATAATTAATAAATATTTTGAAGAGTATTACAATGTTGTTTATCACTTACAGGCTTCTAATGTCTCCCTAGGGATAGGACAGCTAGTTAGATGAGCAGATCTTCCCCAATTAGGCCCCAATTTCACATCAGTATTCAAGCTTCTGTGTTGCAGATACTACATAAGTAATTCAATCCGCGTAAGGGAGGAAAGCCTAGTCTGCATGTGCTTCCTGTTGATTTGTATGGAAAACATGTAAGGATTAGAAAGAACCCTTGTAGAAATACTTAACTTTACCATTCATGCAAGCCTCTCAAATTTCTTAATTTATGTATTCTTGATAGATAAACTTGATTAAAATTTTCAATGTAGAACTTTGAAGCATATAAACAACCTGATTTATTAAGTACATATTTACATATTTTAGTGACATTAATGTCAGTGGGCAAAAAATATTATTACCTACATTTGAATACATTACTCTTTAAAATAATGTTAATTTTCAAAAAAGAAGTGGAGTAGTAGGAGACATGGTGTTAGAAGTTAGTAGATACTTTAATACCTTTTATTTCAGTAATGCTAGCCTTTCCTGTTCCCCTATTTAAAATGGTGGAATTAGATTACTAATGTCCCTCAAAGGATACTTAAACTAATCAGGAAATATCTGAATGAGCTTTTCTCCTCCCAAAAGGACCTGATAGGGTTGTCCCATCTGCCATGTATTATTTGCAATAGCAAAAAAGCTTCTAGGACTACTTAACGAGAAAGGATAATAGAATCATATATATTTATGGTCAAAGCCTGAGTAAGAGCTGATGTCCCCTAAAACAAGTTCTGAATATATCCTTTGGGAAACATTTACTGCACAGATGTTTTTTCTAAATGTATGAGGATAATGTACCAGGCAATACCACTTCCAGCATTACGAGGCTCACATGCATTTGTCAGGTAGCGAAGGCCAAATCCTGAGAACCATAGCATCCACAGCTGACAGCTTGTACCAGTTTCATTAAGGGCAGGTTTCATTCCAGCTAGATAGCCAAATCTGATTTCTTCATATATCATAGATCACTGCATTCCACTTGGTTACAGCAACATGAGTTTTAATAGGTTTCTTTAACTGAAACAAATTGCTAAACCATACCCAATCCAATTTACTTGTGAATGCACCGCTCCTTACAGTTTCTAATGGTTAACTAAAGAGAAAGGGAGCTGTATTCCTAACTTTAATTTGCCTTGTTTCAGCTTCTAGCAATTAGTTCTTGCTATACCTTTCTTCATGGTATTAAAGAACCTCTTTGTAAGAAGTAATCTCTTAGTTATGATCACTTCTCCATCTTCTTTTGAAAAAACTTAACAGATAGGGCTCTTGGAATACTGGAGGCCTAAGACCTTCTCTCCAGTCCTCAAAAAAAATCTGTTTCTCTTTTGTACTTATTGATGAGTTAGTTTCTTAACAATGGATTCCTCCTCTTTAAGAGGAGAAATTTCTAATCCTTTAAATATGCCTTTTTTGAAAGCAGTCCCCCCCCACAGTATAGACTTACCAGGACTGATTATCATTTATGTTGACTAAACAAAAATAATTTTCAGCAGGGAATAGGATATCTAAACCAAATATACTTATAGTGGATGTTTCATGATGTTTGTTCAGTTCTGTTCTTTAAAAACATTTTTAGACAGCAAAAGAACATAATGATTGCAGAATTAAGCACTCAAAAGATAATAGATGATGAAGCAAAGGTTGCCTTATTCTAATGTTCCTCTCCTCACCTCATGCACAGTTAAACCCTACTGCTTCTTTTGGCACTAGCTCTCAGCACTACCCTAGCTGTAGATCTGGCACCCAGTTTTACCCAGACCCCTTACAGAATGTCCCAAAGAAGGCCCTTCAAGACATGCTCAGAGTGTGTATCTTCAAATTATTTAGTGTCCATCAATTTATGTATCTCAAATGGTCTTAGACATATAAGATCTTTCAAACTTTTTTCATGTAGCCAAACTTGCATGTTGTTAGGAACAACAAAAGGTACATCCTTAAATACAACTTAAGTCATATGTTCCCCACACCAGAGCTCTTAATTCAATAATTGTTTGAAAATATATTTATATTGTGACATATTGAAGTAAAGTATTTTCAAAAATAATTCAGCTCTGGGCATGAGCCCAGCATAGAAAATCTTTCCTGCTTTCATGAATACAAGTGGTAATTAGTCAAAGACCTAGATTGCTTTGGCCTGCCCAAACTAAGAATCAGCTCCATATTTGCAGATCTAGAACCATAGGCAACAAGAGAATTTTAACGCCTGTGAAGTTTAGCATTTTCTAAGTGAATTGACAGCTAAATGGCGTCTTTCAGACTTGTGTTTTGGGTGTAGACATTGAAGTCCTTTACAGATTTTGTCGTAAGTGTCCTGAAAAAATATCAGAAATTAACAGTATCAGCCTTGTAATTAAATTCTAGCTGATAAAGTATGGATGATTCAAGGTTTTTACAAACTGCTTGGCTTCTCACAGCTCCTTAGTAATTCATTATAATTTCATAGGGCAGAAATAGAATATTCTTCACAAGGGGAACAGTTGATGGAGTCCCAGATGAAATACATAATTAAAACTCCCATAACATATACAGTCTGCTGATCTTTTACCGTTTGTCTGCTTCCAAATTGCAATTGGTTAGTAAAGTTATTTTTCATTTTTTAAACATGTTTTCTATGTTGTGGGGGCATTGATTTGTTCTTTGTGTTTTCTTTCAGATAGGCTTTAGTAGACTTTAACTGTGGCAGTAGTAGAAGTTATCAAGAACGTTTTAAGGAGGGATATCAATCAATTAGTCCTGATACCTAAACAACTAGAGCCGAGAACAGTGACCAGGTTTGCAGTGCATAATCAAAAATAATGCAAAAATTCCACGTTTTAGACAGGGATGTGTTTTTATTAATTCTATCAATAGCTTTTCCAGTAATTTCCATTACAGATGGGAGTTTCGAGTAAAGAATTCCAAAATTATTGAGAAGTAATATCTGAAAATTAATGAATGAAATTATGTATTTTTTTAGAAGTTTCAGAAAGTATACTTTTCATTTACTTGCTTAAAAAATGTATAACCAATCAAAAGGCTCTATTTCTCCCCTTGCTGAATATAACAAATGAGCTTCCTCTTACAGAGGAAGTCAAGAAAAGCAATTCTTGGCATCAGAAATCAGGAAACAATGGAACTGTGCAGTGTACTTCCATTCTACAAAGCCCTCCCTGCGTACGGGTATTAGGCTGCCCCTATGCAGGAAGTCCTATGATGATAAATATGGTTGTGAGGTATGTCCAAAACCATGCTGCTCCTCTCCCTTTGTAATTTGCCGCAGCTGTCAAGGTTTTCTTTTGCAATTTGTCCTTCAGCTCTTCAATGATGGGCTCAGTGAAATATGGTAAACCTCGGGGTTTTTTCCAAGTTTTGTTTCCCAGGCCAGCATGTGACACTTCATTTTCACCACCTTGCAAATGTCACATACATCTGTTTCTTTGTGTAGCAAATCTCAAGATTTACATAAGTAAATAGCTTTCAGCATTCTTGAAGCCACAACAATGTGCGAACGTGCAATGTGGAAACTGGTGAACTAAAAATTTTATTTGACTGCCCTGTTGTGAATAAAGATTTAAAGGACTAAAAATACTATTAATGATTTCAGTGTAACATCTTTATAGTGAGATGACTAGGACAATGGGTGAACCTGATATATTTAAGTTTTGGTCCCTTATTTTTAATGTGACCTTCTCCTGAAGAAGAGAATCTTCCTATTAGGAAGAATAGAAAGAAGCAGAGATGTAGTTTGCATACTGAATTTACCTAGCGGGTAGTTCAAAGGTTTTCAGGAGAAAATTTCAATATGTACAAAGGTAAGACAAAGTGAAGGCTTTTGCTTAGAGCAAAAAATAACTGTCAGCAGAATTTTAGAAAATCTATATATATTTTCCTCTCCTTTTTTTTTCTTCAGTAATACCAACTTCTGTAAAATTGCCACTAAGCTGTGTTTTATTTTAATAAGAAGGGTAGCTTGGGGTTCTAGCTTGAGTTTCCCAGCCTGATCGCAAATACATACAAAGAAAGTCTAATAAAAATGAGTTTCAAGGTTCTCAGTTCTGGTCAGGCCCTAGGAGTTTATCCTGATGATTACCCTGTGATTGCCTAGTGTCATTTGAGAGGACCCATCTGCCGCAACTGGGCTGCAGCAGTACAGGTTGTGTGGTAGCCTCGGACTTGGCGTAAGCATGATGAGCCAGGATATGAGTATGTATATACAGCAAATTTGACTGATGTTGCTGAGATTTTCTGTGTGCCCCTTTGCTTCTCTGGTTGGAGCAGAAAGAGGAGGATCAACCAATTCTATTGTTAGTGCATTCTGTGTCCTTAGCTTAACTGCAGTGTCTTCATACATCTGCAAAAACACTGGCGAGCCAAGGTATCCTGTGAGGAGGAAACGGTTGTGAGAAATCCCGGACTCCTCCAATCATTTATTTTCATAAAGGAATTGCTCAAGACACTTGATTCTTACTCAAAATCCGTTGTGATTATATTTGGTGATGTCTGTATCACTGCACATGGAGAAAAAGAACCTTAAAAACATCCATATAAAGATACAATATAGCTACTGTTAAAGCTTTCTTACTGGGGGAAATATCCAATGCTACCTGATCGTGGCATTTATCTGTTTTCCTCCTGCCTTTCCAACATCTGTCCGTTGCTTTTTTTTGCCAGTTCTATAGAAGCTTAATTTAAGAGATGATGCCTTTAATGGTGCTCGGAAGACACCTGTCACACATGGGACACTACTAGTTGTAACACATAATGATGATAATCAGCCTCAGAACTTGAAATGATGTGATAGTAAATGTGAAGCCTGTAGATTCCCAGTTCCTCTAAAACCTGTCAGTTATCTTTAATCGTTAAGTAGAAGGGCTGAACTGTAAAAAGAGCTTCATGCGAAAGCTGCAGAATGGAAATGAATGCTTGATTATCAAAATGAGTGTCTAATATGCTAATTATTTCAAGGATATGAGAAAAAAAATCTGAAAAAAACCTGTTGACAAGTCCATTTTAGCAAAACTGTCTTATTTAGACTTGTGGCACTTGATCAGTGCCACATATAGTAAAATACATGCAAATGTGACCCATATAATGATTTTGCTGGGAATTATTTTCAGTTACTTTTTAATTATACATCACCCTTTACTTCAGCACTTTGTAAAAATAGAGATCTTTGAAAAAACTGGAAAGGTATCAGAAGGAATAAATATATTGCTCCGCAAGATCAGCCCTTAACATAATGTGCAAACCATTGGATTAAAAGTAGTAGGTATCACAGGTCAACTGCACTCACTAATCACTGCCTCAGCAAAAGAGATTGACTTTGTTGCTAGCTGGCTGCAGTAAGAATAGTAAATCACTTCATAGACTTTATATTTATTCAGTTCACAGCTTTATCACTCCTGTTCCTCTGAAAAACAGTTACGCTCTTCGCTTTGTCCAGGAAATAGAAATTGCTCATGGAATCTCCTTACTATTTGTTTTAAGTGAATGAGCAATACAGCTTATGCCCACTGGTTCCTGAAATGAAGCACTGTCATAGCATGGTGGTTGCAATGAATATTTATATTGAAAACTGGGGGGGGATTTTTCGTTGGTTTTTTTTTTTTTTTTAGACAGCCTCTGACAGATGATTGTGCTGCTTTATGCATTACAGTTTCTGTACTTTGTTATCTGTGAAGACTGCCATAATATAACTTTGCAGGTAGGACTGCAGGCAGGCATCTTGTGAAAGATGAGCCTCCTGGGATCCTGATTGCATTACCATGCTAAACAAAATTGCTGTAACAAAAATGTTTAGCCAAATCTCTGTAGAAGAGGGTAACATTCATTCAGATGCATTTTCAACAGGAATCTTCTGAAATGGAGGAAGTACCTAAATATGCCTTTGAAATAACTAAGTACGCAGGCAGAAGATGAAAAAAAAGTGTTTGTTGACATACCATTTCACTTTTAAGGTGTAGATTTTTAATTTTATTAAGAATGAAAGTTATGCCCTAATTACTTATTGACACCTCTGTGTCAAAAAGGAAAGTCTTTCTGTCTAGAGCCAGATTTGGAAGGACAGATTTGCAGGAAAAAATGGTCCACCAGCAAAGAACTGCCATGCTGGGGCTGTGGAACAGACAGTTTCTGTGGAAGGGACATAGAGATACAGGCATGTTCTTGTTGGAGCCTTCCTCCATTCTTGTTGGAGCCCTTCTCCATTGACATTATCGGTTCGGGCTCACGTCTTACAAAAGGAGTGTCTCAAATGTGAGCTACAGAGAGTGAGGTCTGTAACACCAAGTTTTGTAGCTGCTAGTACATCCCTTTGTAGCCAATCACTAGATAAAAAACTTAAATGCTTTGCTTTAGTTCTGGATGTTTCTTTTCTAGCTCTTAACCTAATAACTTCTGAGTTGTAATTTAAATGGCATTATTATCATCTAGTTATGTGATCTGACTGTCTTGTAAGGAGGAAGAAATAGCTTTAATTCAGAAGCATTCCAGCTCACAAAATGGCGTTTGGAAGGTGCTGAATTCTTTCCTACATAAATATTTCAGATCCTGTTAACAAAGTAACATACTGCTATTAAACAATGAAATGCAATGAAAAGGTTTATGATAGTCCTTTGCAAATCAGTGGCATGAAAAATGAAAGTACAACAAACACACTGTTAATTTAAGGCAGAGTTTCCAAAAACTATGTCACACACACAGTTGCATTTAAATGAGTATGTTCTAGACATGCAATTAAGTTGGTTGTGGTGCAGCTAATGAAATACAAGCATTGGTTTTCACATACATCCTCCTGAGCATTCGAGCTTTAATATATTATTGTGCTTAAGGCAGGGTCTTGAAATACTGGGGCGGGAGGAATTGCTATTGCCTGTTAGTCTCAAACATAGGAAAGCATAATATTCCTACAAAATGCTAAGGAGGTTTTGATACAGAGGTGATAAAAGAAAAGCTCTTCAATTAGCTATTATTTTAAATGATAAATTATAGCATATGAGTCTTCCAAAATAAGCAAGTAATAGCTATTTATAAAAGTGTCATGTATCATTATTATTGAGTTTTTCATGCTTTTTTGAAATCAGCATGCTCTTCATGATTAGCTCTTTAAACTCTTTTTTGAGCATATAGAGGCCCACCCATTCAAAGTTAGGGTCACTAGTTCTGATGCCTATTTATACTTCTTTTAAATACCTCCAGGCATGGCAACTCAACTACTTCCCTGGGCAGCCTGTTCCAATGTTTGACAACCCTTTCAGTGAAG
Organism: Calidris pugnax; assembly: GCF_001431845.1. Taxonomy (NCBI): domain Eukaryota; kingdom Metazoa; phylum Chordata; class Aves; order Charadriiformes; family Scolopacidae; genus Calidris; species Calidris pugnax. The sequence continues at coordinate 8,625,208 of NW_015090862.1, forward strand.
GACTTTTTCCTAATATCCAATCTCAATCTCCCCTGGCACAACTTGAGGTCATTTCCTTTTGTCCTATTGCCTGTTACTTGGGAGAAGAGACCGACCCCCACCTCACTATAACTTGCTTTCAGGTAGTTGTAGAGAGAACAACTCGCCTCAGCCTCCTTTTCTCCTGGCTGAACAATCCCAGTTCCCTCAGCCACTCCTCATAAGACTTGTTCTGCAGACCCATCACCAGCTTTGTTGCACTTTTCTGGATGTGCTCCAGCACCTCAATGTCTTTCTTGTAGTGAGGGGTCAAAAACCAAGCTCTGAAGTTTGCATACTTGTGGAATAGAGGCTAGGTAGAGGTGACAGCTAAACAAGCTGCATTATTTTGGCAAGGGCTAATTCTTGGAGAGCTGGGAACAGTTATGTTGTAGAAGAGACTACTAATATTTGAATGGAGAATAATACAGTTTCAAATAGGTTCAGCTGCACCTGGCCTGGAGTATTAGTTGCTTCATGCTGACAGGGACAGCGTAGAACTTGGGCATTTTACCACATGCATCTGTAGCAGATGAACCAAATGCTGGAATCATTTTATATGGCAATGAATACATATCTATGTATTTATATATCTTTATATATATATATATAGAGAGAGATATGCTTATATTTAAATGGTTTTCAAGAATAATGTGGGACATAAATACATAGGATGTTTACAGGTGTGTTATAATGAATAGTTAGACTGTGGTTCCTACAGTTTCTCAGAGATCATGAGTATCTCCAGCCTAACAAAAGCGTGCCTGAGGAAAGAAAAGCAACCCCAGAGGACAGAGGCAGACCTGCGTATTATTCTGTTCTGTGGTCCTAGGCTCCTCTCCTGCTGCAGCAGGGTGTAGGGGTGCTGAGGCAGAGAAGAGCTGCTGTGTGAAATCCTGTCCCTCACTGATGTAACTTTACAGGGGAGTCCAGATGTTCTTGTTTAAAGTCTGTCTTTGAAAGCCCTTTTCCCTAGAGGGATGGGAACCATAGCCAATAAAAAGCTTTGTCTAAAGGGAAACAGGGAACTTACTACTCTTTGGGTGGGAAGAAAAAGTAATCTATAAATTCGTTCCATGGCAGTGGTTTTCTATCTCTCTTCCAGGCCTTCAGAATATTCTAGTTTAGTAATACCTATTATCTGCTTCTACTTCTTCATTTCTTCAGCTAATATGCATTGAAAATGTTCACTTATCCACCTGGGCTCAATGGAGCTTTATATACCATATGTATTCCTGTTAAAGGCTGAACTTATTTTCATATTACTTCAGGTTTTCAATTAACCTTGCTTCCACGTATTTCACAGCATTAAGAGCAGTTTAGTGTTAAACAGAACTCACATCTCCTCACACTTCCTCTCCTCCCCCCGTAAAACTTTAAAATGCAGCTTTTCTATGCTGTATGAAACTTTGTGATATCAGAGTTACATAACCAATTCAATATTGGATTTACATTATTTCTAGGAAACACCACCAGTGGTAATTTTCCAGTATTTTAGTCCATTAGATGTACTAGCAGGTGTTGCTACACTGAGCTGCATTCCTTCTTAGTAATGCATTGACATCATTTTTATTCAAGGAGGATAGGGAGATAATAGCTTTTTAATGTATGTGTATACATCTGAAGAAATAAAAATTATTATTATTATTTTGGAAAATTCTGTTAAATTCAGTGTGTTTACATGGAAATAGATGAAGAGCAGATTCATGAAGGAGAGCAAAAATGGCAAGAAATGCCATTATAAAATGTTATATTTGGTGCTATTGGATTACTTCTGTTGTCATACAAATATTTTACACAGACTAATCCAATGGATATGTAAATCAATGAGTATTTTTTCGTAATACGTTCAGACAAGTTGACTACAACAACATGTAAAATGAAGCATTGGATTCATAGTGAATTTTAAGGCATTATCAGTTCAACCATTTGTTACTTTCCCTCTTCTCTAGATTTTTGAAATTGCTTGTCAATGTTTAGTCAAGAGTTAGTTAACATTTCTCTTGCTAAAGCCTTTCTCTTTGTTGTGCTTGATACCATCTGTGACATACTACTTAGCAAGCTGAAGTCATGAGTCCCATCACAGACCCTTGCAATTTGCAATATGAATTTCATCTTTAGAGAATCATCAATTCTGTCCTCTCAGCTAATTTTTCCCTTCTGCATGCTCATTTGGATGTCACTTGCGAATATCTTTCTTAAAGCTTTTTAACTTAGAATTTTGACTTTTCTTTTCTCACCCTTGTAGACTCAACTCCTGACTTGGCCAAAACAGTGTAAAATTTCATCCAAATCATTAATAAGAAAATATCTTCATCCAAAAAAATCCATTCTCAAGTGTCTTACAATAGTTTACTTTCACAAAGATTTCTGGACTGTAAGTGCTCATATTATTCCCAAGCTCTTCTTTGCTTCCCAGGAATATAAATTTATCTTATATAAATCATAATATTAGCTTTCTCAGACATTCTATCAGCCATTTGTCTGCCAGTGCTTTGAGGGGCTTGCTGCTGCCTCTGCTCAAAACTGTATGTTCTGAAATTCTTCTGCATCACCAGAAATGTAAGAGGATTGCTAGCATGCATCTTTCTATCCCTAGAATGGGCTTGACTGGGAAGAAAATGGAAATTTGAACTCAAATTATCAAATGTTCATGTTGGCACACTTAAACATGTCCCATGAATGTGAAATACTTCATATGTTTCTCCTCAAATTAAAATCATAGGGCTTTTCTGAGATAAAAGGTATAGTGGAACAAATATGCCTGTGTCTTGTAACCAGTTCAGGTGTCATGTCTGAATGTAAATCAGATATTCAGAGATCTTTTATAGATCTGCAATTATTTTTTAAGTGGTACAGCTCCATGGTAAATTAAACTCATCCACATGTCAAGTTGTGGTGTGACAGACACCATGAGAGTTTTAAATAAAGACCCACCTATGACTTGGTCTAGCAAGGGTGGAAAATACCCAGTGACTTCTTTATTATCTCTCCTCCCTTGGTTTCCTTGCACAAAAGCGAGTGATGTTCCTGAATTGATTGAGTTCAGCATCTGCCTTCTCTCTGAATCTCTCAAAGCCGCCAAGACCACCTTTCTTATAGATACTTTCTCTGCATGTTGCTTTGTGCAACAAGGCATTTCTAGCAGAAATCCTGTGACCAAGCTGACTTCCTCCATGGTGTATTCTTTTTTCCCCTTTCAATTCTGTCAGAGGCCTAGCTACTATAATTGAAATCTTCATTCACAGTTCCTAATCTCTTCACCACCTTTGACTCATTCCTCAAAGCCTCTTCTCCCACCACAATTTCTTTCTCTGAGAAGAATCTTGGTAGTTTCTTCCCAGTGAAAACTGGTAAATATATGATCTTTGTCTTTGTAACTCCTCCTTTCACTCACTGCTCTGTTCCTGAAACAGTCCTCTGGCCTGCCACAAGTTATAAAGTTTTCCAACTGGTATCCTTCTCTGCTCATTCACCTTATGCAGTCACCCCATCTTATCCCTTTTTTCCTCCAATCTGTCACTCTCCTCTTCCTCTTTTCTCGCACGATTCGAGATTGCGTTAGTCTTTCACTTCTTCAAAATGTCCCAGTGTTTACTCCACCTTCTAATAAACTCTCATCCCTGAATGCGTGGAGCAAACTACAGTCACTGCAATCTAATTCCCACTGCTTGTTGTCAACAGGAACTGCTCAAACCAGTCTGTAATAATTTTCTCCAGTCCAATCAGAGAATCTGTACTCCACCTTTGACCATGTGAACCTATCGGGTGTTTCAATATATATTTAACTTTGATAATCTTACTTTAATCCTTTCCTCTTTTGGCTTCCATGACAATATCCTTTCCTTTGTGTGCTCTTTGGTGAATCTGACTTATTAAGTCTCCAGCTGCAGAAGTCTACAGAAAAGTCAGGTTTCTACTTTCTTCCTAGTTTATCCATGAGGTGTCTCACATGAAAGCAGAAATTCAGCTTCCATGGTAATGAGGTTGATTAGGACTATGTGGACCTTTGTACTTCAAGCCTGCCTCTCCCTACCCAAATTAAAATCTAAATCTCTTTCTGTGTAAATACTGAAGTGGCATCTCAAACCAACAGCACTAAAACACTGATCCTTACTCTTTCTGTAGAAGCCCTCTCAGTTACTTTTTCTCATGTCTATTAACAACCTATCACCTCATCTGTCACTCAAATTCACTGCCTGAGCATTGTCTTCAACTGAGATTTCTCTTTGCCACCTCAAATCCAGCTGGCAACAAAAGTTTGACACGTGGTCTACCCTGGCCATCCATATGATGCCATATGCAAGATACCTTGCACTATAAATTTGTTCTCAAATCTTGAAAAACATAATCTTACCCAACTTAAATAATGCAGTTAGGAAATTCATTTTCCTAGTTTCATTTTTTTGGCCATATTGCTTTCTGACTGTAACACTCAGGTGATATGTGACTCTCCCTTTTCTCTTTTAGGCACCTTATTTTTCCTTTCTCTACTCTGTGCCATCTCTTAGCCAGTATGAAAACAGCAGCTTCAACCTCAGTTTGAGTCACATGTTCATTTCTTCTTCAACTCTGGTTCTCAAGCCAGCACCTTTGTGCTTTCTCATGTCAAAACCCTTCAGACGTATCTGCAAAACTGGTTATTCAAATTTCAAATGTGCCTTTTCTAGGCTGCCTACAAAAAATACTGCTTATTGTAATGGCTACTATCATCTTTATTTCTCTTACTTTATATTGACCTATTGCCTTTTGTCCTCAGACCACTGTATAAATTCTTAGAAGTTTTTTCCACTGAGCGTTTACATAGGGCTAATACTGCGAAGTCCTGGTCCGTGAGTAGAACTCAGAAGTACAATGGTAGAGTAAACAGCACTGAAGGGAACAGTAAAGGCCAGGAGGAGTTGGAGTCATGGCTATATCCCTGCAGAATGGGCCTGGCACACTGTCCTTAACAGTTTGTATTTTTGGCAAAAACACAGATATGGAAACTATGTCCATGGCCAGATGTGTGCACAGCGCACACAGAGCTGCCAAAACAGAGTAGTATACACTGTAAGCTATGCTGTTTTCCCCAATAACGTATGCAGAGATGCTAGTCCTTACCTTGGAAAAAGTGAAACACTGAATAAACTCTGGGATCTGCAGCTATGGTTCTGGGGTGATTTAAAGTATTGCGAACTGATGCTTAACCAGCTAAGTCATTCCCTCCAGCACCCTTTTGTTGTAATCTCTCTCCAAAGATATTAAAAATACAGAAACCTTGGCCAGGTTGTAGTTGATCTAATTTATAAAACATTTTCTGGGTATTAAAAGCTAGGGCAATGCACTAGTAGTTTTAAAATTGTGTTAAATATACTGTAAACTCCCAGAAAGAACCTTTCATTCAAGATTATTGTATGAAGATTTGAAGATTAAAGTGTCTACATTAAAGATTAATGTGAAGTGCACCGGGAAATTGTTTGATGTATAAGGAGCTATATAGTATATTAATCATGCACTTCTCAAAACTGCCTGAGGGAATTAGACACCCAGTTCTCTTACGTGTCTTTGAAAATCTCACTCTAAGGAATTTGTTGTTATATAGTGAAAATGGTAATGTTTTCACTGGGAGCTTGAGTAGAAGAGGAAAGGAGGGATCTGGAGGCCCTCTGTGTTCACCTAGGGCTTGGTGTTAGCTCCTTATGTGGTTTTTCTTTCTGGTTTGAATTTGCTCTGTTATGATATAGAGGCAACTTGGTTTTGAGTGCTACAAGTTCATAAAACTGGTCTGATCCCAAAACGCTGCTCCACCTGCCTATGTATTTCGTGTAATCAGTTCCATTTCTTTTTTGCTTTCACTTCAAGATAGTTTTCCTGTTCTCCTAAACAGGAGTAATTTGAATTATTTTTGAAATAACCATGTAAACCGTAATGAAACAAATGTATGCACATACATATTTGTATTTACAGTATAATATGCATTAACTAAATATAAACAGCAAAAAAATTACATGTTATATATGTATTTAGTAAAATAATCATTTTGCTGGATTTTTTCTCAGTCATGTTTTCTTTTGTGTAGAAGTTTCAGTACTTTAATGAAAGAAACGTTCCACATATGGTAGAAATTACAAGTTTGCTTGTCCCTGAAGTGCTGCAATACAAATAAGCTGTTAAATGCCAACTCTGAATGTTATTTTTCAGATGTTAAGAGAGATAATCCTGTATTAAAACTATTAGGAGGCAAATTTATTTGAACTTCAAAACCTCTTTGATCTGAAATGAAAATGAACTGTGTATGAGTGTATGCTTCATTAATTTGGGGTTGGCCAATTGTGTGCATTTTTGTTTGTTTGTTTGTTTTCCATGAGGCCCCTTTCTAATGCAGTTTATTAAAACTAATAATGCAATACACTGTTATTTTTCCTGGTAAAATCTATTTCATTGCTTTCATAAAAGGACAGTTTCTCTGTAGAAGGTACCCCATGGAAATCAATATTCAGGTTCACAGTCACTCAAAAAGTCAATGTGCTGGTGTGTTGCATTCAGATCTATTTTAGTGGTCTTATCATTAAACCTGCAGTAGGCATTTATAAAGTAAGGCTTCCATGGGTACTGGGAAAGTGTGATTAAAAATAATCATCTGTCTGATGAATATTTTCCTCTGACTTTTGGCAGGATCACTCATCTGAATTTGTGCCAGACTCTACACGAACACTGATGCCAGCAATTTAAGGATCTTCACATTTGGTCTCAGCGGTAAGGTCTAAAGATGCCATAGTAAGCCACATTAGAATATTACTGTTTTCTGTTATGTTACCTGATATGGAATGTGTGTGAAAAATGATTTCCCCTTGACCAATGCAGTGATAGAGAGATATAAGAACATATATTGATCTGCAAGAGATTGAGCTCAGGACACAAGTTCTGAGCAATTTTCATCAGACTAAAATCAGAAAGGCTGTTTTTATTGTCCTCGCTACTAAAGTAACTGCTCTCAGAAGGTTTGACATTGTACATTTTGAAAAATGTAACAATTTACAGAGGGATGGTGGGCAGACTCCAAAGAGAAAGTAAAATGCCAAAAAAAAAAAAGGAAATTCAGTAGTTTTCTCTTGGTGAAAACTGAGCAATAACCTATAAAATGAAAAAATATTTTTCCCCTCTAATGCTATCTTTGTTGTAACTAGTCTAATTGATCAAACCTTGAGTCAGATTCTCAAATACTGCTGTGGAAACCTTGTGAAGGGGTATCATCTGTCTGCGTCTTGAAGCTTAGAATTTCTGCTGTGGAGATAAATTCTAAGCGTTAGTAAAAGAGAAAGGGAAGAGGGAACAGCTGAGTCCCCCCATACTTTTGCATTGATTTGGAATGCATTTTCTAGAAAACCATAGTTGGGTAGCGTGGAGTAGGTCTTTAACAGGAAATCATGTTGGTGTGTAAGTGTTCAGCTTTTTGGGGAAGGAAGATCTAATTTTTTTATTATGGTATTGTCTGTGATGATATTTTGGACAAAATTATTCTCATTGTTTTGCCACATACTGCATTAAGTATTTTGGGTCCTGGGGAAGTAGGAGGCTGGGGTAGGCATACCACTGCATGCTATGCTCCTCCACTTAGCATCAATTAATAGCACTGTTAGAGGCAGGATATAGTCAGCCCTTTGACCTCACTCTGCCCAGTCATGCTCATGCTGGTTTTAGATCACTGTGAAACAGACATCAAAAACTACCGCTTCCAAGACCTGACTATTCCAAGCTATTGAAGTACATATTTTTTTAAATTAGATTACACCATAAAACCTAAAACTCTCCTGACATGGAATCAAAACCTGTATTCAGAACTCCTCTAGCAATTTATTGTCATTAACCAAATAGTTCAATAAAATCTCTGCTTCAGTTAAAAGATGTATTCAACAACAATAGCATTCCTATCCAATCATGCTCTTTCCATATAAAAATGAGCATAATAATGTGTTAGCATGAATCCTCAGGACAGATTACATTTCGTTATTGCTGGGTAACTTTTATAATGTTGCAACGTGTTCCTAATAAAGGACAGTATCTCCCTCAGAGCAGACTGTACTAGTAATGCTCTTTATTAGAAAGAAAAGAATACAGCATTCGTATCATGTTGCTTGATCACATAACCAAGGTGCAGAACAACAAATTTTCAAGGCAGTTTCGTAAGGAAATAATATGATCCTAATAACACTATTCTAAACTTTTCAAATTGTTGTTTGACATTACTAAATTCTCTGTGCACTGTTAAGTTGGAGAGCTGAAAGTCAATGCTGTTCTGAGAGATTTCATGGAAGCTGGAAGTGACTGGTACTGAACATCTAGATCTTTTTCCCTGGAAACAGAAGACACTAATGACCTAGTTAAGGAAAGCAAGAGAGCCTCATTTGTTGTGTCTTAACTAAGGCAAATGAAAATCCATTGTAAGTCATCCAAGGCCCAGCCCTGTGACAAAACTCCCATTCACTTCAGGAGGATCAACTCGAGTGACTAACATTTAAGCACTAAGAAATCTAACTGGTTTTAGATAAATTTTATTAGGATCTGGGAGAAAAAATTGACCAACTATAAATACATAGAGAGAGAGAGAAAGTTCCATATTCATATTATCAGTAAATATGTAGCATACCCTTGGGAGGATTAATGACCTTCAGGGCATACAGATGACCAGTTCACTTGCTCCACTGTTATGGACTCCAGAAATAGTTCAATATTCTGTACCATTAAAGGGTAAGTGTGTGCATAGGCACATGTGTGTTAAAATGAGGAAAAAAAGTGTTCCTTCTTACTGTGTTTCTTTATTTTACCATCCCTTCACACTTAATTTCAGCCTTTATATGGTCTTTGTGTTCATACTTTATTATCTTTTCTTGAGGCAAGAATGGTTTTCAATGAGAAGTTGATGAATGTCCATATTAAATTGGATTCCCATTTTTAATTAAGTTCATCTAAATTTAATTTTGCAATTTTACTTCAGTAAACTCATCTGACTCCAGATGTTGAATGTGCTTTTCCTATTCCTGCTCTCACATAATTGTACCTGTAAAAGATTTATGACTTAGAGAGGCATTTCTGAACACTTTTGAGTGTTTTCAGTGTATGTTTCGTGGATAGCTAGTAACATGACCAATTAACATCCAAAAATACCACTCTGCACCCAGTCTTTCTTTTAATAGGATGTTACTTTTAGTAGCTTGAACTTTAAACAAATAATCAGTTTAAAAGAAACATTATCGAAGCATTTCGAATAATAGAAGGACATGGTGTTCTACACAAATTTTAAAAGTTAAAGAGAAGTCTTCAAAAGCTACAGGATGCCATAAGAAATAATATAGCTTAAAATTACTCAATTTGATTAAACAAAGCTCCAAACAACTTGTGGGGCTTTGCTCCCCTTCCTTTCATTACAGCTGTGGTGGTAAATTGTTTGGTTCCATCAGCATGTTACTCGAACTTCGTAAACATGGCAAATATGTACTGAAGTGCTTATTGGTCTTAAAGATTTCAAAATGCTTTTACTAATTTTGCTAACATGAGCAATAACTTTGCCGATTAACTATCATCACATAGTTTTCATATTCTGTCATGACTTCTGGATCAGTGTGAATGGTTCTTATTTTAAGAATTGCTGGAATTTGCTCCTTAAATCTGGACATATCTATTAACGTTTTATGTGATACATATAAGGCATTGTATCATGAAGGCTCTGGTTCTCATCAATGGAACAGACACCCCAATTAAACTTTCACATAATATTAAAAAGAGAATAGTCCAATTGAGAACAAAAAGATGTGGTTTTTTTCTTCAAAACAAAATCAATTTCCTTGATATTTTTTGCTAATGTAAGCACTTTTGATATATTAATTTGAAATCTTTATCCATGCAGTAAACAAATCCAGTTTTGAACATTTGTGTCAATTCAAGGCTCATAGGATGCAAACCGCTCTAGGCATGATTGGCAATCTGTCACTCCAGGTTTGTTTGGAGGTTTCTTCAGAATAAGTAGAATTACCAGTATGAAGGATCAGTATTACTAATACGAATCAACTTCTCTGTTTTCTTCTTTTATATTCCCACAAGCCCCCGTAATATAACTTGGTACTCACTAAAGAATTCAAAGAGATGATGTTTTTCCCTGTGGTCCATGTGAAGGAGTGAGTGACCCCCGTAGGACCTGTTTGCACAAGAGATGTCAGTGTCAAGGCAGGCTGTAGACCATTGTCTTTAATGACTTTCCTTAGGCAGTAGAGGACACCAGGCAGGGGAGCTTCCTCGGCCAGAGCAAGACCATAAGCCCTTGAAACTTGGCTCCTCTTTTGTGCTCAGATCATATCTTTCTAGTGCAAGATGACCTTCTAGTGAAAATCTCACTTCTGTGAGAGTTAGACTCGGGCACCTTTCTCGTAATACATTTTACTACCTTTACTCTAGTTCATCTCTGTTTCCTAAAAGGACTTTTCTCCGTTCATTAGTAGAGGGTATGACTTTGCATTGTTTTCATTTCCCCCAGAATTCATGGTGATGCTCGGTTAAAGTAACTGCAATACATAATGCAAAGCAAGTATACATGTATGGAAGTTTTTAGCAGAGACTCAAGTAGCTCATTTAATTTCTAGTAGAAGAAAGAAACAGAACAATCCTCCATTGGGTGAAATTCTTCTGAGCTTTAAAGGCTTCATGTGGGAGTCTGGATGGGAACCAAAGAAGGAACCACTTCAAAATTGCAAAATGACAGTTTATCTTATTGTTAAATTGTCAAGATTTTCTATATATTTGCTGAGATGGTAACCATACAGGGTGTTTTCAAAGACACTAACTAGAGAAGGGTATGTTAAACCTCCAAAGTCTTAAGAATGCCTAATGACTGCCTGCCAATACAGCTGAATCCTGCTGGGTAATGGGGGAATGCCTACCATGTAAATATAAAGGGGTTTATTTAGGAGATCCAGTGAGCTGTGAATTATTGCCTAGGTTGTCACAAAAAAAAAAAAAAAAAAAAAGAAAAAGGGGCTGAGTGTAGAGATGGAGGGGTTTCATTTTGCCCTTAAGGCAACCTTGGCAATTATGTCTCTGTAAAAAATAGGTCTTTTTATGACAAAGGAGCTTTACCATTTTCAGTTGTATTAGGCGTAATTTACTGCTGAAAGAGTTACCAGTTGCTCACCCAGCCCTTATCCCAGCTGCTCTATGAGGAAGAGCAATTAGTGTGATTTTGTAAAAGGACATTTGGTTTCTTAGGGAAAGACCTTTTGAGAGGTATGTTTACAGGAGTAACTTGTTAAAGCATCAATCCCTCCCAGGCCATGTGGTATGGGGAGCACAGGATGGCCCAGTGATACATAAAGGACACTCTGGGGAAATAGCTGAAGGAGGACTTTTAGGATATGGGTGGAAGGAAGTGCTACAGGAGACAGAGCAATGGGAGAAGGCATAGAAGAGAGAAGAAGCTTCAGGCAGGATGATCTGAGGCATTTGTCGTCCCGGTATCTGCAGTCTTGGGTGAAAAGGGTGAGCAATGAGGAGCTGGCATGAGTACTATATCCCTGCAACCTGGGATAGGCTCTAGACTGAGGTTACCTGTGTCCATTTTCTCAGTAAGCCACAATGAGCAGGACAACATCAAAATTTGTTTTAAACCAAATTAGAGATGTTGGTTTAAAGTGGCTCAAAATCCAGACTGCTCTGGTTCTATTTGGTTATCTGGCAACTGCAGCTGAATCTCTAAACTCTTGCTGCAAAGAGGATAGAGGCACTGCTTTCGAGTTGCTCAAGCCCATATCACCAGCAGTTTTCTGAGCAGAAAAATCCTTGAGAAAAAAAAAAAAAAAAAAAAAAAGGAAAATGAGTTGTGAAGAGGAAAGAACGTGTACAGAGTTCTGAATAGCATTGTGGGACTTTTTTTGAGATAGATGGGGAAACTTAAATATACTGTCTGCAAAAAGAGATACCAGTTTTGTCAGATTGCACATGCACCAGCCACCTAGATTACTGTGAAAAACCCATTAAAGAAACAAATCTGGGTTATTTTTATGACAAATGCATGAATCCTATGAAAATAATATTTGTCCAATAACTGAATTTAAGATCTGTGTTGAAGTCAGTGGGAATGTTTCCACTAGTTTTAACAGGACTTGGGCTGAAACCTTGGGGAGTTAAAGAGTTAAAAATTGGATTGACAGAAGAAGTAGTAGGGTCTTCCAAGCCTGGTTGTGTTGCACATCATTAGTGCAAGAAATTATCAAAGAAATTGAAATTATAAATTTGGAAATACTTTTAAAAAAATTGTCATTTAATGTGCTCATAATCTGAATCCCAAGTGAATAGTCGGAAAGTTACTGTGTACTTCTATAAGGTTACACATATGCAAACAAATTTTTTTAAATGGGAAGAATTTCACCTAAATTATGAAGCTCATCTTTCTGTTCTCCTCAGGCACTTCATCACAGAGAGAGGCAAAAAATACCAGGGTAGAAGGATCTAAGCAGCATGTTATTTCTATTATATTAAATTCATACAATCTCTGTATTTTCTGTTCCGTTATATAGTAACAGGAACTTACTCTCATCATCTTATCTCTTTAAGTGGAGTATGTGAGTTTATAAGTATGATAACAGAAAGCATAGGAAATTAAAATAACTTAGGTCAGCTATGCTAATTTTTTACAGCTAGTTCCTTTAAGCAGATCTATCTGGAAATATTGTCTTGTTTTTCAAATTATAAATGGCTTTTCAAATTAAAGCTTTTTTAGAAAAAAGATCGTACTTTCAGCAGAATAAATAAAATTTTATACAAACACAGACTGAAAAAAAGGGGAAGACTAAGACCACGGGACTGCTAAGACCACAGGAAATAGTATATTTCAAGGGGTTGGCCTTATTTATCAATAAAGAATGTTTAGATTTTATTGCTGAAAATGAACAGTGGAAATTAACAGGAAAAGTGTATGTTTTTTCATCTACATTTGGAGGTGGAGTAGAATTCCTCAGATCTCTCAGTAATTGTTGGTATGGACTTTCTCTGCTGAGCTGAGTGATTCTAAATTGAATGATTTGGTTTTCAATATGAATAAGATTTTCTTATCGGTCAGCTTACATGTAATCAACTTAAATGCAGTTTTAGAAAGAGATGAACCATGTCAATGTAATTCCCAAGATGAGAAATGAATACCTGATGAACTTAATTCTTCTAAGAGAGAAAATAATGCATTACTTTAGTTTTTTTTTTTCCTGGTGCTTCTGTTAAGTAGCGGTTATGACGTGGGTTCTTGTTACACAGAGAATGTTCTCCACATAATCTATATACATACTTACCCTTCTTGTACCATAATTCCATTAGTAGTGAAATATCCCCAAATATGATAAAAGTTTTACCAATAGAACTGTTTAAGAAAACTGGAAATAAATTAAAGATGACAAATTCGGCTAGCCAAAAGGAAGACTGGGTTTTGAACAAAAACAATGGTAGTCAAATGTGAAGTATGGACACATACTTTGAACCATTGTTTCACTCTTGTTACGTTTCGCCTGACAAAGGTGAATGTGAAACAGTAGCCTGAAAGGATCAGTAAGAGATCTTACATGACACTATGATGCTTCATGATTATATATTACATGTGCAGGAAGGACCTCTTAAAAAAATATTCCACTTTTTACCAGGGTCTGAGCCAATTACCCACTGGATCTTTGTGTTACGGAGTGATGGGGTGTTATTGTATTCCATAAAAATGGAATAATTCTTCATTCATGAGAATTAATAATACACAGTACAATAAACTAATTAACCAATTTATTTTTTTTTTCACCAAATGTTCATAGTTAAAGTGCAAACAATGAATAGTAATTTTTTTTTAAAAAAAGCACCAAAAACCAAACCACAAAACTCTACTGGTCCTCCAATTGTATTTGCTACATGCTAGTGCTGAATTACTAATGAGAACATATTTACGTATAAATAAATCTTTTATCCTCATTAGAACTCCACTGTGTTCCTACAGTGAAGTCATCCACACAGAGCTGCTTATGGGTTGAAAGCCTCAATAGCCTCTTTTATTTATAATAAATATTGCATACTAATGTTAACAATGTCATTGTGTGATGTCTCAATAGAGGATTATGACTTCATGTAATGTTAGCTTGATGTCTCTTCTCTCCTGTAATGGAGTCAATTTTCCTTACAAAGGAGATGAGAATCACTTATTCATAAACCTTGTAGCAAATATTCTACGTACATACTATGTTAACCCGCTAGTAAGGTGGCACAATAAAGCTCAGAGCCAGGAAATACAGAGTTAAAGTTCAGTGCTTAACCTTAATTTGCCCCCATTGGGTGCACTGAAATACACTGTAAAGTTAGAAATCCATGTTTCCCCCCAAATGGTATTTGAAGTGTGAATTACTGCATTTTCAGATACAATTCCACATGTAGGTATGTGGAATGTTCCTGAAATGTGCATGACTATAAATAACATAATCATAAAAATGATTTTGCGGCACATAGCTAGTGCAAAGAGAGGATAAAATGTATTTATATTAATGAGCAAAGAGTAAAGCAATCTTCCATCATCTACCAGAGACAAGCTGCACATTGGGGAATAGGGACCCATCTCAAACAGCACTTATGCACATGCTTAACCTCAATTATGGCATCAACGGGACTTCAGTACGATCTTAAACACCAGGGGGAAAAAGGAACTAATGCATTGGCGTAAAGGCTCATATTTATATAATAATGCAAAATATTAGGTAAACTATAGCACAGTCATTTGTGATGCATGAATATAGATATCTTGTAATATTAACATAATACAATTGGATGTTTAGCTCCTGAACGCCTTCAAAATAATTTATCTGAATGCTCATGAGAGAAGTTCAGGCTAAGATGAAAAGCATAAATCCACCTAACAGCTAACAAATAATTCACATAACTGTCTGAAGACATGCTCAGAATACAGGATTTTATGATAACGAAAGGACAGAATATTCCAGCTCTTATGAAGATACCAGCTCTTCCAAGTGCAGGTTTGCAACTTAACATGAAAAATAAAATTAAACAAGTGTTATCCTAAATTAAAACTCAAATAGAAACAGAATCCTTTTTAGTGGAATACATCTCTGGCAGGAAACAGTTTCAGAACCAATGCTATAATCCCAGTTTTTCACATCTGCACAAAAAATAGATGTCACATTGCTTAGGCCAGTGCAGGTACTGAAAATACGTGGATACTTCTTATAGAGAAAAGAATGTATGATACTTGAGAAATAGTTCTTTCTCACTTAACCCATGCCTATATTTTCATTCTACCTGCAGTGTAATCCTGCCTGATTTTTCTGGAGATATGCAATGGCTATGTTACAAATATGTTATTCAAGAGCTATTATTTCATTTAGTAATTTTAGGAAGTGTTAGCTAGATTGTCTTTCTTTCTGCCAGTATAAGTTGGGAGATATACCACCGATGTCAGCAGTCGACTTCACGTTTACACCAGTGTAGCTGTACAGGATTAAGCATTTGCCTTCTTGTTTATGTTTTCTAAATTTAACTCCATATTCATCACTTTATTTGGAGTTTCTTTTTATTTTCATTAGAGTGTGTACTAATTGAGAATAATTTTAAACTACAAAATTATGTGGATTATGTTGGAATGAACAAAACAGAGGTTATGTACATGAAACACTCTGGTTGAATTAGATGATCAGTTCCTGTGTGCACAAAGGAAATAGGATCAGAAACACCTGATATTTTTGCCTGTAGTCACTGGGTTGACATGAGCACAGGTTTGAAATGTGTGTGAAATGAGGGGAGCAATGAACAGATGTAGTTTTGGCTTGTTGACAAGGTGGGTGTCAACAGCTATCATTTCTGGGGCAGTGTGCAATGCTTTTGGTGCTCAGGGGGTGTAGATGGGTTTACCTGTGGAATTTGTTACCTCTGTGGTGATAGTTCAGCTAAAAAAAATCTAGGCTTTATTCCATTAACTCCAAAAAGTCTGAGTCTGTGCAGGGCTCACTGTAAGATTCACAGAGTCTTAAAAATTTCCATTGCCTCTGACTTAAGTTTGTGTTGTTTTACTTTCATGGGGACTGCTCACCTGCTTACAGTCAAGCATGTTGTAAATGTCTGCAGGATGTGAGCATCTGATCATAGCTCTTTGGGACGCTACACTGTGCTTAGTACAGGAGACGTCAAGCATAACACTGCCTTGAAGTTTTAGCATGATGTAAATAATCAAGAGAAATGTCCGGCTCTAAACTTCTGCCAGCTTTTGAATGATCTTAAAAATATTTATAAAACAGGAAAACCACTATTTTGATCTCATTTTCATAACACAAGAAATTCTAAAGAGATTTTCCTTTGAACTTTACAAATACCTGCTGCAGTCATTTAACAGCCCAGCACAGAAGCTGAAGGTTTTGAAAATTAAAAATGAATGAAAACAAGGATTTTTGCTGAGACCGTATTTCCAGTTTATGGAACTCATTTCTAACTGGATTTACACCTGTCTTAACAAAAAAGGGCCAAAACCTCCCCATCTGTGAGGGAATTTCCACATCTGTGAATCTGTGCAGGTTCACTCTGGTCATCATGGTGGAGGTGAAAGGAAGAGCCTCGGAAAGGCCTGGCTCTTGCTCACTGCATCTTGCCTCTGCTGGAGGTGGGTTTGGGATTGCCCCTGTCCCACCCTGTGGGGCTGTGGTATGTGCAGTAGCTGTTCTGCCTGGCAGCAGTGTCAGTGCTGGGCTCAGATTACAGCCTGACTGCTCAGCCTCTCTGAAGTGAAAGCCATGCATTAAGAGCCCTTGTAAACAGATAATTAACTTCATGTTTAATTATATGTCCAAAAATTGTCTGAAAATTGGTGTTCAAAAAATTAAAAATTAAAAACTAATTCAAATTTTTTAGCTGCTCTCACGATACTCATTAGGAAAATCCTCCAAAAATTGTCTCTCGAATAAATAAGCCTCCACTTACATAAATAAAGGAGCAATATTTAGATTCCAGTACATCATGCAGGAGAAATTTGGCAAATCTAATGTTTTCAAATCAATTTGGTATGTGTTATGAGAAAAATGTCAGTGGAAAGGTTACTTTTTAATTTTTTTATCTTTAAAAACGTAAAGAAGAAGGAAGAAAGTTGGCTTTGATAAACAGAAAGGCAGTGCTTTAAATAGCTACAGCAGTGATAAGGCAAAGAGCTTCTAAATAAATGAGGCGTGACTTTTTTTTAAACTCCAAATGAAATTTGTGTATTCACCAGAACAGCTTTAAATTTTGTGAAACAGGACATCAATATATTCTATGATTTTGAGCAAGGAAGCAGAGAGCCTTGCCGTAATAGAATATGTACTATATCCCTGCAAAGAAGACAAATAACAATATCTAAAATGCTTTCACCTTGACCAAAGAAATTCTATAAGGTAGAATTAACTTTGATTTTGCCACAATAAAAGAACGTGAGAATTTGGAGTTTGATAAAACTGTTCTGTTGGCTGGGAAGTTTGCCTTTCAACTGTGTTTGATGTGATATTCAGTTCATTTTGCCAAAATATTTTATGCCAAGTATTGCTATTAAATCTTTTATGTTGCAAAGATTTTTGTCAACAGACACAAAACGACTGGGTTTTAAGTGGAGTTAATCATTGAACCTGGAGAAGAGAAACACTGGGGGAGTACTTCACTTACACAAACAAACCACCAGGCAAGCTTCAGCCATTTATTACTCTGTTTTCAGAACAGTGTAGGTAAAACATAAAATCTGGCTCCCCCTCTGATCTCTATTCATGTTTAAGTCTTGTAGAACCTATTAGAAGAAAGGGATAATTAAAATAGAAAAAGCCATGTATTTGCTGCAGCTGCTGGTGTATCAAAGCTTTTGAAGTCTACTTTAAGCAATTATATCTGAGCACTTATTTTGGAAGCCTAAAAAATAACATAGAACTTTCTAAGATATCGTTGTTTCCTAACTCTTTCAATTCTTTGTAAATACTATATATTATTATAATGATAGACTTGCCTTAAAAGAGAAAAGGATCCCCATACAATAAAGTAGTGCCCTGCCTTTTTAACCTGTACCCTCCAGTGTGTCCAAAACAGTCACATTTTAAAATAATATTTTTAATTGGTGTTTGTGGTTTCATTTTACTATTTGATTTACATAGTAAATTTGGGTATCTCTTAAATGCAAAGGTAAATATGTTTTGCAAAGGTGTGGTTCGGTGTTTTTGTTATTACTATGCACTCAGGTGTATGTAATCACTGAGAGTAGATTAGTTCTGTAATGGGAGCTGCTAATAATTGCAGGCTTTTGGCAAGAGATCCCTTTTCATACCAGAGAGAAGTTAGGGCATACTTCTACATGGATAATACTGAGTAATGTTTGTCAGATATTACTGTGGTATTTCTGAAACTCTAGTTTATAGTTCTTAAAGCAAGATCTACCCTCCATCACCAAAAGCAGTGAGGTGTGGTAGTCAATTGTGATTGGGATGTGGGAGAGAGAATCTGTGGCACAATCCAAGATAAGAAATAGATCATAGCCTGACAACAGGGCAGCTCTTGCTACCTAATGAAGCTGTAGTTCCTAATGAGCTTGTCCTCCTGAACCATTGAGGATAATGGATCTATGCAATTCTGGACTCCTTTCCCCATTGCGCAGAGCCCAGGTCCAGCTGGGATGCGCTATGGCATAAAAAGATGATGGCCATTTTCCATTGCTGACTTTTCAGATAAAATTATTTGTCCCTGTTTTTCTTATTTTTCCATAGTAATCACTACCATAACTCTGCGTCCAGTGGCATTTGACTGTGAAAGTGACACCCACACTAGGGAATATGTCTAGAAAAGGAGCAGACAATATGACAACTGTTGCTAAAGTAGCATCATCCCTGATGGGTTTGTAGCACTCTATCCCAAATAGGGACGAAAAACTTACAACATGGACCAAAAAGTCAACATTCCTAGGCCCTGCAATTCACCAGGGTCAGCTGCAGGCCACCCCTAGTTTGGGTTTTGAATAAGGTCTTGTCTTCCTTAACACCTGTCTGATCAGAATGACCATGGAGGGCTGAATTGCAAGGTGGAATCTCGGGCATTAGTTTGGAACTGGTGGAAGTGTACAGCAAAGCATGCTGATGTTCGTTGCCTTTCTTTTGGTATGCTAATGGCTCCTTGATAGAGCTGTCATGCATTACAGATGGCTTGGCAGTGAAACACAAAAATCCCAGTATGGATGCCACAAGTAATCTTTCTTCCCAGATGATGAGAGTTTTACAAGAATTGCTCTAGTCGGCCTGGCAGCTCCCAGAAATAGTAGATTTCCCCACTACTCACTTTGTCTGCTCCTGTTCCTCCTTCAGCTATAAACCAGCCTGTAAGACAGACAGATCCTGCACCAGTGAGCTCACTATACAACCACAGATGAAAGTCAGGCAAAGGGTAATCCCAGTAAGATGTGGGTTAAGAAATTCCTGTGCCACTTGCACAGCTCCCTGGAGATGACAGAAGAGAAATGGCTCTTCCAAAACATGTGATTCCATTTCTTGTTATTTTGAGGAAGGTGGTGTGACTACCTTAAACTTTGGGAGTGTATATATAAGGGTATAAATAACAGATCTCTGAGCGTATTTAATTTTAAAAACTGTATCAATCACAAAGAATTTCTCTCAAAAAAAAAATAATCCTTCCGGCAGAGACATGTCTGTTGCAAGTACTGAAAAATAAATCCCTGAACTGAAAATTCCAAATTAAAAGTTTTATTTTAAAATAAAACATTCCAGCACACATTTTTCCTGAGGAAGCTTTGATTAATTAGAGTCTCTGCTAACTTGTTTCTGCTGTAAGGGCAGAGTATGGTGTGGGCAGGTGGGTCTCCCCGTGCAGTGGGCGTCTCCAGGAGATGGAGCTGAAGAGCAGCAGTATGAAGGGAAAGACCCCGACTCATCTGCCCACCCACGGATGAGAGCTGTGGCTTGTGCGAGCCCTGGGGCTTTAGCTTAAAGAGTATTTCTTTTGATGGAGCTACCCATGGACTCCTGCATCCTACATTACTTTGTTGTGCACAGAATGACTGTTTGCGTGGCTCATGTTAAACTGTGAGGCCTAGGTAATTTTCAAATGAAGGAGAAAAACAGTCCAGTTTACTACTCAGCCCCACAAGCATCTGTTTTGGGGACAGTACAATGGCAGAAATAAGGAAGATGATGCAGAAAGTGTGTTTATTTTTTTACCCAGGAACATTTTCCTCCAGGTACACCATGTGGTCTTCAAACACTTTAGCCCATCTGGGGAGAGTACTAGGGTACAGGGGCACAGCATGTGGCCAGGTCTCCTTCAGCTGTCACTGCTGTGCAAGGAGACACTTGTGAATATAAATCTCTGGATTCAAGTCTTGAGAAGCCCAAACAGTCCAGGAGTGGCTGTGTCTTGCACCCTTGTGAGCCCAAAAAATCAAGGCTGGAGTCCATCACCAAGACCTGTTACTGTTATTTTCATTTTGGCCTGTATTGTAACATTCAGATATGCAGCAGGTACAGCAATGCCGTGCTAGCATAAGTAAGTAAGGAATATTTTTTCTGAACAGAAGTGGAAACAGCTGCTCTGTAATGGCTCTGAGTTACCTTGAAACGAGAGCCAGAGAAAATGCAATGTGTCCCTTGCCTGTAAAATCCCTCTGAGGCTTTAACTTTGTGCACATCAAAAGGTTTTACTCTCCAAAAATTACTCCTCAGTTAAAAAGAGGAAATATGCCCTTTGCTGCTTTTGCCTAGAGCCCAGTATCTTCCGACATTCCATGGCAGCTGTGGCAACACTCTGCTTAGTGCAAAGAACATCTGGGCTGCCTGCAATTCTGGGAGAAAAGTGTCAAAAGTGTCATAGACATCCTTGAGCAAAGAAGGATCTTCGCTTTTATTACACAGAAGTGTCAAAACCAGCATTATTGAACATCAGGTTGCAATTTGGCACGCCGAATGTAAGTCTCAATAGATGTGACAAAATCCTTTCTAGGAAATTGCTACTTAGCATTATTTTTTCATAGTTTCAAATTAGCATTTAAAGAAAAAGAACAAATGGGGAGCAGCTAGCTAACCCTGACAATGAAAGATGCTAGCATTCTTTTTTTAGTGCTTACTTCACAACCTCATTGCTGTCCACTGAGTGACTGAGATTGATTAAATCATTGTCATCATAGAGAAATGCACTGCATTGATCCAGCCTCACTCACAAAGCCAGCCTATGTGACGCAGCTAATTTGGCATAATTGAAAGTTCCAGTTCCAGAAGGTCACTGAGCTGGACTCAGGACACTAGTTATCATTTTATCCCTGGAACAGGGTCAACTCTCCTGATCAAATATGATGGCTTTGTGTCACACACTTAATTGCTTTTTCATGGTTTGTGTAGGATAAACCCAGGCTTTCATATTTTGATTGAATTTTTATGGTGGACGGGAGATAATTATCACCTCTTCGTGCTAATTTTTTTTTAAACTCTGATTAGACCAAAATGTGGGATTGATCTGTTGTTTCTTACTCAAGTACAATTCTACTAAGAAAAACTTCAGAACAGGACAGCAGATGTGTTTAGATAAGGATGCAAGTGTGATATGTATCATTAAGTATTTAATTTACAAAGGGAAATATGGCACTAGTTAAAAGTTTGTTGGAACAGTGTTGAAAGTGATGTTCCTCTCTTTTGTTACCGCCTCTGTTTCTCACCTTGCCCTCTTTGTTCATTTTCTGCTGTTCTCTCCTGAGAGCTTGAGTGCTGCAGTTGAGATCTCGGGCTGAACCATGTTTGAGACTGTGGAGTTAAGTAAACTCAAAGGTTACATGTATTCAGAGAATAGAGTCACAAAAAGACATGCAGACAGGCATCAAGTCTGGGTTGTCAACTCCTTAGTAATGCCAAGTGTTTCAGCTGAAACTCCTCTGAACAGGGTCCAATTTCCTGATGAAAGGTTGTGCCTTCAGGAAAATGGCCATCAGGCCATATGCTTCATGCTTTAAGGACAACAAAATCCCATGCCATTTTCAGGACGTGTGGTTTATGTAAGCAGTGCAGTATGAATATGCTTGTGTAAAAACTGTTTTTCATAAAGAAAACCAGTCAAACACTGAAGTGTTTGGAAAAAAATATTTCTTTATACTTTACAGAATCCAGTGGGCAAAGCTAGGAATTTAGGCGGGTCTTACAAGCTGTGTAATTGCTTTGTTGGGCCCTTGCTCACATTGAAATTAGCAGCATATCTTTTATTTCTTTCCCTGCATTTGCTGTTAAGTCAGCATATCCCAATAGCTCCCATTGCTTCCCATTCCAAGTGCAAGTCAAAATGCCAGCTTTCTAATGGTGAATGTAGTGTATAATTTATCGTAGAAGAAAGTATTTGATAAAGTCCTTGCAATAGTTTCTTCGTGCTTTGTTGTTCAACTAAGGGGTATTTTGTGTTTTGGGGGTCCACTGGTTACTTGGGTTTTTTGTGTTTTTTGGAAGCAGCTTTCTATCAGCTATGAAGCAAGCAAAATAGAAAAGGCACAAAAATGCTAATGTGCTGATAAATAAGGTAAAGGACAGCTGTGGTCCTTTACCACAGCTTGTGTGATCCTGTGTGATGCTGGCTTGACACAACCTTTTTGTAATAGATGAATATATCTTAATTTCTGAGTTGTTCAGAAGTGATTTGTGGGGAAGGATTTTCACAAATCAAGCAACATAGAATTTTTACAAGTTTGGTGATACAATCTTTTTTATGATGATGAACAAAACAGTGAGTTAAGATAGTTGGCTTTATGAAAGAGTGTAAGACGTATAAAGAGCAAAGAATTCTTTCTATGAAGTTGAAAAAAAATAGGTTTTGGACAGATGTATAGAAATAGGAGGTAGATCTATATCAAATACGTAAGTCTTTTCAAAAATAAAGGTCTAATCTAGGCCAAAGGGAGATGACAAGCCATCGCGCAATAGTTCTGATGGTTTTATGTTTTGTAAGTCTTTCAAAAGTTTAATCCTAGCAGCTTTTAAAACAAAACTTGCAATTGACAAATCCCACTGGGCTCCTATTTATAGTACCCTAATTTTCAAAGAAAGCAAATCAGGCAACAGTTTTTAACATGAATAATACTGCTCCCAGCATTCTGCCTGCAGCCCACACATTGTGTTTTTTGGCATGATCATGGCAATTAAAAAAAATAAACAGCTCTTTTTAATATTTTTTTTATACATAAGCTATTGCAGTCAACGCTGACACAGCTGGCAAAGAAACTCAGTGAAAGGTAAACATTCTGTTCAAAATGTAATATAACATATTGTTGTGTTTGGTTGTTAAAATATAATCTTCCTGAAAGAGTATTTTAAAAGTAAGTTTATTTTTTAATTTTTTTTACAGAATTTCTAGTATGTTGATATCTGATTAAGGAAAAAAAAAACCCTTCTAAAGAAATGACAGTTATAATACTGGGTATTTCAGTCAACAGCTTATTGAATTTTTGAAAATATTCTTACCAAAAATCAGGAAAGAAAATGAGGTATGATGTTTTATCTTTCAGCAGGATGTAATAGTCTGAGCTAGTAAAATCAATTTCTTTTAATAAAATTCTGTCAAAAGCAGGAAGTTCAATAATAAATGTCTTCAGCTATTTAGAAGGAAGAAAACTTCCAAAAGAATTAAGATTACTTTGTGACTTGCTTCAGCAACAACAAAAGATTGTCTAGTTCCCTGACCTAATTATGATGAGCATGTATGAAGTGAGATTGTGGAATGATATGTATTTCACTAGGGAAAACACACAAAGATATTTCTTTTTGGTAAGGACCATAGGTAAATAATTATCTGTCACATATGCCCAGAAATTCTTAAGGTACTTTTATTTTATTTTAAAAATTGTGACTTTGTATGATTGCTTATGATTGGGATGCTGCACTTCCAACATTTTATTCTTTGTTGGAGGCAGCCAAGCAGAGCTGGGTACATGCAGGATCCTGATGCTCTCTACAAGGTTCAGGATGATCCTTAGCAAGGGCCAGGCAGTGCCTGTGTATTGCAAAACACACCTCTGCCTCGAAGCATGCTGGTGTTCTGGGGACAGCTTTGTGGGAAGTGTGTGTAAATAAACAAATGCAGAAAGCATATAGTATAACTATTGCAGAAACTTGTGGACACATTACAGCTACATGCAGTCCATGATTGATCCTGATCGATGCTTGCTGGCCTGACATGTAAGAATAGGAGAAGTGCTGTTTTGTGCCAGCTGGACAATAGAACAGCATTCTGTCCCTGGCCATCTGAGTGTCCACCATAAATGGTGTCCCTGTCGGCTTGCCTGTCACACTTCAATTACATTTGAAAGGAAACTTCTACTGATTACCACCACATCCTTGGTATTGGGGCCTTCCAATTCCCAGTTGTTTCTCCTTCTTTCAGATTTAAAAGTAAGTTTATTTTTTAATTTTTTTTACAGAATTTCTAGTATGTTGATATCTGATTAAGGAAAAAAAAAACCCTTCTAAAGAAATGACAGTTATAATACTGGGTATTTCAGTCAACAGCTTATTGAATTTTTGAAAATATTCTTACCAAAAATCAGGAAAGAAAATGAGGTATGATGTTTTATCTTTCAGCAGGATGTAATAGTCTGAGCTAGTAAAATCAATTTCTTTTAATAAAATTCTGTCAAAAGCAGGAAGTTCAATAATAAATGTCTTCAGCTATTTAGAAGGAAGAAAACTTCCAAAAGAATTAAGATTACTTTGTGACTTGCTTCAGCAACAACAAAAGATTGTCTAGTTCCCTGACCTAATTATGATGAGCATGTATGAAGTGAGATTGTGGAATGATATGTATTTCACTAGGGAAAACACACAAAGATATTTCTTTTTGGTAAGGACCATAGGTAAATAATTATCTGTCACATATGCCCAGAAATTCTTAAGGTACTTTTATTTTATTTTAAAAATTGTGACTTTGTATGATTGCTTATGATTGGGATGCTGCACTTCCAACATTTTATTCTTTGTTGGAGGCAGCCAAGCAGAGCTGGGTACATGCAGGATCCTGATGCTCTCTACAAGGTTCAGGATGATCCTTAGCAAGGGCCAGGCAGTGCCTGTGTATTGCAAAACACACCTCTGCCTCGAAGCATGCTGGTGTTCTGGGGACAGCTTTGTGGGAAGTGTGTGTAAATAAACAAATGCAGAAAGCATATAGTATAACTATTGCAGAAACTTGTGGACACATTACAGCTACATGCAGTCCATGATTGATCCTGATCGATGCTTGCTGGCCTGACATGTAAGAATAGGAGAAGTGCTGTTTTGTGCCAGCTGGACAATAGAACAGCATTCTGTCCCTGGCCATCTGAGTGTCCACCATAAATGGTGTCCCTGTCGGCTTGCCTGTCACACTTCAATTACATTTGAAAGGAAACTTCTACTGATTACCACCACATCCTTGGTATTGGGGCCTTCCAATTCCCAGTTGTTTCTCCTTCTTTCAGACTGAATTATGAAAAGGGCAGGTGTGCTGCAAAATAGATATCTGGTCTTTTATAATTTAGTAAATAGCCCTCTGGGTACAGAGTTGGAATATATAGATTTGAGTTTATAAAAGCAACTGAATAGTCAGTCATTTTAAATGTGTCTAACATGAGATGAAGAGAAGCATTTAAAGTTTAGAGGAACCTTCAGTAGAGAGGAATATTATCATGTGGTGAGTCCTATTGTTGATCTTGGAATGTGTTTCAGATGTCAGATGTGGACGTCATATGGCCCTCAGGGCAGTTAATAACAGCTAAACGAGCATTAACTCTGCTGAAGTCAGTGGAGTTTTATCAGTGTGAATCCAGGGGGTTGTCTTTGTCTCATCACAAAATAAGTTCAAAACAGTCATGCAGTAAAAGCAATGTAACAGAAACACTCTGAGGCCTGATACTCCAGTCATTTTGATGTGTTACACCAGCACAATTGTGAACCAGCACAATTGTGACCAGGACAATTGTGAAGTAAGTTTGTCCTCTCTGACTAGGACAAATATAATGCAAAAGATTTTGATTACATAGAGGTTTTTTCCAGTGGAAATACCACAATTAAAAGAAAAAGAGAACTTTGAGGAGGCAGAAGCTAGTCTTGGATTTTTTTGTCTAACTAGATTTTTAATAACCTGTGCTTTCTCTGTTCATGGACATGATCATACCCGGCATCATATTGTAAGAATAACAAAAGACTAGGAGTGTGATGTAGTTCATGTGAAAACTCAGTTGCCCTGGTCTGATCCTCATATAAGAAAAGAGGGGAAGCTTTTCCAGATTCAGGAGGTTTCAGTACAACCTGAACTGAATATGAATATGAGTATTTGGGGGCACCCCATGTCAGGTTTTTCATTGGTTCTTTAATGTCAATAGATACAGCCCACATGGCTGTCCCACTGTGCATGTTGGTGGATTTGAGACGAGTCATATAATGCTGACTGGGGCAGTGTCTTGCTGTTCTTACTGAGTTTCAGAGCAAGCTCCTTGTCAAATGCAAAACCCAAACACGATGGGTAAACTATGTTTTAGTATAAAGTGGACTATATTTTCGGAATCACTTACCTTGTAGATCCTCCAGGATCAGAACAAACGGAAGTTTCATGTGCCCCTATCTATTATTGGCAGTACATTTGGTTTAGGCTTTCGGTGCCATTGATATATATTTGTCTGTGCTCTGTTAGTGTTTCTTAGCACCCCACATAGACCTGTACGCAGTGAAAGGTCATGGTCCCGATGAGCACATCGTCACCTCTACTTTTTCCCTGAGGCTTCCAGCTGAGCCAGTTGGATCTCCCTGTGGGACTATTGGTGTGCACATGCCCATGCTGGATGCCGGGCTCTGCATTTCCAGTCTAGCCCAAAGTAAATAGGAAAGGAAGAACCATGCTATGAAAGAATTTAAGTCTTTCTTGATATACAACACTATGATTGTTATTATGGACCCTATATTAGGCCCATGTAAAATGGAGTTGTTAATGTTAAACACAAAAATATCCAAGATAATTTTATGTCCGTTCAAAACAAAAGGGGTGGAGGGAGGAGAAAAGAGGGGAAATGTAAGGGATCGATGTTTGCTTAATAGAAAAAGACAGTGTCTGTAGGGAGAAAATTATAATTCTGTGTTTTTTAAGACTATTACAAAGAATAGAGAATAAAAATAGAGCAAGCTGGAAAAAGCAATAAAATCTATAAGCATTAATTCATAGCATGCTTTTTTTGAAGTATATGACATTTTTTTCCACAAACCCACTAATAGGGTTCTAAATATGAGTGAGAACAGCAAATTGCTTTTTCCATCTCTAGAATCTATAGCTTCACCTCTACACTTGAATAAAAACATTAACCAAGAGGCAGATACTTATTTCTTCTGTTTATGCTCAGCCTGAAGAATTTTTCAGCTGAAATCAATAATTAAAATGTTTATTAGCCATTGTACGTGTTATAAATTCAACTTTGTTAAACACAGATATATATATATATCTTGGATAACAGATATTTTTTTAGCCAAGTAACAGAATTTGGGAGGAGAGACAATGTATAACTTCATATTTACTCGGTAGATACTGTATTCACTCAGGCGATTCAACCAATTTGGTATCTTTTCATTTTCTTTACATAATAGAAAGCAGTAGTTGGTTCTTAAGAAGAAACAGATTCACACAGGGTTTATTTCAAGTGTTATAGCAAGCTTGGGGTTTAACATAAAAGCTTCTAAAAGGTCACAGAAGAAATGGACTAAATGATTGCAGCAAGTAGAACTCCTGGTGCAACCAGAATTTCAAACACTCTTCTGAATGATTATAAGTCTCTGATTAATCAAAAATACTTAAAATGCTTACCTGAGGTTAGATATGTACTTTTATATATGCATATGGAGCAAGACAATTTGGGTGTATATTTGAAAAGGTGAGACCTTAGCTTTAAAATACGTATCTTGGCTTGTAATATCTCTACTATTGTCTATTTATCTCTTTAGTGTTGTCTGCTGTCTGTACTGCTGTCACCAGTGCTTGGGAAAGAGAAGTTATTTTAGAAATTTCATACCAAGTTAGCTGAACACCATCTCTCTGTCAGGTGTAAAAGCACATGAACCGGTATTCAAACTGAGCCCTTTAGTGCATCTTTTGGATAGAAGAGGGGTTCTCTGCCCATACACAGTACTCTGCCATAGAGGAGCAAAGATTAAATGGACCCACACTTTTTTTCCTCCTCTTCCCACAGCACTCTGGCCAGGAATGGTTTTATTGCTAAGGAATGAAGACATAGTTCTTGCATGTTGGGCTCTTGGAATTGTAACACTGAATATAGTGAAATAAGTCTAAAGCTGTTGAATGATGGGAAGCTTTTCTTCAGATACCCACAGAAATATGAATCTGTTTTTATTTTTTTCACACTTCCCTTAGCAATTCTACAATATCAGTTACTCTGCCCTGATGAAACAAAGTGCAGTTTCCTCTCTCTGCTCCCTCTGAGGTCCCTAGCTCTGAAGTGGAGCTGCACATCCAGCTGGCAGGGTGCTGACACGGGAGTGCCACTGCTCCAGCAGGCTGCTGCTGTCCTTTGCGTTCAGCAACACTCCCTTAGTGAGAGTCAGCCAAGCTCTGCTGGATTCTTCCTCCCAGCCACAGATCTAAATCCACCGAACCAAATAGTTCAAAATACTGTGTTGCCCCCTTGCTCTTCTCCTTACTCCAGTGGTGCTAGCTTGGAGTACTTTATTCTCATGTGCATCTCTATTTTTCACTCCATAGCTTTTCTAATAAAATGCCTTAGTTTAATGAACATGTGAAATGCTCTTTTTCTCTGAATCTCTCCTCAAAGCAGTGTCTGCTGCAATACCACAAGAAGTCATTTACACTCAGGGACAGCAGGGGTTCTGTGACAGCCAGAATGAAAGGTGGAGATTTTTGTTAAAAACTTTCAGATGATTTTGGAATCATTAAACTGTGAAATAGCTATTTTGTTAGCTTACAGTTTTTCTACATGTAACTTTTATTTCTCTTCATCATAGGCTGTTTTTGCTTCTCATAGCTATTTGTTGCATCTAGCTTTATATGAAAGTGTTAACTCTGAATAAGCCTCATGTCTTCTTGCTCACTGACCTAGCACAGTGAAGCCAAAGGCAACATGCACATCACTGCAAATAATAGTCAGCTCCTTCAAAGAAGGCATAGGTAAGCAATAGCCTTCTCAGTGTGAACAGTCACCAGGCATAAGTACTTTCATACTGTAGTCGGGCATGTTTCTTAGGAATTACGTGCTGTGTACTGTACTGTAGTATGCATTTCATAGGATAAAGCTATTATCCTACAGGCCAAGTTAATACATCAACGTTTTAAAAGGAAACTAATTGTTTGGATTTAAACACTCTGTCTTGTGTTTGCAAGAGTGGAGAAAATTGAGTCTAATAGGAAACCCATGATTATATATCTGGTGAAATAAACACTAACAACAAATTTCTAAAGGCTATCCAGAACTTGCAGTAATATGCCCTCTATTTTGTTCTCATTTATCGTGGTGATAATAGAAACAAAATCCTTAGAACTCCATGAGTGGGCTTCCCTTGAGTTGTGATCAGAACTGCGTCTTTCGTTTCTACTGATATGAACCTGCCAAAGTTTCTGACTGACAAGGAGCTTCTTTGCAGAGGACTGGAGGACTGAAAGTCTGTTGTATTTCTTTAGTCAAAGGCACTTTGTGGTCAGTGACTCCTTGTAGCAAGCAGTGATGGGTTGAATCTCGCATCACTCAGCTTCTGGTTGGATTTCTGTAAGCTTCTAGGAGGTCAAGTTTTAAATTACATATATTTTGTTAGAAGCTGAGCATGCCAAAATATGCTCTTCTCTGGTTTATTCACTCTTGCAATTTGGAAATAAATTGCACAGCTAAAAATGTTGGCTATTTTGAGACTGATAAAGGATAGAACATGGAAGAACGAGGTTATTATTTTTGTGTGTTTTTCATTTAATTGCCAAAAAGTTTAGAATGAAGAAAAATATTCATAGCATGTGAAGGCTGTGAAATGAGTGTCATTTTAGATACTTACCCCTCTTTTTCATCTTAGTTGCAAAAAACAGGCTTAGTGTAGCAAAGGAAAGTGCAAGGCTGGTAGATTCAGATGTATTTTCAAAATACTGGATACGTTGTATGAACCCTGGCATACAAGGGAAAACATTGCAAAAATACCAAAAAAAACCCAAACCAGACAGTCTAACAATAATTAAAAATTCTCAGCTAAAGGAAGAAAGTATATCTGGTGAAACTACAAGATAGGAAGGATACTGAGCTCCTGCTCGGCCAGATGGAAAGAAGATGGAGTTTGGATCTACCACATTTTTAGCCTGGAAAGTGCAATGCTGTGCATGAAGCAGCCAGTTTGCTGGTGCCTTCCCATGCCAGAGTCTCTCCTGACACTTCTCAGAAAGGAAGACATTTATTTAAATGAGAATAAGAAGATAGGACACCCAAAATATGGTCATATCCCCCTCTATGTTAGTCTAAGTATCTCTGTATCACAGG
The DNA here is from genome assembly GCF_001431845.1 of Calidris pugnax. Lineage (NCBI taxonomy): Eukaryota > Metazoa > Chordata > Aves > Charadriiformes > Scolopacidae > Calidris > Calidris pugnax. Next base: position 8,655,758 of record NW_015090862.1, read on the forward strand.
AACTCTTTAGGACGAGAACAACCTCTTTTTTTTCTGCCTCGTTACAAATCCTGGGCGAGGGAAGGTTAATCCTGAACACTGATGCCCAGTTTTGAGATACCATGATAGAGTGTAACTCCTTCCAGCCTAATTTTATCTAGGTTAGCCCACAGGGACCTTTCTGCCCATAGAGCTGGACTGCTTCTTGGCCAGCAAAACTCAGTTAAGTTTGCAGATTCTAGGGGGGAGGTACTTCTTATAGGGCACTGGTCAGGACTGAGACTTTTCAGTATTACAGTAATACAAATAGTACATTATGTTAGGAGGCTTTGAAAGAGAAATGTTTGACTGTATTGAGCAAGTAATGATGTTTGATGTACCTCCAAGGTGGCAGTCAGTGGGTGAGCCTTGCAAAACTCAGCTGCTTCTCTCTCAGCAAGTTTCTGCCTTGTAAACAGTGCCTTTGTTTTCTGTCTATGTGGGCTCTGATGCCTTAGATTTCCCTTTGATGTATGAATTAATCCAATGCTTCAAAACAAAACTCAAACTAGAGCTGGAAAGACATAGAGGGAGAGAAGAAAGAAGGGAAAAGGAAAATGTAGTTTTGAATATCCACATTAATAAAGCTGGTGAAATGATCTGTGTACAGACGGGATGATTGTGTACTTGCTGATTGTGACCATTTGGGGCAGTTGAGGCTTGTGGATATACTTGAGGTTACATGAGATTTTGATCTGTTTGCCAGCACCTATGTGTATTTGAGCAGTGCCAACATAAAACAACAAAAATTATGACCACTGACTCGCTGACCAGAAATGGTCTGATGTGCATTGATTATTTGAAGCGTGCAGTTGTGCAGACAGCGCATGAACAGCAACAGCGAGGTGCCTGTAAGCGGATCAGAGGCAGAACTCTGTTTACGGAAAGTGTCTATCAAATCACTCAATGCAGCAACTAATTCAGGTGAAAACAGTAATCTGGTCTCGGACAAACTGCAAGCAGACAAATGGGCCACAGGCTGGGCTGCTGTTGTGTGTATATGGCAGGAAGCAACCTAGCCTCTCCTGGTGGGAGGGAGGATGTTTTCTTTGCCCCCATCCATTCCATGGCTCTTGGTCTCTAAGGATCCTTTAACTGACAGACTATCACATACTGAAATGGAAAAGAGGGGTTATACCCTCTCTTGCTATTGCATGTCCATCTGTGTGAGAGAGAGATGAAGCGGTTTTCTAGGTTCAGAGTCTGGTGAGGCCACACAGGGAAGCGTGCAGGACAGGCTGCCCTTCTCCTTTATGTCTCAGAGTTGTGAAGCAGAGCCCAGCTATACTGGCCCTCATTTTGTCTAATAAAGTTGTGTACTATAAATGGAACAGCCAGTTGGGACTAGAACCACAATCCTCAGGGAACCTTTCAGCAAATCTGGTTTGAGTTTCAAGTTGCAGTGAAATATGAAACGAGGTGGGTTTCATACGGTTTCAGGTTTTGTTGAAAACCTTTCAACCAACTCTAGTCAGTAGCTGTTGCTTTTTAAGTTTCCTCCCTCTGATGTGTCTCTCATATTTCTTGTTGAATATGCCTCGGATTAAGGGCAGTTAGGAGAAAGGGTGGAAATAAAAGCCCCTAAATGTGACTCAACGCACTGGGAACTGAGAAAGAGTTCAGGGGATGCCCTTGCCTTCTTAAATTCCACTTTTGTTCCCCCTTTTTGTGGAGTTTTACAAAACCTTCATTTTCATATGGAGATTTTTGGACTGTTTAGCTAACTGTGATAATAGCACTACAGATCACCTCCTAACTGGCTGGGGTGAGTGGAAAAGGAGCCCTGCAGACTCTATTTGGCAAGTGGACAGGAGACCTGGAGAAGCAGTCAGATTCCCAGCTGGCCTGTGGCGCTCGCAGCCGGGAAAGCAGTCTGCGCGCTGCCTGCCATGGAGCCGGGAGGCGAGGAGGTGCTCCACTTCCCAGCTGGCAAGGGGAGTGCGGGGCCTGGAGAAGTGGGCTGCTTTCCGTTTGGCTTCACAGGTTGAACGAGAGGCCAAGAAATGAGGTTCAGTTCCCATTAGCCTGTCTGGTTCTTGATTTGCTTCCTTTAGTTAAAAGAGGCAGAGAATACTGATGGTGTTTTGCCAGGCACAGGATTGAAGCTGAGTGGCATGGAAGAATAGAGACTTAAATAAGCGCAGCTCGCTGTCTCCACTTGCTTTTTTGTCAGTTCGTGTAGCAACCTTGCTGCCAGCAACCTTCCTCACTACATGGAGGGAAAAACAGGGGTCACTGGGAGGTGATTGTGCAGTTCTACTTTGGTACTTAGGGATATTTTAAATTATTACAGAATCATTTATATGGGTAGAAATTCATTGTTAGCCTAGGCAGTGTGGTGTTTTAAATATTTAGGAAAAGATTAGTATTTAGTGATTCCTTCCCAGGTATATTGGAAAATATACTTAATAGTTTGCCTGCTAAAAGGTTATTTAAATACATCACAGGTATTTTATGTGCAGACCATTCAAGTTTCATCTCCCCTGAAACCTATTTGTAGTATATTAATTTTTTTTAATACACAGTACTTATGAGAAGGACAACAACAGATCTTCTGTTAATATGTGGCTAACTCTATTGTAAAACCTGATTTTTATTTTTTTTCCTCTCATTCCCTGTAGTTATTTCTTTGGAATTTGTGGCCTGTCTTTAAAAATCATTCCTGATTTCTGTGCCAGTCTTTGCTGGAGTTTGTAATAACACACTGTAATTTAGGCAGGGCTCTGAAGTCCCATGTGTAAAGTTATCTGTGTAGTGCTTGCATGATCAGAATCCAAGACAGCCCCATTTTCACTGAGTGCAAGATATTAACATTTTAAAATTACTTCAGATTCATGATTCAGTAAAAGCCAGTGAAACCTGAACTTCAGGGCTCTCTGCACTGCAGGCAGTAGCACATCTGTTACCTCACTTGTAACACAGTGCTAATAGCCAAGACTGTGGCAGCACATACTCCAGCTGAGAAGCACCCAAAGCCTTTGGAAGGCGTGAGCAGCCTGGGCTAAAGTTTGTGCTAATGCAGCTTCCTTCTTGGTATCTGAGTCAGCCAATGAGTCTCATCCAGTGCATTCACAGGTGCAGCTTTCAGTACACGCCTGGTCCCAGTGTAGAGACAGCATGAGTTGCTTTTGAGTTTTGCTATAGATTTTTAGCAAATAACATCCATACATGTACATAGCCAGGGCTCTTTTTACATTCGAATGCTCTCTGGTAGTAGGTGTACTTTGAAACAAGTCTCCCAGTCTCATCACATCACAGCCAAATCTAGGGCCGTGAATGAACTCACAGATGCAGTGGATTAGTGGGCCATTCCTAATCCATCAGCACATCTTGGGAACCCTGTGTATCTAAGGACGTCACTAGGGTGCAACACAGGGCAGTCCACCTGGTCTCATTAATTGCACTGTATCATGTTATCACTGGTCCGTGGGTCCTGAGTGGGCTATTGGGCCCTCCTCTTGGGGCATGAGTCACTGGGGAGGAGCAGTGAGTTTATTCATTAAACCCCAGCGTCTTGAAGCAGTTTATCAAGGAAAGCTGCTCAACCAGCTAGCATCTTCTGAGCTATGGAGGGATATTGCAGAGTGCCTCCAAATATAACACTGTGTGTGGCTAGGCAGAAACACAAGAGAGGTAATACACTCATGACTGAGTTATGGATAAAACACCCAGTAATGAGGATAAACCACAGTCTAAAACAGACACTCTCGAGTCTTCACTGAACCTCGTCAGTATATTTTTATTGGAACATACAACATCCATGAGGTGAATGAGCAACCTGCCCTTTGAAAGCACTTGTGGTCACCTCTTTTCAGGAAGCCAGCTCCAGTGCCTTTTGAGGAGAGAAGAATGCATTACGCTATGTTCACTCCACTGGGGAACCAGTGTACTTGCAACACAAACACAGCACAAGAGGTTCCAGAGGAATTTATTCACCGGGTTCCCACTTTGCACCCCCAAGCTGGACTCCCCAGTCCACTCAGGGAAATTGGGTTTGTGTAACTCAGCACATTCTCAGTGCACAGCTCACTCACACAAGGAAAGGTGTATTTGGCTTGCCTTTATTGTCACAAAATTCCACTTTTTCCATAATCAGTTTTAATCATAGTATTTATAAGTTGGTTCATTTTACTGTTTTTTTAATAACAGTTGATTGCCACATTATATAGGCAATAACCTATAAACTGGAATTGGTTTACACTCATAAAGGCTTAAAATAGTAAGTCTAATTTGTTTATAAAAAAGTGATAAAAAAAGACAATGCCCCATGCTGAGACTTTGTACACCACCTTTCATTCTCTAGTACATCTTTATAGCTGTGTTATAAACCCCTCGGAAATGGGTTTTGTAGTAAAAGTGCTGACACAACTTTAACTATAGAATCTTGAACAGCAGCAATGCAATAAAAGATCAAACTGTAATGCTAGAATATAAAGAAAGAATCATGATATGCAAAAAAGAGCAAAAGGTTTTCAGAAGTAATGGATCCCAATACAAAGATGCTAGATATGGGCAAAAGAAAATAATCTGGCGAAGTCTTAAACCAACCCTTGGACCATTCATCATTTGGCTTTTAGACTGCCTGCCCAGCAGGCACTGGGCTATTGGTGTATGTTGATCAGCTCCGGAGAACTGCTGAAGCTCAGCTCACTCTAGTGTGTTTCTGTTGTCCACTTCTGGCATGAACAGCTGATGATTCATTAAGAATAGTCAGTTTGCACTGCACTAAGCAATCATTATATTAGGGAGCTGAGAGAAATGTGCTTCTGTAAGGGGTCTTTAGTAAGACAAATCCAGTGTAAGAAATTCCTGCAGCAATGCAAGCTAGTTGCTGTCCATCGTTGTTCTTGACAGCAGCTAAAACAGCATCCAAGTCAATAGCAGCTGTCTGTGTTTTAAGAGAATCATTCTACAGTACCATATGCCAAACAAATTTTTACTATTGCTTTGCATTTGTCATATTAAAGATCTGTTTGAATTTGTGGAGTTCATGAGGAAAATTATGAATTTAGCCAAAGAAAGATATATAGCAATTGTAAATTGTAATTGAAATGGCTGGGGGGCCCTTTTCAAAGCAGTCTGACTATGTCAAGTCACTTTGTTGTTGTTCAGCTTGGATGTACCTGTAATGTAGTATACCTCATGCAACTGAAAATCAATTTTTTCTCTCTCAATTCTAAGCTACCTCTCAAATTAAGCTCTACAAAACATTTCAAATAGAACAAAGAAAGCTGGCTGAAATAATATTTCATCTTCTGAAATAAGGATTTGTCAAAGCCAGTCGCATTACACGTGGCCAAGAAGGACACTGCTCATTTGAAAGGCTATTGAGAATCTGAGAGCTCATAAGTTCAAGTCCATCTGCTGCAGACTTCATGCACTACTAGCTATTATAGTAGCTTGACAATAATCTCAGCATCATCTTTTATTCCAGTCACAAAGGGCTGTCAAAAACCAAATAGTAAGAATTACTATAAACAGCAATGATTCAGTCTCAATGGCAATGACTCTCTATATTCTAGCAATGTAATCTACTGCTCTACCCTTAAATTGGATATAGCATATGAAGTCCGTCAGCCATGCAGAAAGTGAAAATGTATATTGTCAAGGCCTTTGCTGTCTGCAAAACTGCTGATGAAGAGTCACAAAAGGAGTTTTAAATGCCCTAGAAGAAATTCCAAATAACATTAAAGTCACAAATAGCAAATTTGACAACTCCCTCTGGACAAGGAAACTGCCTTCAAAAGTTTTATATTAGCTTCATGCATCATTGTTATAATTTATTAATGTACAATTTTTAGTTTTTTCAGACTGCATGGCTGGGGAATGGTAACTGTAACTTCTTTTTCATGATAAACAGCTGTTGAAAGATTTGCCAATATTCCCTCCTCTTATAATTCAAAAATGCATGCGTTGCTTTTCATATTTCTGTTTCCCCAAAAGCATAATAAGATAGTATATTTATGATTAAATCGATGAAACCCGTTTTCTGTGGATATTACTACATTGTTTAGTTTGCTAATGTGCATATTTGCACCTAATGTATAAAAAAATCAGATATCAGGGCTGCATTAGGGCATATACTGGGTGAAAGCCGTCTTTAATGCCTTGGCTTTTTCAGTGCTCAGTTCTGAATAGCTCTGGCTATTCCTATTCATCTTTGATTACAATCTCAGGAGCTTGGAAGAAAGAGACAAAACTGATAGGCAGTAAAAATACAGAATTTTGAAAAGGTCACCTGCTAGCAGGATTAAATCTTTGATTCCACCTGCTCATTATAAAGAATGTACCAAACATGAAATGGCATAACTTGAATCCATTCTTCCACCAGCAATTGGTTTATATGACTAGCAAATACCATACACCATTCTTACGGCAGTCTGTGTGCAGAGAAACTTTTACCCTGGCTGCATATTGAGTATACCAACATCTGATGCATGCGCTGTTCCAAGGAAGATCAGTTTAGATTGTCCAGCCCCTGTAGCTGCTGAAATTTGTGATGCAGGTCTGTTCCTTCCCCCTACAACCATGGTGTCTGTCTTGCTGTTTTGCATCTGAGATTCTCTGAGACCCATAAGACACGATTTCCACTGCCCATAGGTGTATAGTTTCTTTTTTTCATCTCTGTGTAGCAGGACAACTGAAAGACCATGGCATTGTTTCTATGACATATGTTTGGATTATAGGATCCACAGTTTAATCATACAATAAAATTCTACATCAGAGGTATTTACCACATTCCTTAAAACGGGAAGCACAGATCTTCAAGACCTGCCTGGATGCAGTCCTGAGTAATGTGCTCTAGGCGTTCCTGCTTTAGCAGGGGAGTTGGACCAGATGATCTCTAGAGGTCCCTTCCAACTCTGACAATTCTGTGATTCCGTGATTGTTCAGTTAGAGGTCTGACTAAAATACTTTAAATGTTAATTAAATGTACTGCTCTTCTTAGGATTTATTATAGGCAAATTCTTCACTTGGTCTTAAACAGTTTTCAGGGTAGATTCAGGTAAATGGGAAGAGAGAAATCATTAGGGAAAAATCTACAATTTTCTATTAAATTCCACCGAAAGTATTGTAAAGGCTACATAGTGTGTATATCAGATTATTCCCACTAAACTCAATGACAAAATTCTTGATTTTATTTCATCTTTTGTGTACTAGTTATTATGAACAAACTGCTTTTTAGTAATAGTTATTTGAAATCTTTATCTCTGTTCCTGAAATAGTGTGCTGTAGCTGGGAATAGGTGATCCATGGTATACTGTGATTTAGCTACTGATACAAAAATGTAACACTTTTCTGCTTCTCTGCATCACTGCACTTAACACTTTCTGCTTCCTCTTGTGCCTCCCTCGAGGATGGGTTCTTCTTGTATTCTTTCAACCACGTACTAGTGTAAGGAGGTTCAGGAGATAGCCATGAGGATTTTGCATTACAAGCCCTGATGTTTGTGTGCAAGCTCGCATTGACCTTAAACTTGGAGCACAATTAGCTGTATCAGAGAAGCACTAGAGAAGAAGTCTTCAAAAAAATAATTGAGGGAGAAATGGAGTCACTGCATAAGGAAATATGCAGCGGGAATGCGTGTGAAATACGAAGAGGGTGGCAAATATTTTTCATTATTTATGTGCTTGTTTTAAAATAGCTTTCATTTCATGATTTCATTGCAAAAAAACTAAAGGTGGAACAACACCCACTTTTTGGGTTTGACACTAAGTCATTGTTCTGTAAAAGCAGTTAACTGATACTCCCATCCCCAGGCTGTTCCAGCACATATCATTACAATGATACTGGAGAACAAAGATAGAAGTCATTTTGGCTTCTGTTCTGCCATAAATGAAACAACTCAAAATGTTTCAAAATGTTTGCGCAGTACCTTAGATCAGCACAGTAACAGCAACTGTCTTCATAACTACCCAGGGACAGATAAACTAAAGGCACAAGCAAATGTTTGCTGTGTAGGCATTTAGGCAATGGTACTAGGGAGTTACAGTAAAATAATATGGTTTGTTTTCATGGTATTTGCCTCAGTGCAAGTGCATCCTTTACCCGCTCACTCACCCTAGTGCATCAGGTGTACTCATTTGGCATATACAGCCAAGACATCCTGGCACTTGTAGCCATAGCTCACCTTCTATTTACAGTGACCCCATTTGAGATTATCCCATTGATTTCATTGGCCCAATATGATTTAAACTGAATGAATCTTCCAGAAGTTTATCTTCGGTTTAAGGACTAAAAAACATATTTGAACATAGCCTGATCATGAGGGGTTTTGATTATGTTGCTGTAAAGTTTTTGACTCAGAAATAGCATCCTCCCAATAATCCAGCTATGTAAGAAATTAGTATTTTTGTTTTCTTGAGGATATGGGTAAATCAGAGAGAAGCCAGTAGAGATACACAACTGAATTAGTACAGTTTGGCATTTGTTTTCCACATTCTGGCTGTTTATTGTCTTGGACCTCAACACTTCCTTTCTTTCTAGCTTATGTTACTACTTTAGAGGGGCAGAAAGCACAGTTGGCTTTGATATGACCTCCATTCTGTCTTTGTTTTAGAAATTGCTACATCACCAGTGGGTACAAAAGAAATGAAGGCCATAATCTGTTCACAATTGCAAGTTAGGTAAAATGACTGCAATTATTCATATAAAAGAAGGTGGCTTTTTGGCTCTATCATAAAGTAATAAAAAAATAAAGTAAGTTACAGGGAGATTTGGATATTTGGATGACTAGAATTTTTATCTGTAGGAGTATAAAAAAAAATAATAATTGCATCAGATCTATTTAAGTGAAAATTGGATGAGAATCAGAGCTCATCTGACGTGAATTCTGTAATCTTTAAATTAAATTATTCTTTATTGTCAGAGGAGCATCTGACCCTGCCTCCTTATTTCACCTCCCACCACCCTCCACCCACTTCCCAAGTCAGACAATGCATAGCTCACACCTCCACCTCACTAGAGATGTAGAACATGTCAGGAATACCCTTAGAGCATTTCTGAAACACTGTTGTATCTGTCACTCTTTGATACATGTATCCTTCTCTTATGATCACAGAACAAATAATTAAGTACACTAATTGATATTGAGACAGTGCTTTTATTTAAATATTTTTTTAAAATAAGAAGTAGTATGTTGAAGTTCTCATTTGGCTCACTCCATAGTCATCTTTGCTCTCTCATTAAAATCACTTCTGCTGCTTACTCTTCATTTATTTTCTTCTCATCCACAGTGCTCAACCTCTTTACTGTCATTCTCGTATCTTCCTCCAGTTCACTTTGATGGTTCCTGATCCTCCATGTAGACTGTCTGTGCTACCTTCCAAGTAGTCAGAGCTGCTGTATTTTGGTAGTGTGACTGTGCACTTTTACCGTGTGCTCCTAGGAAAGGCCAGGATGAACTGTATTATCTGTCACAGGCAGAACTGGGCATTTTTGTTCCGAGGTTAGCTGGGAGTCTAGCCTCACAGGGCGTTTGAAAGCACAGGAAAGATTCACATGCAGGCACACTCAAAATAATGATAGTTCTGGGGGAGATGAGGTTTCTCAGGCAATTCCTTCTTCCATTCAGCTTCTCAGTCCTGTCTGATTGAAGTCTAGCCACCCATATGGTGTGAAGATGTCTGGCTGGGCATAGTTGCACACAGCTGGAAATTGGTTCATCTTTTCTCTCCTGCTTTCTAGAAGTTTCATGCTGATAACGAATAACCTGGGAAGAATCCTGGACCAGGTGAGGACTTTGAAGGTCAAGAAACAGATGCTTAGGAGGAAACCTCATTAAATACAAACGGAGCAAAACTTTTCGATAAATTAAATTAAAAGACTCCATAAACATCAGGGACTAATTAATGGTGCAAGAAACACAATAACCGCCTCTTTGCACATGAGACACAGAGTACAGCCACACAGCTTATAGCAGTATATCCAAGATGCTGTTCAATGAATCCAGCATTCAGTAAGAAACCTTAAAATAGTCCCTGCTCTTAGCTTTCCACATGAAGACTTTTATTTGTTTGGAGTGGGCAGCTGAACATACACACATCTTTGGGCCTTTCTTAAAGCTTTGTATCAATGCTACAGACAAGATAGAGACTGACCATGCCACTGGGAGGAGGTTTGAAGAGTGACTCACTGTTTTATTTCTAATTTGGTAATATATAATTTTTTCCCCACCTGCACTAGGGTGCCATTGCAAGCAGCTGAAATGATTGCCTGAATGAACAGATTTCCAGAGCTAATTCATGGAAATCTGCAGTGTTTTCTTGGTTCTGGAGCACAAATCATGTAAGAGAAAATATGATCTCTCTCTTAACTGAATGATTTTTCTAAGAACCATGATCCAGAAAAAAATATTACCCAGTTATCCAGCCATAGGCCTGTCTTTTGTTACATCTCATGGTCTCCTCACCATGTAGGCAAAAGGCTGTAAGCCAGTAAGTGTGGTTTCAAAAGACTATTTTAGAGCACTTTGTTCCCTTCCCTATGGTTTTATTCTAGGTGAATGCACATGAGCGATTACAATTCTTTCTGCAGATAATTGGCATTAATGGTATTCTTAGTTGTAATTATGAAATAGCACTTTGACTGCTTGTACAATGGCTGTAGGTAGAGTAGTGTCAAGAATCCTCTAATCTGGCTCTAAAGTGTTTCTTTCGAGGTAAGCTTTCGTGATTGCTATGCCTGTACATCGTTTTCCTGTCTTCTATGCTGTAAAAGAAAAGGAAGCATCCACTGGACTGTGGAGTTAGTCTTTCACAGAGTAAAAACTATTTGTTCATCTTAAATTAATCTAGTTCTCATATTGGTTTACAGTATACATTACTCTGACTGTAACTGCTTTACTACATTTCAAATGCCTATTTCAGTAGGCATGAATCACAGAAAGTACTGACAACTTGTTAGAATTGAGCCTATAAACAATGCTTTGGTTTTAACTAGGCCTTTGGAGAGGAAGATAGAAATAATACAAAGTGAAAAACTCTTATACTTCTTTCTCAACTTACCCTGAATAATGCCCAAACTAATATTACTTCTTATTATTTCCAGTTGTTTTACACAAAGGCTGTTATATTTAAGGCCGGAATATGTGTAGCATATGTTAAGCTATTTATAGATTTACAATTACCTCATCAGACAGAATCAGGCAGATGGTAAACATTACCACTAGGCATAAGTACATTTAGAATCAGACATTTAAATAAATTCAGATCTGTCTCAAGCTTATTTAAAGGGTGTTATCTCTTAAGCCATTTGAGGTGTCTAGTTCCACTGGTTATATTTGTATCGTATCCAGATATCAGGCTGTATGACCAACAGCCTATACATAGCTGTGGAAATCAGATGACATGAATTTTATTTTTTTTGAACCTGACACAGGCAATTGAACTGGTAAGCCAAATTAATTTGAGAATAAAGAGAATAAAACTTTTAGATTGAAAATGACAATGGCTGACTTCTTTTATAGTGTTGAAAGAATATACATGCTTCAGGGAACATCAATTGGTCTCTCTCTAAAGCTGAAAGACTTCATATAGAGATTAAAAAACTGACAAAGATACATGCCAGAAGGCCAAATTATAATCTTTCAACTTCAAAACCCCAGGCTATGGTGGCTTTTCACATGAATCTTGCAGAAGAAAAAAAATAAGAGTTCAAACTAGATCTGAGAATTGAGTGAGCACTTTGGTTGAATGTGCTTAAAGTTCCCCGGACTGCTTAAAAACATCTTTGCCTTCTTCAAAATTGTTATTTTTAAGCAATTTAAAAATACTTGTACAGTTAAAGGGTGTTGACAAATGAAACCAAGCAGTGGGAAAAACAGACTTTGTCATTTGAATTGAGCTACCTGGGTTTGGGGTTCTTTTTTCAGCTGTCAGGACTCATTTTCTGTGTTTCTCCAAAACTCCTCACCTGATGCACTGTGATACAAACCCGTTAACCTGCTTTGTCTTTGGATAGCAGGGAAAGAATGCCATCATACATATTCTGCCCTTTGTTGCTACCTTGCTAATCCAGAGCAACACAATGAAAGTCAGAGCAATTCCTTCAGAACAGCTGCATTGTAGCTGAAAACAGAATTTGGCCTGAGGTTCTTCAAGACACAGTCTGGGCCCAAGGTCCCAAAAATAGAAACCAGAGGAAGTACAAGATATTGTATCTAGAAATCCACTCTCTTAAGGAAGATAGCATGCCCTCAAATGCTGGCTGCTGAAAGGAAATGTGTAACTTCCATGCCAGTGCTGCTGTAGCATCCTCATCTGTGCAGCAGCTCATACAACAGTGCGAGCAAGGCACCGGGCCAGCGGGAGCAACACTGACGCCCTTGGGCACAGCATTGCAGGCTGCAGGGAAGAAGGAGCCCTTCCACCAGGGTCCTGGCACCCACCAGGGACAAGCTCGCAGCTGCTTGTCAGAGATGGCTATACCAACCTCAACCCTGGCCAGACCCAACAATCTAGTGACGTCTGCTAGCATTTTTCTAAAACCTCGGTTAGGTTAATGCAAAAAGTGTCTTGAACCACGACCTCCAGGCACTGAGTAACAGAGGGGTGCCATGTAAGCCAGCAGCCCGTCCCACAGAGCTGCTCTGTGCTGCCAGCACTGAGAGTATGGAAAAAGGTTTGCACAACCTCCACCTCCATGAAGTAGTTCATGCAGCTACATCTGCTATATGCAGGGTGATGAGGAAGAAGAGCATGAGTGGGGCCACTGCTCTATGATGCAGCAGTCTCTGCACCTTACTGTGGATACCTGCAGAACGTTCATACAGAATCATATAGAACCAGAAAAGCCCAGGCTGGAAGATCATCTGGTCCAATCCTTTGTGGGAAAGGGAGACTAGATAAGATTTTCTAGCACCCTGTTCTATCACGTCTTAAAAGTATCCAGTGACAGGGACTGAACCACATCCTGGGGAGGTTGTTCCCATGAGTGATTGTTCTCACTGTAAAAAATTTATTTCTTATATCAAGATTAAATGTATTTGTATTGATACAGTCTGCACAGGACACAAAGCCATCCTAGACACCCGGTGGACTTACACATTCAACACCAGATGCATTTTACCATCGCTCTTTCTGCACGTTATGAGATAACAACAAGATATCTTTATTTGGTCCATGAGTGTGTTAAATCCTAGACAGTATTGAGTCTGAATACAAATAATCTTCATACTGCAGCAAGTGATAAATATAAATTGTTTGTCCAGCACTGTCATATCTATCAAACTCTATTGTTCAAAATACAAAGTATAGTGTGGAATGCGCTAAGGTGTTTAGATGCTGTGTTTGGTTTAATTAAAGGTTTGCATTTGGATATATAAAGGTTTGGACTTTGGATATATAGAATTGTCTGGGGGCTTTAAACCATTTTATTCCATACAGCATTAACATGCTAAACCTAATCTCTGCTGCCAAAGATGAAGAGTGAACATAACTCCCTTATTGCAGGTGGCTCATGCCTCGTTTCTTGAGTGAAATTCACTCTGGTCTTGTATTGCTGTACTCTGAAACTTCCCCTTCTTCTTCCATTGCCTTTTTAATAACTGAAACCATATCAGGAGGGGAAAAAAAACAAATTAATGAAACTTCTACAGATAAAAAAAGTAATAATAAGCTTACCTTCAACATGCTGCCTGATAGCACAGATAAATCATGGAGAAATAGAAAGCACAGTGTAGTCTAGCTAATTATAAATGGATTAATACTGCATATAGTCAAACCCTAAACATTTGGGTTTGTGATCACAGTAAAATGCAATTACTTCTACTGCAGTTTGTTACTATAGAATCAATAGGATCGCTGTGCTAATATGCAGAAAGCTTTGAGAGATGTAGTTTAGAGAGTCGTTTTGTAGAGGTCAAGTTATTTCTGATAAGAATTCTGCTTTTTCTTTGCTGGTAAGAAAGATCTTGCTAAATAACTAAGCCATCATTTCTTTCTTCCTGTAAATATAATAAGCTCTAAGTTGGAAAAAGCTGGTCAGTAATATGCAGTCTTGCTTTAGGAAGTTGTCAAAATAATTGCTAAATGTAAGTTAATCATTTAGGTCCTTGATGTGTTTAGCCTGTTTCTTATTAGTTGCTTTAATTTGTTTTTATGTAGTTAAGAGCGGGCTACTTTGATCTGAGATTGCTCTATTTCATTCAGTATCTTTAACTTCTAATGAGTGTAATTTTAGCAATAAAAGTGATTCTTAGCCAAAGTGTTGTACCAAAGTCTTTATAAGGAAATAAAGGAATTCACTGTTTGTGAAGAGAGCTAATCTCAGTTTTCTTTATGAATCTGGAAGAGAAAGGGGGGGAAGCTACTCTAGTCAGTAAACTGGCAAGGGCTGTTTTATCTGAGCTTTTGAATAAGAACTCTGAAGAGTACATTCTGTTTATATTCAGAAGTTTTCTGAGGAATGGAGATATTGAAGGAAACATTTGTATTTTATCAAATAATTATAAATACTTAGAGTAGTGTGGTATCTGGACTATATTCAATACAATATAGTTTTGAAGCATCCAAAACCAATAACTGTTTTCAAAGGAGTTCAGCTCACTTCTAGGTCCTTAAGTGAGTGGAAAGTTTGGAAATCTGGCCAGTGGTGTCACACTGAGAACTTCAAGTGGCTAAATGCTTTGAAAATCTGTCCTTAATCTTGTGCCAAATGGGAGGTAAGCTCTTTTGATAATTTGGCCCAGGGTTTCGTAGTTACAAGTTTGGTTGCAAGTCCATTTGGAAAAGTGGCCTTTAATGAATTTCCTGAACTTATTTGCTAAGTTTCTTTCTGTTACCAAATGCAGTGATGGGAATGGGAAATATTGTCTAAAGCTAAGATTTAAAACTAGGGTTGTTGAAAAAAAGTTGTGTTTCTTTTTTGAACTGTTCCAGTGGGGGCAGCAGTAAGATGCTGTGGAATCATTTTTGAACAGTGTGCATTACTTTCTGAACTTCACAGAAAACTACTTTTTTCACAATTATACTGGCTCCATGCAGAGCATAAAGCATAAATCAGGATAAGAGTTTGCATATTTCATATGTCAGCTGCAGACATGTGCAAGAACAATTTACAGAAATTCTGGAACATGAAGCTAGAAAATATACCTTTTGCCTCCAGCAAAAGTGTTTGATTCTAAATGAAAATCGGTGAGAAGTGATGAAGGAACAAAAGAGCTATGAGCAATCTCTTTGCACTCTGTCTGCCACAGAATCTGGGGAAAGCCCCTGGAGATACAAAGAGATATTGCATCTCTTTGCACTACTCACAGCCTTTTGGTTGTTGCTGCTGAAATTCTTGGTGCTATCTTTTTGCCAAAAAAGGTCTTGTACAATAAAAGTGACTAATTGCTCCCCTACTCACCAAAAGTTAAATCGCTTGACGTTGGCAGAAGAAAGCTGGTTCTGTGCCATATGAATTATGTTGTATGTATACGATACAACATAGATGACACAACACTAGCTGTGTGCTGAAAAATGTAACATGGCATACACATCAATTTTTACCAAAAAAAGCCTGATGCCATTTCACTTCCAGATGTAATAACTCGTGCAGGTGCAAACCAAATGTTTTTAGTGATAAGCAAACCTGCCCTGGTTTTCAAGGCTGAATAGTAACTTTAAGATTAACAGCAAGGGTATCTCCTGAATATATTTCTGTTTATCTTGATATTTCACTGATGATATTGGAGTCATCAAAAAAGGGAAATATCCCGCCGTAAGGAAAAATATGTGACAGGAACATGTCTTGCAACAGAGAGATTTCACAGCTGACAAAAGTTGAGTGCAGTTCCCAGAGGCATGGCTTCTTTTCAGAGGCTTGTAGGCTACAAGACTACTGCTTCATGTCCCAGTAAGCTGCACATGCAGCAATAAATTCAGCCCTAGGATGGGTGATTCTGTTAATTGGGATTGGCAGGCACAATGGGGCTATGATCACAGCCACATTAAAATGATGCATACTGACTGGGCTGAAAAAACACCCACATCAGGACAACCCTCTAGTGACATTCCTCATTTTTAAAGATATCTGAGAGGACACCAGTAAATGTATTCCTATGTTTCCATCAGGATTACTAAATAAGCTAATTAGAAATATTAAATGTAGGGTATTTGATTACTAGACATTTAACAGCACCTGCAAATAATTGTATGAATAGAGGCATGTGTTAGCCTCCCCTATGTGTGCAGTAAACAGTAACCAGAAACTTTGCATGCAATGTGCAATCACTGAATTTTAACTGGATGAGGAATTAACGGCTATATTTAAAATGGTCAACAGGGAAAACATAGACTGGTTTGGGAGCCCATTTTTTGTGTCCTTTGTTCTGTGAGGAAACCTGAGTTAGAGTAGGCTTCCACATGAGTTTTTCCAGTGCATTTTTTCTTAAACTCAAGTTACTGGGTTACACCAGATGTGTCTGTAGAATTTCTGAAAGGGTGGAAATTGCAACAGCAAGGGCATCACTGCCTGGTGGTTCAGGAGAGGGTGAGGTGGAAATCTCTGAAGCTAGCCTTGCCTGTGGAAACACTGTCACATGAGGCCCACTCTGAAGCTCAAAGCAAAGTACAGCTTGACATTTGAAAAATGCGTGTTTCCCTTATCAGAAATACGAACCCTATAGTAATACATCTTGCTCAAAAAAAAATAATATGCGACATAAGAACAATAAAAATGCAGATAATTTATTTGGAATGTGAGGTAAATACAGCTAATGTATAATGATATTTAGATAAGTATCATCAGACTTGTTAGCTGTGGGTCCGCACAGTATAGCTATGGTACAAGATTCCTCTACAGGAAGAAGTAATTTTATAAATAGATCAGTGCCATTTCAGTGTTATTACTTGACAAGCGCAGAAATTTGCAGAGCAAGTGGTCAGTTCTCAAGTGATGCAAGTTTTGCCTCCCTGGGAACATGCATTACAGCAGGGCCCTTGCTGCATGAGTCACTCAATCTACTGCACAATACTTGTTCTTACTCTTACTCCACTATTTAAGGGAAAGGGCCAGCATCTTCTGTAACTTTTTATTATCCATAAAATTAGTATTAGATGACCATGGCAGCACCCAGAGCTTCACGAACAATCCACCACTGCACGTCTGACTGTTCACATTATGCAATGAGTTGGCCCCAATGTCAGCTGGTACTTGTAGGTAGCCACAGCCCCTTAGACCCATGTACATTCTCATAGCCAAGGTACAGGTGTCATTCTGAGGATAAAGATGCCCGAAGATGGGTCAGGGTAAAAAGGCTGGCGGTTAAGGGTACAGCATGTACATAGCCTCAGAGGATATTTGTTAGCAAAGCTGTGTGGGATCTGGGATCCTTCAGCAGGCTCTACTGGGACTTACAGTTCTTCCCACTCCAACATAGCCACAAGCAGGGAAGGACCTTGGCTTCTGTAATACAACACAAGTGTGCTGATGTTCTTTTTAGGATTGCAGTTGCACCACAGAATAAATTAGACTGCACTGTAAATTAATGTCACGCCTAATTTCAAGCATATGAGTAATCCGGGTGAAGATTTAAGTAAGTGCTTTGCAGAACTGGGGTCTTAAAGAGGTTTGTTTTTCTGGGAAAGTTTCTGCTGTTTCATCTGTAAACTTAGCTAGATTCACTGATGTGAGAACAATGGAGAAACTATAACTTATTCCAAGTAAGGACAGCAGTGTATAGTGCACAATCACAATGTGATCTTTAAACGCCAAAGTGATTATGTCAGAAGCTAAAAATCAAGATGTTCCCATCTCTCCCTCTCCCAAAGAAGAAAACTCAAAAGAAGCCGAATGTTTTTTCTTCTGCCTTTCTCCAGGCATGAAAAATTTTAGCATAAAAAAATTTCTTGAAGGTATTTTAGAATGTGCAAAGTGACAAGGTAGAACGAAAGTGTTGTCTCAGCCTTAACTCCCAAGTCTTTATTAAGTTACATCTTGAATTTCTTTTTAGTTTATATTAACTGTAAAGTGTCAATGTTAGAGTTTGAAATTATAAATAAAAAGTTTGGTTTGACATATTTAATAAGATCTCATATCAACAGCCTGTCTGAATTGTTAATAGTTGCCATAGCAACTTCACAATTTTTCTATCATTATTTGCAGCCTTTGGTCACATAATTTAAAAAGTTTGGTTTCTGTGATGGCATAACTTAGTTGCAAATTTATTCATACCAATCTTTTTCTTTTTTTTTTTAAAGAATACCCATTTCTTTCTCTCTGGAGAAGTGTCAAAGTTCCTAGCAGTTAAAAGCAACTTGCTGTCACTCTTACAGCATTACAAAGGCAGTGGCTAAAATAGTGGTATGGGACTAAGCAAGAAATGAGCTGAGTCCATGGTTGGGAACTAGCTTGTGGCTAACTTTGATAACCTTGAAAAAGTCCTAAGTCTGAACTGGGTGAGTATCATGCTTAGGCTTTAATGTCTGTAGAATTCCATTTTCCATATATATTATTTAAAGAAACAGGTAACTCTTTGTGTGGATAACTGCTTTTTTTTTCCTCTGTGCTTACTGTTTTGTATATTAAATGCCATATTTTGTATGGGAAAAAACCCATCTTCTATATGTAGGTAAAGCACCTATTTCGGGTGGTCCTCACTTTCTCAGTCTTTCTCAGTCCTCTCTAGGTTCTCCATCTATCAATCCAAGGTCCCACTACACCAGATTAGATTTATTTTTTTTTTTCTCCATGATGTTTCATGGCAGTTGACTACTTTTGTCTCGAGATAGTTGTTTCTTGTCATCTGAGAGACTTCCAGTCAGTTGACCTTTATGGGATTTGTCAGAGTCAAGATCTCTTTTTCTGGGCTTTTTTTTTTTTTTTTTTTTTTTTTTTTTTTAAAAAAAAAAAAAAAAAAAAAAAAAAAAAAAAAAAAAAAAAAAAAAAAAAGTTCTAGGAAAAATATTAAACCC
>NW_015090862.1:8674935-8739010 GCF_001431845.1 Calidris pugnax
GTTTTTTAAAGTAAAGATTTTTTTTTTTTGGGTTTTTTTTTTTTTTTTTTTTTTTTTTTTAAGGAGTAGGTGAGGGTGGTGGTTCTTTTGTTTTAATTTTTTTTATGTGGGATATTATTGGTAATTATGATGCATTGATTGCATAAGGAAAGGTTTAATAATTAATCTGTGAGATTCACAGATTTTTTTTTGGACACATGCCAACTGTGAATGGATGGCTGTAACTAAAAGCAAATATGTGAAGCAAATAAATGGCACAGTCAGTAAGCTTTGCTTGTTATTTCACCTCAAATGATCCTTTCTTTGGCTCTATTCCACTCCTTGGGGTGACAGCACACTCAATCCCTTTAGTCCTTATATTTGTCAAACCCCACATGGCCCTCAATGTATTCGTACTTACATCTAAGTAACACAGTTCTGTATACATATTGCTTCTACCATGTCCCACAAAATCCCTCTATATTAATTTACTCTTGCCTTTTATGCTGTGTCCTTTAATCTATGGCTGCCATCTTCCAATATGACCTCAACATCCATCCACCTCTCATCTACTCCATCCACTTCTCTCCCAAATATTTTTGTGCTTTTAGACAAAATGATCACAATGTGCATATATATAAAGTCTTCAACTCAGCCACATGGACACTCTTTTTCTAATGATCCCAGATTTTCTTTAAAGGTTTGACTTAGCGATGTTTAACCATTTTTATAAGTAGCAATGTATGAATCCCATAAATAGTTACAAATGCATCATATTGTCTTTATATTTTTTCTCAACAATTTGTCTACACAGCATCTCTTGTTTGTGAGTCTTAAGGTAGGATTAAACCTTTTAATAAGGCAGCAATTGCCAGGCACATTGTGTCTTCCCTAAGACACAGAAATAATAAGTATAAATACTTTCAAGGCATCTTCTCTGCTATATAAAATAGCATTATTTCTTTAATGCTCCTAGAGGCATTTGAAGGCAACTCAAATGTCCTGCATTAAATGTTGTACCTGTTAGCACGTCACAATAAACTTTCATTGCTTAGCGTTTTTTTATTGGCCTCCCATTGACACATTAGATAAAATGAAAACCAGAATGAATCCCCCTTTAGCAAGCTTATCGGGATTGAAAGAATAGTCAGGTATTGCCTCTTAGAAAGGTACAGTGCCAGAGAGAAAAACCCCAGAATGACCCCCAACTGCATTGGCTGTTGCTCCCTGATTCAGTTCCTCCCCTGGCAGCAGTCCATCTCGGCATCATTGCAATCTACCAGTGGGTGCTACTATGGACACGGGCAGAAAAAAGCCAAGTGTGAGACAGAGAAAAGGCAAGGACAAAAAAGGGGAAACCCCTGAGCGAAACAAAGAGCAAAAATGTGATGGGTGCTATGGGTACTAATGTTAACAGCTCTACAATTTCAGTTTAAGTCCTGCCACAAAGAAGATTTTCTACTGCTGTTCCAAAAGTGTTGAAAAAAACTCTAGTTTTTAAATAGCTAAATGTTACATCTGCAAATCATCTGTGGAAATAATCCATCTGTATTTTAAAATGGAGGAGTATTACTCTCATATATTTCAAGAGCGCAGGCTTTAAACTGTTTTACTCTACAGCTGTATTCTCCTAGTCCTCCGAAAGAACAGCCAAGAGTGAAATGAGACAAACAAACTTGAGTTTGGTTTGCACTTATTTTGTAAAGTGCTACTCTGAGTATAGACACAGAAGAGTATCTGAGCATTTTTACAGATCTGATCTTCTTCCTGAAGATCTTCATTCTTACAGCTGGTTTCCCTTTAAAATCCTCATATAGGAAATACTTTCCTTGTCTGTTGAAATCTGTTTCTTTCTGCACCCTCACTCACAAGCCCTTTAAGGGATTTGTTGGTTAAAAGACTATGCAGTAATTACTTCTGTTGCTACAATATCAGGATAGATGAGACTGTGTGTAGCTCCCATACAGATTCACCACAGAAAAATACTGTTCATATTCGAGGACATTTTGAAGATTGTTTTCCCAGCGTAAAATCCCACAGAGCTCCATGTATCAAGGCTTGTAATTTCATGTCTTAAAATAGCCTTGACAAAAAAAATTGACATAGATCAGCTGGCCTGCACCACACAGGAGAGGACTGTCAACAGTCTGTTCTCCCCTGCCCCCATGTAAAAATAGAAAGACGGGGCTGGAGTAGCAGTAACAGTCTCAGCTGCAGCCACCACCAGCTCGGTGGAAGCCATAGAAATGGGATGGGCAATGGCAGCGAGCTGCCTGGGACCCACCAGTTCCCTTTAGCTGTCCCGTGACCCCATGCCAGTGGGCGCAGGTGGGTTGCAGTGGGCAAAGCCTCAGGGCACGCTTGGCACCCTGCCCTGTCCTGAGAGCTGCTGTACTGCACTACCCCTGCTGTCCTGTACAGTGTCTCTGGCCAGACATGAAATTTTGCATGAGGTCACACTAAAGTGCTGTGAGAACCTAATGAGTTTGTGGGGGGTGGGCAGGAGGGCAGGTTGTCTCTTGTTCGGATCTGCCTCCACTGCAGTCATTTCTTTGAGCGATAAAGTTCACATGTTGCAATTCCAACTCATCTGAATATCCAAACTCCTCCAAAGTACTATTGTCCCAGTGCCAGGCAGCATCTAGGGCTTCCCAAAGGTGAATTCTAGGCAACAGTCATTTAGACACTAACATCTTGCTCGTGATAGTGCTTCCTTTGGGCTTCTCTAACTTTATCCCAGGGAAGTAGCTCACTGCCCAGCTCGTGCTGGATCTGAGGAGCTCAAACATGGAATGAGGCAGTGTGTGCAGGTGTGCAGGCATGCGGGACCTGCCAGCAAGCTGCGCAGTGTGGCACAGAATGGCACAGCACTGGGTGCCCAGTGGCCGTGCACAGGCCAGCTCTGCACCCTGTGCACTGTCCTGAGGGCACAGCTGTAGGGTCTCCACCCAGCAAATGGGGCTGGCAGTTCGTCCTGTGCCTCAAATCTATTTTGATCTGAAATTGATTAATGTTTTTTTTTTAAGGTGTAGGAAATTGATTTGCAAATTAAGGTAAATCAAGCTGGCCTGCTACATTATCCATCATTTTGTGAATAAAGTGGACGTATATTGATTTACGTTGTGATTTACGTTGTATCTTCTGGTAGCTCTTCGCAACTCCAGACTCCATGTGGGACTGGATAGTAAGTGTCCTGTTCTTGAGGACACAAGTTCTTCTTTAGGCTTTTCATATCATCCTGTGTTGTTGATTGCCTTCTGTCACATCCCTTCATGTTACATCAATTCCTGTGCCAATGTGACTGAAGGTCAGCAAAATAATATTACATAGTGGTAAAACTAGAAGGCAAATACGCCTGTCTTTGGATGAAATATTGTACCTACTATCAGCTCAGATAGTGAACAGTCAATCCCAGTTTAAGGCAGATAGTTAGGATTCTGCTATCTGCTAAAAGTGGGTAATTTTCTCTAACCTTGAACCATCCATGGAGACTGAATACCTGTCCTCTCTATCTCTAATTGGTGCACTGCAGATCTGGCCAGTAGTTTTGTACGTTTTTCCCCCATCAAAAAAGATAAAGGAAAAATAGTTATTGCGTAACAATAATCATTCCACCTCCTATCATCAGCTTCCCAGGAAGGAACTGAGCACAAGTGCAGTACAGCCCAGGCAGCATGAAGAAGCCTTAGTGTAAAGCAGGGGGAGTCAGTCCCTTTCTGCCAGCAGAAGAACAGGAAATTGGGCAGAACGGTTATCATAAATGCATGCTGGAAATGGAAAACAGTTTGCAATGATGCTTCCACCATTAGGCCTCATTCAGGAGCAATCTATAACACAAAAGTCATTTTGGATGATTGCTTACTTATTTTTCTGCTGTGTGTACATTAGCCAGAATTTTTAATGTGTGCATGATGGGTTCTTCGGTGTTGGGTTGCTTTCTTTGTGCTCTCGGTTTGTTTGGGTTTTTTTCTGGGGGGAAAGGTGTTTGTTTGTTTGTTTGCTGTGGCCAGGACTTTGAAATAATGCAAACAAGTCTAATGGACTTGTTGGTAGTACACATAGGTCTCTATAGTGTAGGGCCCGTGGGCAGCCCCCTAGCCAAACAACATCTAACACCACACCTTCAGGAGTCAGACTGTTTTTCAAACTTCATAAAATCTAATTTCAGCCCTTTTTTCCCTCAGCCAAAACAGACTTCACAGAAACCTCCCACTCCACATGCAATCCCCCAGCCTTTATAGGAACCACCTGACCACTTCCCACCTGGACCTGGTAATTGCAAAGAGCTGGCTGGCCTCAAGCCCTGTGGCTCTTTATGAGGCAGACCACCCCCAATACACGTGCCTTTTTCTCAAAACAACACATGTTTTTTGGAGGGGCAAGAAACTTTTAAATGAAAGCTAGAAAAACATACATATTTAGAAGCTTTAAGATCTTCACAGATGTTTTTTGGAAAGGAGACACACACAGCATCTATGTATATGTTTCCATGTAATACAGAGGCACAACTTCTTGACTACGCTGGTCAAGTTCCCATGAGGAGATATCAGGTAAGAAAACCAGAAATTGTATAATCCTCCTGGTCTTTCAGACATATAGATGTGAACCTGCTCATCATGTCTTTCCATCTTGTATTGTTCTAATACAAAGTCTTGAAAGGGTTCAGAGAGGTGGAGTCCAAACAGCAAGAATTTGATGACCTGTCCCACTCATTCCCTCTGTTTCTGCCTCTTCTTAGCACTATGTTTCATTGGGAATGCTGGTTTTAGGAACTAAGTGTACTAACCTAGCGATTTTCCCATTTCAGCCTGAATGTTCTCCTATTCGTATGCACTTTCATCCCTAAGAGGAAAAAAAAAACAAAACAACAAACTATAATTTATTTATATAATTTGTGAAATAGAAACATCCATAGTTAGAAAACTCTCAGATGGGTTTTGATCCTGGTAATATTCTGCTAAAATACCCAGGAATCCAAGAAAAGGACAGGTTTAACAAGGCCATTTGCTAAGCCTAAAAAAAAAAAAAAGGGCAACTAAAAGAGAGCATCCAAAAGTCAATTAAAATCACTTCCAAAGTGCAAAGAAGACAGGAGGTCAGTAGTCAACAAAATGACATTTTGGCTGTAAAGAGTCTTTATAGTACCTTGCTCCTGTATCACATGAAGAATGATAAGGACCCTTTTCAGTGGGAATGTCAGCTTTGCTTCTCTCCTATTTTCACCTTGTTTTAAGTACCTTGCTGCTGTGATTTTTCTATGGAAGGGCCTTGAGTTGTCCCTGATTACTAGTTGATATAACTTTGCCTCACATAATTTCTTTTCTGGACTGAATCTAGAACAACCTTTTTCTTCATCTATTTCCCTCTTTTTCGGTAATCTAATATTGCATAAGGCCTTCTGGAGGTATCACAGAGCAGACTTCATCAGAGCATCTCTTTAACAGTAATATTTACTAAGAACACACTGGTAAGAGAGCAAGCAGGAATGTGACAGAGATCCCCAGATAACCCATACTGGAACATCTTGGTTCTTTTTGCTGGCAAAGTCAACAATAGCCAGTTGATCCTTTTTCTTTTATTTTCTTTTTTTTTTCCTAAAGGAAATTAAATGTAAAATACATGTTAGCATGGCCTTAAAGCTGAGATTTAGGCATGTTTTCCAGTATTATGATTCCCTCAGCAATCGTAATTTGACTTCACTGCACATTCTACTGTAAGGCATAAAAATTAACATCACTCCGAATATAGCAGAATGTATTACTGTAGCACCCTGTGAAATACTGTAGCAATTTGTGAACAGCATTAGGTTGTGTCTACTCCAAGATCTTGAATGAGTGTGCAACTTTAAGCATTAATATAGAAGTTATTTGGTTTTGGCTTATGTTTACAGTCTACAGTCCCAGGTTAGCAAGATTTTGTACTTACGTGTAACTTGTAGCACATGATTTTTGATTTTTTGTTTCTTAGGGATTACTCAAGTGCTTAAAATCACATGCCAGCTTAAATGCCAGCCACCCGAGACCAAGGCCGTTTCCGCCCCAGGGTTATTTGAGTAGCTGCTTAGAGCTTTTGAATCTTTCACTTTTTGAGCAAAACTTTCCCATCCTTGGTGACTCTTTTTCTTATTACACTTAAAAATTAATTTTAATAAAGCTTGAGCAAAAAATGGTTCATTGTTTTTGAGAATGAGGTGAAGCAAAAAGGTCACTTTTCCCATTATAAAAATTGCATGCGACTATTATTGAACAACTCAAAAGCCGCAGTGGTTGGGCTAGGAAGCTTAAATTTGGCAGGAAGACAGGTGTTTGGGGGAAAAGGTGCCATCAACTGTTCCAGTAAAAAATTATTGTGCTTTGCTGAGCGCTTGGAAACCATTGCTCACTCACACTTGGTCATACTTTAACAGCAGCCCTCTGCTGATCTTCCAAAAGCAAATGGGCTCCATGGCTAGTGAGCAACAAGTCAATTAATGACTTAGGGAAAATATGATAGATTTATGTACTGGAAGAAGTAGAGATGCATGTCATTGCACCCACTTTTATTATTTCTTCAGCTCTTCCTTCCACTTTTAATCTACTGTGGCATCAGACCTTCTGCTAAGTATGATTTTGCACTACATAACCATGCCTGGCATGTTGCTCCCACTAAAAGGGTATCAAATACTGTAGAGTGAAAGATTCTTGAGATTTAAGCCACTGCTGTACTGCTTTAACAGACTGAACTTAAAATTACTCTTTTGTTTTGTATTAGTAAACTGTGTGGTAACCCAGAAGCACAGATAGGGTTGTAGACCAGTTAATAATTTTGTACTTGGTATACAAGATGTGGAAGCCCGGACTTTTAGAGCAGAGCTTATTCTTGCAGCATGTGGAGCCAGCTGGTGTTCTGCTGACAGGACGCTGGTTTCTGCATCTTTTATCATCATAGAATACATACTGTAGCCAGAAACACCTTTGCCTGGACTAATTTCATTTCTTTTTCTGGCCTCTTCATCCTTGAAGTGGATGAATATCCTGGGGAATGTACACACATGGCAGCTAAGACAGCTGTATGTGTGAGTAGAACTTGGTTCGTAGTCATGCTGTCTGTTTCTGGTGGCACTGGTAGTGACTGACTGTACCAGGCCAGCAGTCATCCTCTTGCAGGTGTTCCTCTGCCTGCGTGACGTGGAGCAGCCTCCTGTGCAGCACAAGGCTCACAGCCTCACGGGGACAGCCCCAGGGCCTCAGTAGCTCTGAGGGCACGGAGGCATTACAGCCTCTGTGAAACCCACTGCCAGCTGTTTTGTGGTTATAATCTCACATGGGCCTAGCTGTGAAGACCAAAGATAAAGGAAGGAGCACAAGTGTTTTTACAGAGAATCTTATTATGGTAGATTCAGGACTATAACCCTGAAAGCACAAGGTGTGGGAATTGTTGGGTCTTGGTGCAAGATGACATGAACCCACTCCCATTTGCAAAAGCAGCTTCCCCTGTAATGATCACAAGCAAATAAATAATTCAAATATTTCTTCATGTGTTGTTTAGGAAATTAGAGCATTTACTATTAAAATAGTGAAGTGAAAACTTAATGGTTTCCAGTTAGATTTCTCCACAAAATTGAGGAGGAACAGGCAAAGGGTTTCAGCAGTATTTTAGTCCCCAGTGAACCTAGACTGCAGAGTTCATGAACAGATGAATAAATAGTGCTTTTTCCACAGTGGAATACAATGGTTTTGGAATTAAAATAGCATATGAATTTAATATCTCTAAGAATAACACATTTTCATTATTGGGTAGATACAGAAAATCTGGATTTTTCAGAAAGGGCTGAGAACATGACGTAGTATAAAAGAACAGGCTCGAGAAGGAGGTTTGTAGAGTTATAAGCAGTTTCCTCTGGAGACTCCTCAGAGCTTGCTCCTGACAATAGTGGTAAATATGATGTGATTAAATAGATGCCAGTTTGAACCCTGTTGAGGCTGATAAAGGTAAATAATTACTGTGATTTGGGTTGTTCACAGTCTTATCTGCAGCAGGCAGCCCCCAGCCTCATGTGCCAAACATCTGTTTAAAGAGCCAGGTGCTCCAAGGGCTCCCAGCGCTCATTGCTGGGCATGAGCTGATCACATAAGGAAAAGCTTTCCAAGGAAATTCTCACTGTGGCACCCATATAGCAAAGACAGGAAGGCTCCAGATTCCACTCAGCTTTCCAGAAGACAAAATCAGAAGAGATAATTATAGTCAGGCAAAATAGTTGTGGGTCCAGATGAAAATAGTTTACAGGTTTGAATTCATTTTTTCAAACTGTTTTGCAGTCTCTTATCTGCTTTGACTGACAGAAAATTGTTCAGTCATGGCATCCTAGATGAGATTAGTAACCCAATTCTGAAGTTGTTTGAGCAAGGAGTTGCCACATCATCTAAGAAAAAAAAATGTGACTTTATACTTTTATCATGGATTTTTGCACATTTCTGATGTTCAAATTATTGTTCCCCTCTCCAAACTAGTATCAGGAAATCATGACCAATAACGTTGTCCAAAAAGTCATGTGGAGTTAAAATTGCATCTCTACCATGTCTTGAGGAAAGCTGATGAACCAGAGTCTTTTGGCCATGTGTATCAGTTCTGTTGCAGGTCAGAATGCTTGCAGGCATCTACTATTAAAGTACTTCTGTGGGTTAGGCATTAAACTCAAGTAGTACCTCTGAATTGTGGGTTTGAGTCTTTTCCTTAGAAGCATTTTTGACATCACTTGTGTTTTGAAGGGAGTTCACCTGAAAGATTTGTTCTAGCAGCATTTATACTGTGAGTCAATGTTTATTCCATGGTGCATTGGTATATACAGATTTTTCAAATTTGTATTTCTTATTAGTGTTGGAAGTGCAGTGAGTGGGGCACACTTGGAATCATTAGATTTAGGGAGTCTTCAATATTCAGACCCCTGAATAAACAGCTGCACTCTTCAGCAGATTATTATAATAATAAATACAGTTTTATGAAACATCTGTGCCCAAAGGCCTCTTCAAAAGCACATTTAAAATGTTAACGTATTGCAATCTCTTCTGCTTCTCATCACATTGCTTTAGCTGAATTGGGAAAGAACTGCCCACAAACAGTCCTGCCAAAATGTCACAATAATCAGAGTTTACAGGGAAAATGGTAAGGTAAGAGAATAATGGGTGAAATATATATGATTACAGAAAATTCTTGGTTTCCACAAAAACAACACTTTATCAATGTAAACTGCCCAAAAACATTGCTAATGTAGGCTTAAGGTTGTGATGTAATGCTTCTGCCATGCTGAGAGCAGGACAGCTGGCTGGAGAGCAAGCAGGGCAAGGGAACCAATCTTTCCCTTCTACTTGGCATTTCTGAGACTATATCTGGAATATTGCAGCTAGCTTTGAGGACAGCAGAGGGTCCAATGCAGAGCCGCTAAGATAGTCAGGGTCTGGAAAATACAATGTATGAGGGAGCTAGGTTTGTTTAACCTGGAGAAGAGAAGGCTCAGGGGGATATAATCAGTCTTTCACTACCTAAAGAGGGGGTTACAGAAAAGATGGAGCCAGGTCCTTCTCAGAAGTGCACAGGCAAGAAGCTATAAACACAAGTTGCAACAAGAGAAATTTTAGTTGGACATAAGGAAATAATTTTTCACAGTGAGAGCAGTGCAGCAGGGAGCAGGCTTCCCAGAGAGGCTGTAGGATCTCTGTGCTTGGAGGTTTTTAAAACACAGCTGGACAAATCCTTGAGAAACATGATCCAACTTTGAAGTTAGACTTGCTTTGGACAAGAGTTTGGACTACATGATGATCTGCAGTGGTCCTTTCTAACCTCAGTTTTTCTTTTCTGTGGTTCAATTCAATTTAGGTACAAACTAATCTGTACGCTCTCTGACATTCCCTACAGTGGCAAGACTCCCCACAAATTGGTCAATAAATGAAATGTCAAAAATTACAGAGAAGGAATCAGCATAAACAATCCCCATTGCATACGTTGCCTTGAATGCCTGCATTATCTGCACAAAGACCAGGGGTTTATGTCACTAGTTAGGAGCTGTGTGACCAGAATATGAAGACTGAGGTATTCCTATCTTGAAGGAGTATACTTTAAGGTGGAGTCCATGGTGGCAGTAGAGGCACAAAGGTTTTTTTCTCCAGGAGACTGGCAGCAGAGTAAGGCCGTGTTGGAGAATGGTTTCTTTTGGGTTTAGCAAAGGGAAAGGTGGAAGGCAGGGTGAGACTAATGAGAGGATAACAGCCTGGGAGTGCAGGGTGATGTGAAGGGACAAGGCTCAGCATTTGAGCATATGTAGTTCTCACTACCTGCAGCTGAGATTTGATTTCATGAAGAGATGTTAGACCTTATTCCACAGTATTCATGCTATATTAATTACATAGTCTTATGTTAAATGTTGTGATACAGATTTAAATAACAGGGAACAGTTAAGAAATCTTAAGAATTAAGAATTCTAATTCTTTATTGCCTGATGTCTAAGATTTAAATCTAGAAGTACATGATGCTCTGTGAGAAACTGTGGTATGCTGGAGAGCCTTAACTGTGTTGTAATGATGATCTGGGGTGGTAAATATAAAAGAAAGATATAGGGGGGTACTTGAAACCCATCAGTCATGCTTGACTTTATTCATACTGCTATCTTTTCTGCTGCTGTAAATGAAACTCTTCGTAGTTTTGTCGTGCTTCAGATTGCATTTGTGCAGCTTTCTTTTATGTATATAAGGATGTAAATATTTGAGTTTTTTCTGAGATTTCACTCCTGATAACTACCTGCCAGCTAATTTGTTTCAATCTCGACTTCCAAAAATATTTCATGGCAAGAATAGCTTGGTGGAATAGTGCAGCCTATCAAAGTTTTTGGTTCATAGCAACATTTACTGACTTTTAATAACTATCTTTTGCTATACCTGTGTTAGTAACATAATCACAGAGAAAGCTTAAAATCTGATCACCAGAAAAAACTATGCCCACTATCATACTTGAGACTGAGAATTAAGTGAGAATGCATATAATAAAAAGTGATTTTCTAGCAGTCAGTTTTAATGGACAGTAGGGGATGTTGCCTGCTTTCAAACATCATGTCCAACAATTAAGTAAAACTTCAAAATATTTTGAAATTGTTTGAAATTATTTTTGGTTAGCACTGAGAGGTGTGCCTCTAATTCATGATGCATATGCCCAACCTAGTATCAAGCTAACCAGATACAACATAAACCCAAAAGGGGTTCTAAACCCAGACAAGGATTTGTTCAACTGCTAAATATCCCCCTAAGCTGCCACAACACTATTGTTGGAAATGCCTGTACCCTAAGCGATCTCATATGTGGTTTGTTACATTAAGACCAGTTTGCATGGTTTCTATCAGGAAAAATAAAGATAAATATACTATGATAATGCATCTACATTGCCAACATTTTTAATTGAGTGGGTGATCTTGGTTTTAACCAAAATATTCATGATTTGTGGAGTCTTTGGGACAAGAAAAAGTAATTATAATTAAGGCTGGATGGACCAGTCTCCATCAAATTACAGATCCCAAATCATCATAACAGCATACCTTGTAATCTTCCTGAAATAAATGTGCAGGGCTCTAATTCTGATCTGGTAGCCTTTGATATTGGCCTTGCACTAGGATAAATAGCTGTGGTGGCAAGGGGGTGATGAGTTAGGCTCCCAATATTTTTTTTATGGATTGGAGTTATATAAGGCCATTAAATCAATTAGCTCAAGAGCCTCTAATTCACTGAAACGTCCTTTACTCTAGAACATAGCTAGGTGAAAGTATTGCTTAAATTTTTTAGTGTTCACTTAGCTACTTCTACCAGTAAATCCCTAATAAAGTAATCACAATGTGATACACACAAGGAGGAAAAACACTTCCTTCATAAACACAGCATACAAAGAACCAAGATACCTAAAACTATCACTCTGTGGAAGGCTTGGGAAGAATTTTGTGGGGTTTTTTTAAAAACACAGCACATTCCATGTGGTAGCCCAGCTTTTAAGGAAGCAATATTGTACCTTCCACTGCAGGATACAATATTTTCAAACATTCAGATGAAAGCAAACAGGGTCTGAGGATCTGCTGTCTCACTTACGAAATCAGCTATAGACATGTAGATATGCTTTTGCTTAAAAACGAAGGCACGCCTGCTGCCTCATTAAGCATAGCTAGTATAAGCACTGCATTAACTGACTAATGCACAGCAGAATGCCAAATGGAGTCTAATCAGAGTGGATTCCAATTTATAGAAGAGATGAGCCAGCGACTTGAGGTTGCCCTCATCAAAGAGTGCTGATATTGTTGTTAAATCTTATTTACTCATCTCTGACATTAAGTTACAATCTGAACTATGTTGTTTTCTCTGTTTTTGTGAAGGGAATCAGATAGGGTTTGAAGGTACTTACCAGTTTTAATTGTGCTTCCTTGCTGAAAACTGAGCTTGTGAACCTCTGATCGTAAAACCAAAAGTAGTGGCTTTAGGAACTACTAAAGGTTTTTGTTTTAACCGCACTGTTAATGCACTGTGTTGCAACTAACACAACGTACATGTATGTGTGCATACTATGTGCAGACATTAAAGAGTGTGAATGAAAGGGAAATGTCTATAGGCAGAGTGCTGGAAAGGACCAGAAATGTGACACCCATCTCAGACTTTATTTTTGTCCTGATGTAATATTGCCAGTCACCAAAATTTGTCAGTTCATAAATGGTCCCTGTAGCCACAGATATTGAGAGCACCAAATACCTCCTAATGGGTCACGACAGGCTGTCAGTTTTCCAGTAAGAAAACTGGATTGATCTCTTTTTACATGGCACATTATGTTTGCATTAGCATGAGCTGTTAGGCAGGCTATGTTGTTATTGCCCTCTTGAGCTATTACTCAACGATATATTTAGTGCATCTTACATGCAAACTTTTACGACTTGAGCTTTACCTTTCGCTGAAAAGGTCATGAGTTCATTTCCCAGTGAGAATGACTTTTCAACCCACTTACCTGAAATACAGTGTTGCCATTTTTAGCTGCACTGCCATGTTCATTCCACCGAAGAGAAAAACATCTTGGAAAAGCACTTAGAAATAAAACAAAGAGCTGACCTTATCATATTCTGCTTTGTAGGGGCTTACCTGGTATCTGTGTAAATGGTCCCTATAGCCACAGCTATTGAGAGCACAGAATACCTCCTAATAGGTCGCGACAGGCTGTCAGGTTTCCAGTAGGATGCTAATTGATTATACAGCTTTCAGACTCACAATATGTTCATCCAAAGCCCAGCATTCTACCTTTTTGCGTTGAACGCTTTTCAGCCACGCCGTGCTGGTTTTTATGATTTCAGAGCCGGAAAGCAGAAGGAGGTGTATTTCAGGATTTTTTTAAAGTATATATTATTTGAACCTAAATTACGTGTTTTTACAGTCAGCTGCTGTGAAACTAATTATAAGGAGTCTATGTGCATTCAGTTCTGCTTCTTTAAACATGCAAATAGCTCCCTTGTCATTATTATGGTTCAGTGAATAGGAACAGGGGTAAGGAGAGAGTTTAGCTATTGATTTTTGTGGGGCAGGAACTTCACTACAGAATTCTCACTTTTCTGACTTGGGTGGAAATTGTGTAAGACCAGAACAGTAATTATTCTCATCTCTGCTACTTCAGCAATGTTTAAACCTGGGCTTCAGGTTCCCTAATTGCAAAATAGGGATGGTGATCTATCCTGCTGAGGAGGGTTTAGCAATGATGGGTCATTTTTGCCTACATGCCAGTGGTTACTACTCAGGTGAACAAGGTGAGCAGGATACTTAATTACTCAGCGTGAAATGGCAGACTAGCTTAATGTGAAATGGCAGTTGTGTTCTCTGACTAGCTATTTCTTAGCACTGTGGTGCCAATGCTATCCCTTGTCATACACAATCAAAAGATGCTGCAAATTAAATAAAGTCATCGTATCAGCCACAATTACCTGAATTCAATTTGCATGTTTTTCTGAGAATTTCTTCTGAGGATTTTTATTTTCGGCAACACCTAACATAAAGCTATTAATTCCACAAACCCAGCATGGACCAAAGCAAAATTATTACTGGTATCTAATAGGGAGCAGGCAATGGGAACTGAAGCCTATCCCTGGCTGAGATCCCACACCGCTGGTCTTGGGACCACACCGTGGTCCCATCCCTTGCATTTTACAAATACTGGGTTTTCCAGTCTGAATTTTTTCAAACCAGAATGGGAATTACTGACCCAGTAATACCCATTAATGGAAATGAATTGAGAAGCTATGGTCATGCTAGAGAGAGAACTGGTACTGCAAAGTGTCCTGATTTGCCTGCCTGGAGAAAGCCTTTCATAAAAAATGCATATATTTTAATATATCTCTTGTAAACAATGTATTTTTCGTGTTAGTTGTCACATTTCTTGTAGCACAAAAGCATGTGGCATCCGTGTTTTCTCTATCAGGAGCTAAAGAGCCTTCTCTGACCTGTTGTGCAGGGAGGCAGAGAGCAGTGCAGCCCAGCAGCCCTCCCTGGTGCAGGGCTCCTCGGTACCAGAACTAGCTGCTATAGCACAGGGAAGCTGTGTAGTGTATCTGCTTGCTGGGCCAAGGGCAGAGCTGGTTGTCCTAGAAATTAAGGATTTATAACTGTCTTCTTGATGGCTGACTACCAAAGTGTATGAGCACGGGATGAGTTCTGATTTGAAATAGTATAGAAATACGATAGAATACACACGCTTAAGAACTAGATTTCTTAGTGACCATTTTTTCTGTGCATCAAACTAAAGGAAAGTGAAAACCTGGTGATAAATACACAGTACAGAACAATAGTTAAGCCTGAATAATCAGACCACATGGTCTTTCTTTGAATCCATATTACTAAATGTTCTCAGCTTTGTCTTTTGCATCTGTTTATGTCAGCTCTGAGCTATTGCCTGAAGGAAGTCTGATGTGACATGACACAATGCGATGTTCATGTCACCTGGTAACACACTTTGAAAGGGACCCTGATTTTTTTGAATGTTTTATACTTGGAGATTATTAATTGTGATGCTTAGCTGCTGTATTGTTTTGCTGCTAGTCACAGCTGTAACAAAAGCGTCCAAGATTTTATAGATAGTACAGTTCAGCTTTAAATTTATACATTCTATAAACGCCATAACATTGTTACTTTAATCTTTAAATCACGTTTGTCATGGGCTATACATTAAAAATTTCTCCTGTGTCCAATATAACTCCTAGCAGCCCCAATTTTGGTGGATAAGTGTTGATTTTAAAAGGACTCCTGTGCCCTGAGCTCATCATACTCCTGACTGCCACAGAGCAGCCATGCTATGGAAGATCAAGAGGGAAAAATATTTCTGTTAGTGAAACATTTATTCTTGGCAGGCATTGAAACTTAGCTGGATTTTCAGTTCTACCATTCCCCAGAACCAAGACATCAGTTGTCTTTTTTAAAGCTCAGATGAGTGGGAGTGGAGGGACCAGCCCAGGCAGTTCTGTGCAGTTTTATGAGACTACTTGCGCTCCTCCACAAGGAACTGTGAGGTTGAGGGCATGCCATGAGCAACCCCATGCTGGCCAGTTGCAACCCAGCTCTACTCTAAAAGGTCTAAGCAGAGCACTAAGCCCAGAGAAATTAGCTTTATTCTAAGGCTGGCAACAGTACCTCAGCATTGTGCTAACATGGGTACGAGGCCTCAAGAACAAGGCTGAGCAGAGCCAGCTGCAGTGAAGACAGCAGTGGTCTGAACAGAGTGGCATTCAGCAGCAAAAGGAAGAAAACACCCTTGGTAATTTCATATGAACATGGGGCAGAGGTGAGTTAAAAAGGGCACTACAGGAGCCATACGACACAGGAACCTCCTGTGGCAGAGCTCGTAGGCAGAGGGTGAACATTCACCCTCTACTTGCAGGACCAAGACCAAGAAGAAGAGATCTGGATACCAAAAACAGGGAAGAAGCCAGGGAACACAGGTTAGCTCAGATTGTACAAGCTGCCTTTAAGCCTTGGCATACATAGTGCAGCTGCAGGTGGCTGCCCAGCCAGCAGTTGGTGGGTAAGCACATTGGCTGTGTGCTGGGAGATGGGACCTGTCAAATTGTGACATTGGAGATCTGCAAGAGAGGAGGTGGGCAGGAAAGCTAGGAAATGGGCAAGTGCAGTGTAAGGATGTGTGGTTGCTCGTACTTGATTTGTGTTGCCTGTCATTAGAGAGTGGGACATCCAGGGGTTGCTGATAACACTTCCTCTTAGTTCATTGGTTTGGCCCATCATTGTCTTGACACTGAGGTAAAGCTGAAGAGCAGTAGATTGAGGCTTCATGACTCATATGTCATTGTATCTGAGAAATGGGAAGCGTATCACAGGGTGCGATACCTGCACTGAGGGGTCAGTACTGACAGAGCTGAGTGAGTGGCTAGTGTTCCTTTTTGCCATCAGGTATAGGTGAATATGTCAACAGTAGTTGAGTTTCTTTCAGTTTTTTCCATGAGTATTTTTAAGATGCTCCTGAATTAGTTTTGCATACTGTCAGTTCAGAAGAGAAGATTACTTATGAAGAAAGACTGGTTCATGGTGAGTTGGTAGGAATTAAAAGAAGTATTGTTACTCGTGAGTATGAGTTGATCAGGTATCTTCAAAACTTTCAGGGAGCTGTGAACTTTGGAAAACTAGTCTTTCTTTTTCTGTCGTTGATGCTGCTTCTTTTCCTGTCTTGTCATTAAACAGCAACTCCACCTGGTCAGACCAGCAGCTTTACATTGTTTTTTTTCTTAAAGGAAAAAGAAAAAACATACTTTCCAGGTGGTGCTTTTTCAGATAAGAGTTATGGGAATGGAAATTCCCTCACTCCCTTGCAAAGGGGATATTGCGAAACAAAAATTCATGTAATTTTGTGTAATTTTCCCAAGTTGTACATGGCCTTAGTTACTAAGGAAAAGTTCCACTTAATCTAATCATTTCCTTCTCTAGAAGGACAAAGAAGGTGTTTTGCAGTTGCTGATGAATGTTGCTCTGGTCACAGCTGAATAGAGCAGGACAGCATTCATTTGAGCAGTGAAGTTAATCCTGTTATTCAGGACAAGGGCCTTTCATCACTCAGGCTGAAGGAAGATTCCCCAGACCTTGATTCCTCTCCCAGTATACTCACAAAACGGGGGCAGTGGCAGCAACAGGACGGCCTGGCAAGGGCTGGCACCAGACCTGAGCCAGGTGCTGCTGCCTGTGCCCTTAAGTGATTCAGTAAGGCACAGTGGGCATAGGACCACCTTCCTTCTGCTTGTCCTATTAGTTATTTTACATTCAAGCACTTTTTTCCTGACTGAAGACAAAAGCAGGTATTTTTTCGTATATAATTTCATCAGGTTTCCAATTTAGGTATCATTTCAGCAGTATTGAATGCAGGAAGTAGCACCTTTGAGGTAGCTTGTTACTGGGAATGAAACAAAACCCCTGTTCCTAAGGTAGGACAGAATTTTGGTGTTTCAAACTAGCAAAGAACCCAAGTTAGCTATTTGTAAAAATAAAAATCTGTACGTTTCCAGTAGCCTGCATTTGCAAAGGTTCTGATCATAAGATGTGGTGGTAATAAAACAGATTGTGCCCTGTCTGTGCACCCAGTTCTCGAGCGCTTTATGATTGTTTTGCCCTCTGATGCCTGCGTTCCTTAACCTAAAATCTTTCTCCTTTATCCAGATTTCAGAGCAGGATGTAAGACATGGTAGATGTCCGTTAACTCTATTTACACAGTAATCTCTCCTTGAATGTTTGAGTAAGAAACATGCAGATCTGTTGTGTGGCCATTAGTGAGAAATTTTGAATGGGCACATGTGGTGTTTGGCCAGAGAAGAGAGTAAGAGAGAGAGCGCAAGTGCCAAAAACGCAAATGTGCACATGCTGGTTCACAGTGTGAGCAAGCATGTAACCTGCATTACTCTGCTCTGTAGTCGTTATGGTCAAATCTTGTTCCCTTTGACTTAAGTATAATTAACAAGAGCAAAGTTTGGCCTCTGAACTGCAGAAACCCATGTGTGGTAGTCTTTTTAAAAGCCTTCTCACATCTGTATTTGTGGATAATTTTGATATTTTAGCACTGTATATTTCTGTGCTCCATTACTGGAAGATGTGTCTGACCTTAGCCCTCTAATTGTGCAGTAATTAGCATCTAAATACCATGCAGAACTCCCTGCAAATCAACCAATTGGAATATTAATTCTAAATCTAAATATATCCTAAAAAAATTGTAGAAGTGCAAATTCAGTCAGTAGAAAACTGTTTTCTCTGCATCTGGTATTTCTGTGCAATTAGGTGGTTTGTATTTTGGGTGTATCCATAGACACAAGAAAGTGCCTCTGAGATTGAGTGTGAGATCTGATGTCTCCTCCTAATCTCATGGGCTTTAGGCCCAAAGCCTCAAATAATGTTATTCAGTATATACACTTCAAGCAAGAAAATCAAAATGTGTATCAAGCCAGATCTTAGATTCCATTATTATTGACCATAACCATATGTCATATCACAAGTCTTCTTT
This sequence comes from Calidris pugnax, assembly GCF_001431845.1. Taxonomy (NCBI): domain Eukaryota; kingdom Metazoa; phylum Chordata; class Aves; order Charadriiformes; family Scolopacidae; genus Calidris; species Calidris pugnax. The sequence continues at coordinate 8,693,437 of NW_015090862.1, forward strand.
TGATTTAGTAGAATGGCATTAGTACTAGTGATACATTTTATCTGGACAGATTTGTGACAAGTTGTAGTCATGAGTACTAATCTCCGAGGATATATCCAAGTAATGAATAATTAAAGCTAGGACTCCTTATCTCACAGACCATGGAGAGGTTGGAATGTCCTTCCCACTACCTACCCAAAAGCTAGAGGAGCTTTCATGTTGTGGATGGCCTGGCGCTCTGTGTAGTCTGGATTCAAAGAATACCACACCTGCTTTGTTTTAGTACTGGAAAGGCAAAATTAAACCTAATAATTTTATGAGCAGAGAATTTAAATTCTGCATTTTAGATTAGATTTTTAAAAAGACAGGCTTTTCAGTTGTTCAGACTAAAACTATCAAAGATATTGGAAAGGCAAGGACCTGGGGGAAAAAATTAACCACAAAGGTGTCAGCCTCAGAACAAATAGTGCCTAAGGGAATTTTTCTCATTGAATGCAAGGTTAATCCAAAAATCTACACTTGAAAATTGAGAGAAAAAACTACAAGTGTCAAACTGTAAGTAAGAATATTCTTTTCTATATTGGGTACATGTTGCTATTTTATCAGGACACATGCCTAATATTCATTACCATTTACGTAAACACACACACACTCAAAGCTGTGCAGATCCATTGATCTATACGTACATTATGATAACCAGCAAGGTTTGGGAACTTTGGTCCCTTTAATAATGCGACTGTATTTAATATATGCAAGACCGAAAGCTTTGTGTCAGTAGCAAAACATGAAATACTATATGAATTAGGAAAAATCCAATAACAAACAGCAGGATGCTCCATGCATACATATCACTGTTGTGGTTATGAGCAAATACAAGACTGTACATGATTAACCACAATTTATTCTTACTATAAACTCAGCAGACAGATGCAGAAGACATTCTATAATTGCATACACATTTCCTCCCAAAGCCTAGAACCAATAAAAATATGGTAATTTTTTATCACTTAAGACACATTCTTTACCATTTTTAAATAAATAATAAAGTTTTAACATGCTTCCATTGTTTTGCTTTTCCAGTTTTTGAAATAAACTGTGTTTTGAATGCTGATATGTAATGAATTAGAAAAATGTTACCTACAGGGATGCTGATGTTGTTGTAGAGAAAGATTTTATGAATTAAACTGAGCAACATACAGGTTTTTTTATTGTATGCAGTCCTGGCTATTTGAACAGTTTCTGGTTTACCTAGTATTCAGAGTTTTGACTGAAATGGGTTTTTTACATCACATTTTGTCATTTCCAGAAAGGATATTCTCAATTGCACAAAGTGTCTCTGAATGAAGACAAAACAGATATCCAAGCCAAAATCAGCCTCCAGGGCTCAGAAAGCGGCTGCAAATTTTGACAGTAATTAAAACTACGGAAACATCAATTGTCGCAGCGTTATTTTAAACTAAACATTTTTATACAGAGTCCAAACGTGTAATAAGAGTATATCTAAATATACAGTTAATCACATGAAAATAGAGCATCCATCTGTGAGCTTTGTTCTAAGCTTGCTGAGCGAGTTGAAAATAGGGAATGTGATCTGCAAACCAAGCAAGTTACTAAGTAGATGGAAAACTTATCTAAAGAAGTTGGTTTGCTGAAGTTTCCCATTGCAGTTCTCACTGGAGTTGTAATGAAGCAATTTCAGGATTCTCTCAACAAATTCAACCTCTACAGCATAAGTTATTATATGAACTTGACCCGCTTCCCTCTCCTTTCCCCCTTCCAATTTCTTTGAAGATTTTGTCCGCTTGGTAAGGTAAGCACCTCTTGAATATTCATTGCCTTGGGCCAGCGCAGATGAGAAACTTTCATCAGCCATCCTTCTTGTCTTTCTGCTTTGACAAAAAAGATCTCTTCAGGAGGCATTAGTGTGAGCCTTCTGGAGTCCAGAAAGTTACTTTTTTTGTTTGTGTTTGTGAACTGGGAATCCAAACAAATAAAATGGGGTGTAGTGGCTGAATACTCAGATCTTTAGCTGGAGAAAGCCAGTTTTTGTCTTTGGTTTTCCAGTCTGATTAATCCTTTTATGAAACTGAAAGCTGCTAACCTCTGTAGCTGGATCACATGGCAGCGCTCTTTTGTCTGCCCCTCTAATGCCGCAGTGCACCTTCAGGAAAGCCTGTTCTTCAGGGAGGGTTAAAGCAGGTTGCCTCCACAGATCACTGTAATGTTATATTTTAATTATGGTTTGCAGTGCACTTCAGACACTCCAGCAGGACTGCCTAATTAACAAGGTTGTTCAGCTTTCACATAGTATCAATCAACTAGTTGCTGAAAATGTCTTGATCTCATTTTCTGAGATTAAAGTATAAACGAAGGACACTTTGCTCCATTGTTACTAAACTAAGGCACTACCATCTGGTTTGCAAATGTGATATTAAAATCTCTGGAAATGTCTGAGGCCCCAACTCAACAAAGGAGTAAGCACATGCTTACCTTTGAATATCTAAGTAGAACCATTTATTTCAAGGGAATCACATGCTTAAGGTTGAATGTATGCCTAGGCATTTTCTTTTAATCACGATTTTGTAGACTTATTACCAAACTTTTCAAAATAGACAGCAGTGAACTAACCTATTTGTAACATTAGGGAAATCATAGCTTAAATAGCTGAAATAAATTGAATATCCCCAGTAGCATGTATCATATAAGGCTTAGTAACAGTGCCTGATAAGATAATGTAAATTTAATTCAAAAATCTTCCACAGTGCTTTATAGTTACTTAAACTGTTAAAAAAGGTAATTGCAAGTTATACACAGAAAAATGAGTGAAAGAAAATGGCTATAATTAGAAAAAATTTTTATCCAGAATGTATGATATCCAAACATTTACTTTCAATATCTATTTGAAACAGTGAAATTATGTTTAGGATTGTTATTATACTAACACTCAAGTGACGTTTTAAGTAGATGCAAACTTGATTTGAGCTGAACTAGAAAACTTACCTCTTCCCTTTCCCCTCCCAATTTACTACAATAGTTGGAAAATTCTTGCTTGTGAAATGAAAAACAGATTCTTTCCCCAAAGTCTGGGAACAGTCTGTGGATTTGCCACTAGCCCCAAGAGGCTAGTGCCCCAAGTGCACTGGATCTGAGGATCCGTGATGATGCAGGAAATCAGTTTAGTTCTCAAGGCTCAGTTGCTGTAATGGGGAGTTAATGTGTGCCTGCCCTGCAGTGCCCCGTGCTGTGGCCAGTCACAGCTCTGCCCGCTCTCCCCCAGCCACTGCTCCGTGCCACGCAGGCCGGGAGAGGAGCTGCAGAGGCAGTGGCAAGAGTGGCAGCCTCCTGCAGGGACCACTTTCTTCCCACTGTAAAACATTGCATGGAAGCACATGCAGTGGAGACAGATGGTGGTTGCTTTCTCTGCAGTGCCATCACTTGGCACTTGCAAAGGAGAATGTGATGGCTGCATGAGTGCAAAACTACAGATTTCAATACTAGAAACTCAAATTCACCCCTCTGCACAGAGCAGGAGCAAGACCTCTTCCTCACTGACATACCACTTCAGTTCTCTTGTGATGGCATATGTGTGAGCTTAAGTGGTGCCCAGGGACAGATTTTACTCATAAAATCATAAATGGGTTTCATTAAACCTACGTGTTCTTTAATATATCAGACATAGTTGAGCCTCGGGAGTTTAAAAAAAAAAGAAAAAGAAAGAAAAGAAGAGAAGATAAAAGATACATTGCTTCATTCCCCTCTCCCCCAAAATGTGAATCATAGATATTTCTAAATCAGCACTGAAAAATAAGCAAAATTAGAGTGAGAGCTGAATAAAAACAAGGTGAAGCGGCCTTCCTGGGAAACAGAAGAAATTAATACACATATGTAGATGTGGTTTCAAAACAGTGGTAACATCTTTAAACCAAATTAGAGAAATATATAATTCTTCCTCTTTGGAGCCCTCAAGAAAAGCCGAAACAAGAGTCCGTGACCACAGAAGGCTGAGTATTAATTGAAGCAGGATAGAATATTGTCTTTACTGGTTTCAAAACTAAATGCTTCAGCATCCTTTTGCCTTCAAACACACTTTTTTCATAGAATCATAGAATGGTTTGGGTTGGAAGGGACCTTAAAGATCATCTAGTTCCAACCCCCCTGCCATGGGCAGGGACACGTCCCACTAGACCAGGTTGCTCAAATAGCCATCCAGCCTGGCCTTGAACCCCTCCAGTGATGGGGCATCCACGACCTCCCTGGGCAACCTGTTCCAGTGCCTCACCACCCTCACTGTAAAGAATTTCTTCCTAGTATCTAACCTAAATCTCCCCTCCACCAGCTTAAAACCATTGCCCCTTGTCCTGTCGCTACTCTTCTTTGTAAAGAGTCCCTCTCCGGCTCTTCTGTAGGCTCCTTTCAGGTACTGAAAGGCCGTTATAAGGTCTCCCCGGAGCCTTCTCTTCTCCAGGCTGAATAACCCCAGCTCTCTCAGCCTGTCTTCATAGGAGAGGTGCTCCATCCCTCTGATCATCCTCGTGGCCCTCTGCTGGACCCGTTCCAACAGATCCATGTCCTTCCTGTGTTGAGGACTCCAAAGCTGGACACAGTACTCCAAGTGGGGTCTCACGAGTGCAGAGTAGAGAGGCAGAATCACCTCCCGGGACCTGCTGGCCACGCTTCTCTTGATGCAGCCCAGGACACGGTTAGGTTCTGGGCTGCCAGCGCGCACTGCCGGCTCATGTTGAGCTTCTCATCTACCAACACCCCCAAGTCCTTCTCTTCAGGGCTTCTTCCTTTAAGTTACATTCATTGTTGATATCTTGGAAACCTAAAGCAAAGGCCAAATGCACATAGTTTCCTTATTCTTTGTCCTTGTTCTTTGATCAAGTTTTTTCAGGCGTAGCGTATGTTTCCATATTACACTGGACTAAAAAAAAAATTGAAGAATTATTCCTATATTTAATGCTTGATTTTGAAAGGAGAGCTTTTTCTTATAAACACTGATATTTTATTAATGTTCTGCACATGAATATTGGAGCAAATACTGGCAGTTGTAATGTGCTGAATAGCTAGTAACTATTTAAGTTAAAAAAAAACCTTCTGTGTTTCTACAGTGTGGTAATCTTGAAAAACCACGTAGCGGTAAAGCTTTGTGGATTAATGCCTTTGAATCAGCAAAGCTGCTTCAGATTAACAATTCTTTTAGCTGGTGCCATATTTTTTTATTCTATATAATAACAAACATGATTACACAGAAGTACTATGCTCTGCATAACCTGTTTGTAATTGGGAGAATCTGCAGTATGTATTCTACAGTCCAGCTCACATTGAAGATTGAAGTGTAATTACAGTACAGGCAATCTCATCTCTAGTAATTACAGTTGTCACCATCGATCCAATTAACCAGGATAACTAACTCTGCTGAGCCAGAGTTGACAAAGCTTTCTGGCTAAACCCAGATTGCTATATAAGAGTTCTTGTTGTGTTTTTGAGACTTTTTGATTGCCAAAACACTGGTACTTGAAAAAATAGATAACAAATACTGTGGCTTATGGATTAAGAAACAGAAAGCAAAATCTGATTTCGCTTCATTCTTAAGATTGAACGCACCTTGCAAAGCAAACAATGAAAATGTGAAACAAACCCTTACATAAATGAGCTGGATGTAGAAAGGGGCAGGACTGCTGCTTGATTTACAGATCAGGGATGTGCTTGGTCCCTGCAAGGATAATACAGTGCAGAGTAAGAGGCATTTCCTGCTGGAGGGCATGTCTGCAATGTCCAGTGAGGGGAGGTGCAGGGAGCCCCAAGCCCATCAGCCTGTAGCCTTAAGTCTTTTACAGCAAAGGTCTCTTGGAGTTCAGCTGCAGTGTTGTGCCAGCAGAGCTATACAGTTTCCAGTTTATATGTTAGCCTAACCTTACACGACAACATTGAAATGCAGGAGTGCATTTCAGTGTGCTCAGAGCGCTCAGGTAAGCAGCAGACCCAGGATCTCTGTGTCCCACTGCAGCCCTTGGAGATGTACATGTCCATTTGATGCTACACCAACATGAGATCCTTCCAGCCTTGCTGCGCTGTGACTGAGAGCAGAGTCTGGTCCATTCCATGGACAGATCCTACCTCTCTCTTCTCTCTCTCCACACACTGATATCCTAGAGATGCTTTTAGGTACTCGTCAGAAGTATGCCACAGTCTAAATCGTCTAACGAGGAAGACAGACCTCAATGTGTAGGTCAGAGTCCTAAAGCGTAGGTCTTAAGCTTGGATGTAAAATAAAACCCAACAGACTTCTCAGTTCTGACCAAGAGAGGAAATACTCAGATGCCCCTTCAAAAGCAAATGAGTATTTTACAGACGTTTAGTAATGAGTACAACTTCCTTCATTGTACTGCAGTAGAATTGTTTCCTTTTTGTGCTGTAACCCAAAGGCAGCTGAAAACTTCCCTATTTGCAACTTGACTAAGCCACTACTATAGATTCTGCTGTATTACAAGCCGCTGCCTTGCCACCTTTTTGGTTGTTGGCTCTCCAGATTTAGGAGATATACCTATTATAACTAGGTAGCACTTCCTTCACAGGTGTCCACAGTGAGTTCACTGGGACCACTTAAGGTATGAAGTACTCTTCTGTGGGTTTAGACTATATTTTTGATAACAGAGAAGACTTACATATTCTTTATGTCAGGCACATTTCCAACCTAGGCTGGACTGTTAAAATATGATATAAAACTGGGCTGCTTGACTTTTGTAAAAATGAGTGAGCAAGAAGATGTCATAGTTGCTTCTTTCAGCATTTCATAATTGCTTCTTTTCATATTACTATGGTAGGCTAAAGGCTTCAGTGTTGCATTTCTGTGCCTCTCACTTTTTCAGAAAAAATACAGGTTTTGAGGGGGTTTTCTGTTTTCAAAATTTTTCCTGGATTCCAAGAGTATGACTTGACAGAAGGTTTTGAACAAAACAGCAATTTACTGTTTTTCTCACACATTTTTGTCTAGATCTTACATGACCTTAGCAACACTCCAAAATATGCAAAATGGCCATTATGCCAGTGTTAGCAATGAGAGTGACAACTGTAAACTGTGAAGCTGGAAGGTTCCAAAATAGTTCACTATCAGGCTTAACACGTATCAGGAAACTTCCCTCTAAAATGTCACCAGGAGAAACCAGAGGAAAGTGGTAGATCTTACTAAAATTTGTCTTAACTGCATCCCATACCGTAGTGATAGCAAGGCAAAATGTGCCGTAGGTAGGCAGTTGTAATTGATGCCTTAGATAATTTTTTTTTTTTTTTGGAACACACTGGCCATGGAGAAATTCAGTTTTCCATGAACAAAGATATCAATTTACTCAGTGTACTGTAAGAGAGAATGACTCCACACAACCAAAATCCATGGCATCTTTCACTCCTCACTAAAGCAATATATAGGTACCTTATGTGCAGTATTTTGCTTTTACTTGTATTTATAGCCCCATTGAAGAAAAAAGTCTATTGGATGTGCTCACCACGGGACCATATATACTCCAGCATCTGAGCAGGATATAAAATTATCCACCAGATGCAGTGACTGGCTGTGCACTATGCATTCCTCTCTGTGTAATGTCAAAAAAAGAAGTAAAATATAAAAAAAAGCATTGTGAAGCCATGTCCCATCAATAATACAAGGTATTGTAAAAGGGCCATAAATTGAGAGGACAGCTTGTTGGTTTGGGCTTTGGTTTTGTTTTGTTTCTTCAGTGAACGAGTTTGTCCAAGAAAAACCTTGCAGTGAATCAGTGTAGTGGTGGTTGCTGTTTTTTAAGAAACATTTTCTCACTTTTCTCTGAGCAGCGAGACTAGCAGCCAGGTTTAGTGAGTTGGTGTTTTAACATCCATTCATCTTTTTGGTTTTCTACATTTGCATATAGAAGACTTCTAATAAGAAGGACACCTTAGAGGTGTGTTCACTGTCAACTATAAACTGTGCCGTCTTTCCTTCCTCTGTTCAACCCTTTGCTGTATTGCTGCAGCATCAATCAGTGGATCGTGAAGTCTGTGGGGGACACTGATTAATCTTACCGGGGGAGAAGGATGGCAGCTGCTAAACCATAGGACCTAGTTCTGCTCCTGTGGAAGTCAGTGGTAAAACTCCCATTGACTTAAGCAGAAATTGAGGCACGCTTAGCACGACGGAGTATCCTCTTCCAAACAGAAAAAACAAATGCATGGACTCCCTTTCTCAAATGACTGTACAGAGCACAGTGATAGACTAGGTCAGAAAATCACATGTGAAGGATGTGACAACACAGTGCTGAACCTGGGCTAATGTCATACTCTAACCACCATCTCTTAGAGATCTCCACAGCAGGTCAATTCCAACTGGCTTTATTTCCTCTGGTTTAGGTTCCCTTTGTTTCACATGGGCTAACCCTCTTCTGTGATACATTTTTCTCATGTTTGAGTGTTTATATATGCACCTGCATCTTGGACTTTTTCAGGTACATTCACTGTTCTACATAATGTTAGTGGAGCGCAACTAGCACATTAAACTGCTTCTGCAATACCATGCTCCACTGTGCATCTGAAGGGCATATTTTCTGGCTGTACAGCTTAGTATGTATGTTTTATTAATATTCAGAATTAGATCTGTAAACATCTTAACAAATGCTGGGGAAAAAAATGTGATCCAATATCTCTTTGTTCAGGTTTTCATTAGAGAAAAATTCTATGATTTTCCTTTCTCCCAAAATGTAGATCCATAGCCTTTGTGAAAAAATACTGTCTTTCCCTGTTCTGCACAGCTCATTAGCACTTCCCTCCGTACACTTATTTCTGGTGCCATTTATTTTCTCTGATATCATATTATGCAAATGTAATACACAGCCTCGCTGTATAAATAAGAAGCCTTCCTTAGCACTTATTTCTTTTCTCAAGCTCTACAAAGTGCATTTCACAAACACAGTTGCTCTAAAACAATTGCATGAATTGGATAAGAGATTAAAAGTATGTGAGAGAAGAAAATCCCCAAACAGTTAATCTTAAAGGTCACGGACTAAAGTAGTTTAACTTCATAAAACAGGACCCTGTGTCCTGAAGGCTGGCCAGGAGAACCTTGGAACGCCTTATGTGAGGAGAGGTGAAAATCTTTGCATGTCTAATAGCAGATTTATGGCTAGACAAGCTCTAAGGAAGTCTATGGTTGTTTTTTGTAATCCTAAACACAGCTGTTTTGTTAATTGGAAAGACCTTTTAATAAAACTGAATGGTGGGTACTTTTCAAGTAACCCAATTCAGCAACTACATCCTTGCTTGAAAGCTGAAGTAAGAATGCCGCTTTTCCCAATAGCGTACATATTTGGAAACAATTGTTTGGTTTTATACATTTACCAGGATGTGTCAAGATTAGAGCCAGATTTTTCTGCTCTGTCTAGCCTGGAAAAAAATATATTTAAATGTCAGTCTCAGCTGACGCAAAACATTTTGCCTGAACTGAGACAAGGAACTGTTTTGTAAGAGGGTTATTTACCTTTTTTTCATCCCAAAACCCAAATGGGTCTGTCAGTTTCAAAATGCAATGTCATTTTGGAACAAAAAGTCAAAATATTTCACCTAGAAAATGTCAGTGAATAACATTTATACTTCTCTGATTTTACTCCTTTAGCCAAACTATTTTACAACATGATCTGACTTTCCGAATAGTTTAATTTCCTCTGAAACTGCAGATCTGTAAATTTTAAGTACCCTGAAAACATTTGCAACATCCTCTAGTTAACATGCAGGTACTGCTAAAATTTGCATTAACTTCAGTATCGCTCAAGGAAGGCGTATCTGAAGTCCTAAGGTCTGGCCCAGGCTGCCCACAGGGGTATGGCCGAGGGCAATCGTTAGAATAGCCGGCCTGCAGCCGCGCAGGGTCAGGGCCGGGTCAGGATCTCTTTCTCTCAGAATGCGTGTGCCAGCTTGCTCTGTGACTCTGATCCTGTTACCTCCAGCCAAAGTTTTGTTTTCATTCATATCTACACATATCTAGGGCCTTATCCTGGAAATTCTTGCTCACACCAGTAAATTTCATTGCCCGGAGATTCCCTTTGAAGGTGAGGCAACTGTTTCCAATATGCCCAGAAGCAGGTGCGGACAGGATCAGGCCTACAATCAATAGACAATACTTGTGCAGTCAAACATTCTATTTGTGTGTTAATCTTCTACAATGTTAAGGAAGTTGTGCTAGGAAAGCTCATTTTCCCTGAAGATTGTCAGCCTTAATAAGAACTAAGAAACTAGAACAAAGTCATCATGAATTCTAATGTATTTGAACATATGGCCCTAGGACCTGTTATTACCATATCAGTCAGATAAAGGAGTGGGAGAGTGGTTGCAACAGCACAGAAGGAAAAATGTTAACACAGCAAAAGGACTCTTAATTTTAACGAAATATTCAGTCTGTGAATTTAGTTTCCAACTTTAAGAAAATCTTGTGGATAGTATGAAGTTCTTACAGTTCTTGTTTAAATAGTATTTTTATCATTATTTTTGAAGCGTTCCTTTTCCGCTTAAAACTGTGGGTTTTCTGTAAATCTACCTTTAGAGCAAATGATGGTGTTTGAAATACTGTATTTGCTGGTTGTTTATGGTAGGCTAGGAGGGTAAGTAAAATATCTCAAACAGAGAGAAGTGAATTCAGGTCAGAATCCATTTCCAAGGCACATCTAAAAATCTAATCAGTTCATTTAGTCTCTGTCCTCCAGCTCTCAAATGTATATCAGCGTAGGCAAACTTACAGTTCCCTGATCTCCAAACAGCAATCAGCTGATGCTGCCAGTCGCATATGTGTGTGTGTGAGAGAGAGAAAAATATGAAACCATTTAATTACATGTATCCGGAGCAAGAACTGGACCTGGGGTTGCTATGAGATTAATGCAAGGTTTAATCAAGTTTACCCGTAACTCAAGATCATCTAGAATTCCAGACCATCTTAGACACATACAGTGTGACTTTTTGCTGTTAATTCATTGTAGGCATTATGGTATTTACAGAATTTTTTGAGGAAGCAAAAAAGGCTTTCTAAATGCATTTGATAATTTTATACAATTTTCTGTAAGCATGGATGCCTGGCAGCAGGTTAGTGAGTCAGGATAAAAGGTCTGGTTGAGTTTCATGAATGCAGATGGTGCGGAGCCAGGATGGATGGTAGTGTCTTGTGATGAACTACTACCACCATGTTCCAAAGCATATTGCACCATCTGGATTGTGATCATTTGAAAATTTCTTGGTGTATATGTCATTAAAACATTTCTAAAGCTTTACTTGAGTTTTATACCAATCTCTCTGCTAACTTTACAGCTGAGCAAATATAGAAACATTTGGATAATTGCTTTTAATACTTGCATTGGCTTCCATCAGCTTTTTTTTGAAAAGATTTTTCTTTGGCAATGTTCTAGGGTCTTCTGTCTTTCCTTCCACAGATATCCACATAAATGAGTTTGTTCAAGACAGGTAGAGTTTGTCCTATATAGGGGACCATCACAAAGTCTGTATTGTTTGTCTTTGAAATAAACCTGAAATGACATCTAAATGCAGCTTAAGAGTTGCACACGCTTTGAGATGGCCTTCTACATCCAGCTGTATTCATCCATCTTGTTAAGTAAAATTCAGGTAGAGCACAGCAGAGTGGATTATTCCCTGATTCGCTGGTAAAATTGAGAAATTTGGGGTAATCGTTTTGACCAACAACAGTATCTTTACATAAAAGATACAGTGGCAAAACAGGAATATCTAAGGGGCCTGTACCTATTTGGGAAGGGTGCATTTAGGGTGTTAGTATTAATAGATTAGTATTAATAAAATCTAGTGATAAGACAATTGCCATATTGTACAACCAAGAGCAGAAAGCAAGCGCTGTGTTTTTAGTTGTTATCCTATTATTTCACTTTTTAAGCATTCATATTGTAGCTTCTGCAAAAGAAAGGACAGAACTAGGCAGGAGCCTGGAAAAAGCTGAAGTAGCCCTTGTGTTAGGGCTGCTTATCCAACAGCTACAGTGGGAAGGAGAGGTGATGGTGGAGTCTGGTTCTGGGTTTGCTGTACTTGCTGAGGACGGGTGTCTGGCATCACCCTGACTTTTCCAGTGTAGCCACATCTGTCACTAGAGAACATAACTTCTGCACTGAAGTATGCTTGCCCACTCAGTCCTAGCTTTTGTCAATAGGATCCTCAGTCCTAGTTTTTGTCAATGGGATTTAGGTTTATATAGTAAGGAACATGATTTTAGCTTGGGAAGGGAAAATAGGGGTTATTTTTTATGATATTGAGGGTTACACTGAACAGCTAAGCACTTTCTTTTGTTAAGATTTAGTCCAATAGGATTCACAACAGGCTGAAACTTAGCTTTAGGAAAAATCTTTAGGCTACAAACCTGTCATCTTGCTTGTGACTAAATTTTGCAGTTAAATCTTAACGCAATGGCCATTGGTTTTGTTGGGCTTTTTTTTTCATTGCTGGCTGCTTTCATAATATACATTTGTCCCATCATAATGTTCTAACAAAAAATATCTCATTACACCACAAAAAAGGCAGGCAGAAACTTTTGTGGAATGCTGAATATGAACAAGCCTAATACTAATACCTAGTCAAAAGAAAGGGATGGAAGCGTGTGCCTCCATGAATGCATGAATATTTGTTAACACCCCTTGAGACTTGGCTGTCCCAAAGACCCGCTAAAAACTCACCACATACAAGTAGAGGATTATTTGATAAAATGCTCTGCTAAAAGATTTTGAATTATGAATGAAGCAAAACAAGCTGTAAACTGTTCACCGACAGATCACAAACAGAATGAGAAGCTAAATTTGTGCACTATAAATTCACTATAATTTGTTTACTCAGCTTCATCCAGTTTATAGGTTGTGCTGGAAATCTGCCAGGTCCTGGTATGGCTGAGGCTCAGTAATTCAAGAAGAAACCTTGTTACCGCTTATGATAAGAGGTTCTCAGTACTCCTCATGATGGAAAGTCAAATGAAATTAAAGTAGATCTTGATATACTCCACACTGAATTTCAATGCTACTTGTGGGCAATTAGGTCAGAACATTGTCACTGGATGCGTGCCACCAATACGGCCTGTAGGCCAGGCTGAAGGGCTAGTATCGTATGTCAAATACTAACATCCAGGAAAGAATGATGATACCCCCACAAAAGCCACAGAAGCAAGGGTCTGATAGCAAGGAATGGACTGGGATGTCTTCTAGAAAATTATTACAGGGCCACATGACTCAAGAAAACTGTGACCACAAACTGTTAAGAAATTTCTCTTCATGCCCTTGAATCATGCCTGGTTTCTGCACATGCTGCAGAACAGATTGCTGATAATACAGCAGAGGGCAGCAATGGAAAATGACCCTTTGAGATTCCACACTCAGTGTATTTTGCAAACAATAAGCAGGTACAGGGTAAATAAAACATAAAAAGACCAGACCAGAACCAACCCTGAATAGATCCTCTAGGAGTAATCCTACAAAAGCACAACATTCCGGTAATGGTACAACTTAGAAAATGTCAGTGTAAATATCATCCTTTTCTCCTTATTCTCAGCCTTAAGCAAATCTTCTGCTAAAAGAGTGGGCTTTTTTACTACAGACATCAGGAAAAGGGGTGCCACAAATCAAATTGCCTCTAGGGCACATGGAAGCCTAGTGGTTCAGTATCATGCTATTGCATGAAAAATACCATGTGGAAAAGACCATTCCTTTTCCATTGTCTAAACAAGAGAAATTAAGAAAGCATAGTCATAGCAATGAGAAATAGAAATACAGTATTTAACCATCTTGCACAGTAATAATGGAAGAGGATGTTAACACAGATGACCAGCTGATGCAGCCTTTGTAGCTCTGGTGGTTTTAGTGGCCACTTGCTGAGGAGCTACCCCAGTGTTGTGCTGTGCCCTTAAGAATCCAAGGGACAATGTCCCTTTTTTAATTAAAATAAATTAAGTTTATTCTAACAATCTGATAAATTTCAATCTGATGAAGTTTCAAAAACACTCCTGTGTCTAAAACCCAGTTTTTTAGGGTTAAACAATTTTCTGTGAGTCAGCTGAGAGTAATCTCCTGCTACAATCAGAGCTCTGGATAATGGCTGTATTTCAGACATACATTATGTGCACTTTAAGCAGATAAGTGTTAGAAAACGAAGTTGAAATAGCCTTCTTGTGAACTGTGCTAATACAGAATGGGAAGGATGGTCTAACTGTGAAACTGGAACAAAGGGGAAAAAGAGATCATTGGAAAAACTTAATTCTGAAATGGTATGTCTGCGTGAGGGACACAGGAAGACAGAATTATTACTATGTCCAAGCACTTCATGCCCTGCAGAATCAAAAAGGGTAATTTGGATCCTTTTTCATTTACCAATCATGCCTTTTGAAGTGATGGAGTTTGGCAAGGATGTTTATGACTTGTTTAACAATTACTAAATGAGCCTTTCTGTTAAAAAAAAATAATCAAGCTGACTATGAAACGGACTCACCTTTCTTTCAGACATGACTGCTGTTTGATTGTATTAGATTAAATGCTGTCTTGAGACTAGCATAGCCCTCGGAGAACTGTCATTTATAGTATTTAACATTTATTCAATGAACAAAGATTATGCTGATCTAGAAAACAGTAAGCAAAAAAAATCCTGGGCAATTATAAAGATAAATGTACCAGTATTTGATTTGGAGTACTCTGACATGTCTGCTCTGACATGCAGTGGAGATTTACACTTCCTCCCCAAATGTTCTTTTGGAGATATTTACTGTACCTACAGCTGGCTTTGCTGAAACTGCATTCTGAAGGATACATATAATGTGATTTGAAATCATTAAGATAACTGCAGTGCTTCATTTAAAAGATGAAACTTTATGAATTTTAAACAAATTCTAAGTAAAACGCACTCATGCTGCAAATATTGCATAAATTGTTCCCCAATTTTATCTTGATTGGATGGCAACTTGTTAGCATCAGTGTTTCCCAACACATTTGTTTCATAACCATATGAATGACAGAGGCAAATGATGCTTGTTAAATATATACATTGATATTTTTTACCTTCTGTTGCTACTCGAGGTAATCTTAAAATATATGCCTCACCTTCAAATGTGACAGCTGTTCCGTTTTGTTTCCTTTTAAAAACTTCAACCCATATTAGATTAGTCAGTCTTTGGTGTTATGCAGAAACTGTCTGTGTTTCAGGCTGCCAAAACAAAGAGTATTTTGTATTTAGCATATTAAAGTCAGCATATTAAAAAATCAAGCAGAGTATCATTTTTACAATATAAAACGTGTGAATCATTTATTCGTTTTTTGCTGTCAGTGATGTTTGACAATCATCATATGATAATGAAATGTATAATTAATAATAAAAATGCCAACATCTGTTAGCTTGCTATTACAGACTGATTCTAAGTGTACTACTTGGAATATGTCATCATTAAATTAATTAATATTAAAATCCTTTAAATACAATTTGTTTTCATTAGTTTCTAATTTAGGTAGGTACAAGGCATACAGAGGAGGTTCTATTTTTTCCCTTTGTCAATAGCCAAATTTTACAAATGCTTTTAAAACTTAAATTAATGTAGATGTCCTACTGGCAGATTAATCCAGTTAGATGATTGCGTTGTGTTCAACCGTGATTGACTCGGCCTTTGCCTTAGCCAGGTTTGCCTGTTGAGGGGAGACACCGTCTCCGTGGGGGTTGCTGCTTTGCCTGGCGTCCTGCCCGCTGACCTCTTCAGTTCTTTCTGCGTTCTTGCTGCCAGAGTGAAACACGTTCAGGTGCTCGTGCAATTCATCGCTGCAATATGCAGGCCCTTGAGCTAATTTTATGAGTTACGCCATGCGTGTTATAGCCCTGAGACACTCCCCTGCTGGTTGAGGAGAGAAGGTTCTAAGGTCAAGCTTCCCTGGAGGCATGATCAGATGCCTTCACTGAACGAAAAAAATTTTGCCATGAATTCATACATACATATATATACATATATATATGTATATGTACATATATGTGTATGTATAGTGCATTTACACTTGCCAAGAGAAATACTAGATACTTTGAAAATTGTATGGTGAACACAGTCTACAGTCTGTTGTAGAGAAGAAATTCCCATTTCTCCTATCATGCCATCTGCAGAGAATGTCTTACCTATGGGGCAAACTGTGAGGGACTGCAGAAGAGCAACCTATAAAGCAAGTCTGCCTATCTTTTAACATGCAAATTAAAGTCATCCTCCAGTAGTCTGAAAATGCCCTAGGGATTTGCAGAGGCCATCTGAAAGCTGCTAAGCTTCTAAATAATGGGGGTGGAAACATCTGGCCATGGATGAAGATCTCCCAGAAACATCCTGTTCTTCTGGCCACAGTTGAATTGGGAGGCATTTTGTCATTTTTGTGCTTGGAGTCTGTTGGTGGTGTGTGTCCCTGTAGTCTTTCTCTGAAAACTTATTAAATCTATTGAAAACAGCAGAACCAGCAGCTCAGCACATAGATGCACTTAATTTTGCTCTATGAAACTGTTATCTAAATATTTGTGATAAATGACAATTGTTTTTAAATAATCTCTGCATTTTTACAACAGTGGATGTTACAAAGTTTCGTAGGAAAAATGCATGCAGCAGAGATTGATTACAGTCTTCTTGTCATGCAATTAAAACTGTACACAAAAAGTGCCCACTTCTCCATTTTACTCCTGGGAAGGGCTTGAACTGGAATAAGTGAGAAGCGACATGTTTTTCACATCCTTTTTCTCATCATTAAATTCTCCATCTACCATTCTAAGCAGTTCTGCTGGTGAATGCAATAGAAAGCAACTATTGCTGGTTTTGTGGAGTTACACTAAAAAATTCACCAGTTAGAATTAACAAATTGCAAAAATGCACTATTTATAAAAATGTAGCAAAAAAAAAAAACAAAACAGAACTTATGCTGACCACAGAGATAAGACAGTTTTCTTCAGTTCATAGTGATGTTAAGGAAATTAAAATAATCAGTGAGGTTTTGTATGTAATTTAACAAGAGCAATGTCATATTTCAATATGATCTGTAGTATTTTAGTCTCCTATGGTATCTTTTTCCTGTAGGCTTCTTCCCTCTGCAGCAGAAAGAGCCTGATACCATCTAATACGAAACTTTATAAGCTAATCTGGTTCATTGTGATAACTTCGGGGGTCTTCCCATGTGTAGGTGAGCTGGCCGACCAGAGGGAACAGTAACCTCTGGGAGAGGGAAAGTAATGACCAGTGGTATGGGCTGAGGGCACTCATCTCTTTAACCAGCAAGACTGGGACTTATAAGTCTGTAAAATTCCTTTAACTGAATGTAGCAGTCCAAATGCCTACAGCTGAAGTTAGGTAAGATAAATCATATCGTTTATCATTCATGTGACGAGGGACTAATTTCTCCTAACATCACCGGGAGCTGCGTGTATACGGCCACGAGGGTTTTAAGACCCAAATAATTTGTAACAGCTTTTGTGAACACTAAAGCAAGCAAACAAAAAAACCCAACACTAAAAACAAACAAAAGCAATAGATGCAACAAGGAGGTTGCTCCTAGGCTTTGTTCTCACATGAACAGCTTCTTTGTTTGATGATTTGTATGTGGCAGTAGGATGGAATAATATTTTTAGGCAGGCTGGTGCTGTGTTATTAGCAGCAGGCCAGAGGTTTGGAGTTGGTTCCACTCCAGAAATTTTTAATACTGGATCGTAATTCAGTCCTGGACATAAAGACTGCCTGATTCAATGATTATTCAAGCTATTTACTTTAATGAACTTTGGAGTGGATTTTGTATATGAAAAAATGGAGAATGAATTTGGTTTTTTGCATTTAATTTGTTTTTTTCTGTCCTAATTTTTAAAAAATCACAACTCAGGCCACACATTCTCTACTGCCTCCAGTGGTTTGTTAGAGCCTGCCTGCAAGAAGTTACTGTTTGCTGCAGGCTGCCAGGTGAACTGCTGTGGCAATGCCTCCGTCCTTGCGGCCAAAGCAAATCCTCACTATGCAAGATGTGCAGACTTGAAGGGTTATAGGTGGGAGATGACTATTAAAGAAGCTCAGCTGGCTGATCAGAGTAAGCCATTACCTCCTGAACCAGAAATGGAAGCATGTCCATGTCTAAATGAACAGACCAGACCTGTGCCAAACCCAGTTAGTTCCTTTTCCCTTGGTTTCCTCCCTTCCACCACTTTATTCAAGTGGTAGTGACTTGGTATGCAGCAGTTGATGTTGGGATTGCTACTGCGCCAGTGTATGTGTGCTTAAAAAAAAAAAAAAAAGGAGAAACTAAGACTAAATTTTGTAAAATCTCTGCTATTGCTAAATATGGTTTTGGCATATTTGATATATTACCCTTTAAACAGTTTAGCCAAAAAACCACGCTCATTTCTAATGGAGATGAGCACCCTTTAGCTGACCACAAACTCTATGCAGAGGAGATCAATAGTATTTACTGAATTGCAAAAAATGGCTAAATACAGTATTTTACAGGCAGATTGTGCTGGGACTGCACCTGATACCACTTAAGTCAAACTCAAAAACCACTGATTTTAATGGGAATAAGTTCTGACCCTTGAGAAACAAAAAAAAAAAAGGACAAAGCTTTTACGTATTCTTCGAATTGTAAAACATAACACTTACTGTAAAAGAAAAAAGAGTAATAATATTCCTGCCACAGCTGTATTATTTTCTATAGCAAGTGTAATATACTAATGCAGATACAAGATTTCCATCAGCCCACTTTATCTCACACATACAAGAACTGCATATGCCTAGTAACCTTGCTTTCGTACTATGAGAGAAACTGTGTGTGGTCTGGCTTCTTTCTTGCAGAAGAGAATATCCATTGCATTTCTGCCGGTATCATTATTATTGTCTATCAAGCTCCCATCATGACAAATGCAAGCAAAAGGGTTTGGCTTTTTAATTTACATTCTAGATACAGAATTCTGCATCCTCTACCCTTTCCCTAGTCCATTTATGACCGTTATATTAGATACTATTGTTTAATCAGTGATTGAAATGTAAATAGATCACATTTTCCTTGTGCTGTTAATGGTTATAGTGCATTTGCAGAGAGTTTTAGCACTTTAGAAGCCAATGAATAGTTTCTTTGCAGAAACTGAAGCATTGCACTTTGAGGATGTATCATTAGCAGTTTGAGGATGCATCATTAGCAGTTTGAGGATGTGTTACAAAGTATCCGTGAGGTCAGAAGGAGAAAGCCCATCACATAGGGGACTGTAACCAATGTATCAGGTTTCACTTGTGGGTGTTCTGCAAACCACCTCTGCCATGGTCTCAGTTGGGATAGAGTTAACTTTCTTACTGGCAGCTGGCGTAGTGCTATGTTCTGGATTTGGGATGAAAGCGATGTTGATAGTGCACAGGTGTTTTTGGCTGTTGCTAAGCAGTCAAGACATTTTCTGTTCCTCACATTCCCCCACCAGCAAGTAGGCTGGGAGTGCACAAGAAGTTGGGAGGAGACACAGCTGGGACAGCTGACCTCAACTGACCAAAGGAATATTCTGTGCCATGTAACATCATGCTCAGTATATAAAGCTGGGGGAAGAAGGAACTGGGGGGACATTCAGAGTTACTGCATTTGTCTTCCCAAGTAATCACTATGTGTGATGGAGTCTTGCTTTCCTGGAGATGGCTAGCACCTGCCTGCTGATGGGAAGTAGTGAATGAATTCCTTGTTTTGCTTTGCGTGTGCGAGTGGCTTTTGCTTTACCTATTTGCTTTACGTATTAAACTTATCTCAGCCCATGAGTTTTCTCACTTTTTCTTGCTTTCCTGGAGATGGCTAGCACCTGCCTGCTGATGGGAAGTAGTGAATGAATTCCTTGTTTTGCTTTGCGTGTGCGAGTGGCTTTTGCTTTACCTATTTGCTTTACGTATTAAACTTATCTCAGCCCATGAGTTTTCTCACTTTTACTCTTCCAGTTCTCCTGTTTGTCAAAAGTTTTGCTAGGGAGACAGATATACAGGTGACTCGGGCAAAGTGGACAGACAATACCATTAAGAAATCTGCATTGTCTATTTAATACCACATTCGATCAGTGTTTGTAAAATGCTGTAGCTCTATAGCTCTCCCCTGAACATACAGTGATTCCCAAAAAGTGCTGTAGAATAAAACATACCAATGGGCTAGCAACTAAAAGTAGTAATTTTGAGAATAACTTCACCCTGCAGATCCTTCCTGTAAGATTTTCAGATCTGGCTCCCCTGGAGGCAGGTTTGCAGCTTGAATTTTTTTTGTGGTTCTTCTGCTAGAAACTATGCAATAATAAAATAAAGGGACCCCTAAATGACCCACTCCCACTCTTGGAATGCCCCATCCCCTTTTCTATCTCCCAAAGTAGATGTAGCTCATATATTTCTAATGCTGAATGTATTCAAATTGAAGACACCAATTTTCTAGGGTTTTTAGGAATTATCTCTGTTCTGAAAGGAGTCAGATCACATGCTTAAATGGCAAAGGTTCAGCTATTTTGAGAGATGACACCAAGTCCTACAGAGAGGTGGATGTGAATGCAATCAGGCAAAGAATAGGTACATCAGCGAGATATGCTAGTGCCAGGCAAATTTTCTGTTTGGCATCAGCAATGTCTGTTGCCCCTCAGTATCTAGACTCAAGGAATGAATCTTAATTCATCTGGTAATTGGAAGACCACCCTCTCTGATCAAATTTTGAAAACCACAATCCAGTAATAGCTGCGTGGGTAGATGAGAGGTTGGACGCACATTAAAATAAGATTTCCTGGGTGTTTTGATGTTTCATAACAAAAGCAGCAAGTGTAGCAAACCACATCAAACTTGTACAGCTGAACCAATTAAAAACATCAGCAAGTTGTCTGTGCACTAAAGTCCCTAAAGGTTAGTGAGGTGAATTATTTCCTCCTGGGCTCTAAGGACCACCACACGGTGGAGGAAACGGGTCAATCTTCATCAACAGGACACATACTAAGATTATTTTCTGTACATCTGAGTTGGCATGGTAGCATGGAGCTGAAAGCAGAGGCAGAAATAAGGAGTAAAGGGTGTCAGTATTCATCATCGTGGATTTATTTATTGCTTTGCTAGGCCAGTGCACACCCTTCACATGAAAGTGGTATTAACTGAGGGAAGTATTCATCATCTCCTTTGTTTGACATAAGATAGGAATCTGGCCTAAAGGCTGCTTAAAGGAAATTATTTTTGAGGATTAAGTAAAAAAGATCTTGGTTTAGTTTTCATCAAGGCTGCAGGCATGGCCACAAGTAGCTAAGTGGAATACCATTTAATTGGGCTGTAACTGACAGTGCATTATATTGCCCTAGCTCCAAAGCTGCGTCTTGGACTACTAGCTTCTGATTCAGTCACACGCATCTAGCATATGATGGCTATTCAAAGATTAGATAAAGCAGTTAGCATTGCTTTTGCTAGGGAGACAGATATACAGGTGACTCGGGCAAAGTGGACAGACAATACCATTAAGAAATCTGCATTGTCTATTTAATACCACATTCGATCAGTGTTTGTAAAATGCTGTAGCTCTATAGCTCTCCCCTGAACATACAGTGATTCCCAAAAAGTGCTGTAGAATAAAACATACCAATGGGCTAGCAACTAAAAGTAGTAATTTTGAGAATAACTTCACCCTGCAGATCCTTCCTGTAAGATTTTCAGATCTGGCTCCCCTGGAGGCAGGTTTGCAGCTTGAATTTTTTTTGTGGTTCTTCTGCTAGAAACTATGCAATAATAAAATAAAGGGACCCCTAAATGACCCACTCCCACTCTTGGAATGCCCCATCCCCTTTTCTATCTCCCAAAGTAGATGTAGCTCATATATTTCTAATGCTGAATGTATTCAAATTGAAGACACCAATTTTCTAGGGTTTTTAGGAATTATCTCTGTTCTGAAAGGAGTCAGATCACATGCTTAAATGGCAAAGGTTCAGCTATTTTGAGAGATGACACCAAGTCCTACAGAGAGGTGGATGTGAATGCAATCAGGCAAAGAATAGGTACATCAGCGAGATATGCTAGTGCCAGGCAAATTTTCTGTTTGGCATCAGCAATGTCTGTTGCCCCTCAGTATCTAGACTCAAGGAATGAATCTTAATTCATCTGGTAATTGGAAGACCACCCTCTCTGATCAAATTTTGAAAACCACAATCCAGTAATAGCTGCGTGGGTAGATGAGAGGTTGGACGCACATTAAAATAAGATTTCCTGGGTGTTTTGATGTTTCATAACAAAAGCAGCAAGTGTAGCAAACCACATCAAACTTGTACAGCTGAACCAATTAAAAACATCAGCAAGTTGTCTGTGCACTAAAGTCCCTAAAGGTTAGTGAGGTGAATTATTTCCTCCTGGGCTCTAAGGACCACCACACGGTGGAGGAAACGGGTCAATCTTCATCAACAGGACACATACTAAGATTATTTTCTGTACATCTGAGTTGGCATGGTAGCATGGAGCTGAAAGCAGAGGCAGAAATAAGGAGTAAAGGGTGTCAGTATTCATCATCGTGGATTTATTTATTGCTTTGCTAGGCCAGTGCACACCCTTCACATGAAAGTGGTATTAACTGAGGGAAGTATTCATCATCTCCTTTGTTTGACATAAGATAGGAATCTGGCCTAAAGGCTGCTTAAAGGAAATTATTTTTGAGGATTAAGTAAAAAAGATCTTGGTTTAGTTTTCATCAAGGCTGCAGGCATGGCCACAAGTAGCTAAGTGGAATACCATTTAATTGGGCTGTAACTGACAGTGCATTATATTGCCCTAGCTCCAAAGCTGCGTCTTGGACTACTAGCTTCTGATTCAGTCACACGCATCTAGCATATGATGGCTATTCAAAGATTAGATAAAGCAGTTAGCATTGCTGTATTTTTTGAGTCTAAACTTTGTGGTTACAGTTTTCCTGAAAGAGTAATACTTTTTCTATGTAAAGTATACTTTACAATGTATTGGAATTTAACTACAAAGATATACACCTTCATGAGTACAAGCTATTAAAACAATTTACTAGTATGTCAACAAGTACCGATATGTACATAAAACCAGAATAATTTGGTTTGTTTTAATGCACTGAGCCAATCCAGCAGTGTGCTGTCAAGTGCTATTGAGAATCACTTTGCACTAACGGGATGACATGACTGGAATCGCATTCACTGCACATCTTAGTCCTATTGAATGATCCAGAGTTGAAATGAATGACTGACACTTTGTGAATAAAAGAATAAAGCGATTGTGCCATTCACACTGCACTGAGGGTAAAAATTTACTTTCATTATGTTGTGTATTATGATTCACTATATTAGAGTTCATTAAAGTAGGTGGGAGAATGGAACTCAGTGAATAATTAACAATAAGTCATTTATCAAGGAAATTCAGTTTTTCCTTCTGCTTGTAGAAAATCCATAAGCAGATCACAGCTGGTTCAGAAGTGTTTGCTATTCAAACCTATTTTAGAATTAGGATTAATTTTTTTTCCAATTCTTAGCAGTTTGGGTTGATTGTAATTTGTCTTTGAGGCTATAAGGTACTTGTTAGTCATGTAGCATTGATTAGCTATAGTTGGTCATATAGGTACATGATTATCTGTTTCTCTCCTAGTTGGATGTGTTTGCCTACTTTTCCAGAGAAAATATCAGGATGTGCATATGCAAATGTAAATTTTTATTTCACCAAAATCTCTTCAATGATACTTTGAAGGCCGTTTACCATGAATGCTGGTGCCAAAAAAAAGAGGTTCCTTGAATTTCTATTAAATGTAAGCAAAAACATCTGACGTACAAGTAAATCCATTTGAAATAATGACAATATTCACAGAGTATTTTTGCAATATTTCACTTTTTTTACTAGGTTGTATCAATGAATTTTCAAATTTGAAAGAAATAAGACAGACAAAAAGGCCAAATAGTCAAAAATGGTAAGTCTGACAAACAAGATATGCAACAGATAGCAAACACCTGCATTACAGTTTGCAATGTTTTGCTACAAAAGGCATATTTTGAATGCAGAGACCATGATGATATTTTTCACAACCGTTTTTTGTGTTTATGGCTGCACTGAAGATATTTTGCCATTAAGTGCAGTGAGATCAGTGTGTTATCCATACAGTTGACCATTGTCCTTTGTCACAGCCCAGTGCACAGCGTTCTGCAGGCTTCCTCCTTCAAATGATAGGATCCCTCATGCCACATATTTAGCTTCCGTCTAATAGTAAGTGCTGGTATCTGGTTTGAGATCAGTGGATTAAAAGCTTTACAGGAGTGCTGAGAATTATTATTATCTTAGTTATCACTATTTTTCAGAACTATTTCCCAGAAGTGCAGAAAGTCTGGGCCTCTAGATTGCAGGGTCAGACAATGCTGAGTGCCTGACACTATAATAACAAGAGAATTCATTCAAACAGAAATGGTGGTTGCCTCCCACTGGTTCTGATAGCACTCAGGTAAAGGAAGGATGTCAGAGGATGCCTGTGGGAAGAGATCCATCTCTAATCAAAAGCCATCCAAAAAGTCAATAAAATTAATTTCTCATTTACAGCTGATAGAGGAAAAGGTGCGTTTACAGTAAAATAGAGATACTGAACCCCATTAAGAAAGCAGCACACACCTCAATATTTAAAAATATATAAAGGTCTCTCTGAATGCCTTTTCAGAGCTCATGTCGCCAGTGGTTATGCCTTACCTCTCTTCTGTGACAAACATGCCTGTGCACCTGGCAAGTAGCGAGCTGTGCTCTTAGGCAGAGGTGGATTGGGTTACAAGGAGGGTGCAGTGCCGGGAAGGTCTCAGGAGGGATGTCTGAATTATTTTTTAAGAAGAAAAGCTTCAGATGGAAAGTGTAATCCAATGCTTTCTAAATGTGGAGGCATGCTTAAAGAGCAGTGCTATTTGGTTTCTCTCTACTTTAGAGAAATTTAAATCCTCAGTAAATAAATCCTGCTCTTCAAGTACTGAACAAATGAAAAGCACCTGATCAAAATTTAGAGAAGCTTCTCCTGCACTTTCCAAGAGCAGTAGGGATGGGGAAAGAGCCAAACTTGCCGAAAGAGAGCTAAAGCTTAGCCTCTAGCACCGGAGATTACAAGGAGCTAAATTCTGTCCTTGGGTCAAACTCAGTGGAGCCAGGCTAGCCTGGGTGTAAGCTGAGAGCAGAGCCTCACCTTCCTGGAGGAAGATCACAGCCAAAGTGAATGCCCTTTCCCAGAGTAGAAACAGCAACTTTCAGAATAAGAGTCTTTCTCACTTTGAAGCCGACAAAAGTGGCTTAGCAAAAATAGACAAGGGGAGAAAGCCGGGGAAACCAACTATTGACAATTTTTTAAAGCACTTAATGTATGTGGAAAAATTCTTTTGTGTTCTTGTGCAGTTGTGATCTCTAGGCACAAGTGTGAGCACAAACACATTCCCCCGCAGCAGAGGCTGTCAGTATGGGAGAGGAAGTAAAACTGTTCCTGCTGGTGAAATGCTCTTCTAAAACACTGCTTGCTGGCTGGACGTGTTCTTATAATATTTATGCTTGAGCATGATCGGGTCTGTGGTCAGAGAAGTAGCAGGGATGTGGTAGAGCTCGTGCAGAGCTGGTCAGGCCTCTTTCATCAAACAGTTTGTCTTGGGGTTTCTTTTTTTTTTCTGAAAAATGTCAGTCAAGCAAAAGCAATCCCAGTCCAGCAATTCAGCCATGCCAGTTCACTCCAAGGAGTCTATGGAACAGAGACTCAAACCTGCATCAGGTGAATGCTGAAACTTGCTGGACTCTAGAATCTGTCTCTCAGTAAGTTTAGTGAATATTTAACTATTCCTACAAAATCAAACACCTCAGGAGTGACAGAGAAATCCTCCTTTCGAGTGACAAGTTCCTAGTTGTTAGAACATATGTGGGATGTAAAAGTTCACGTTTTGAGTCCTTCCTTTGACCCATTCTGGGCAGACTTGAGACTGTGAGATGGAACATCCTAACCAAGAAGCTTACTGGCTAATTCATTGTCAGGCCTTTTCTCTGGTCTTTTAGGCAAAAAACATACCAAAAAAAACCAAAAAACAAAGCCAAGCAAAAGTTGGAGTTCCTCCTCATACAATAGAGTATCATTTGGAGTCTCCCAAATATCTGATAGGTAGAAAATCTTTTACACTCTCTTCGTTCTAGGCAGGAGCACAAATACATATTTATACCAAGCACAAGTTCATGCTGCAGGTGGAGGGTAGCTAGAACAAATACAAGGTCGCATCTTGCATGAATCATACTTAAACATCTGGGATAAACTCAGCCTCATATAGAGGGCTCAGAAAATGGCTTCTATACTATTTGCATCATCTTTAAAGCCAAATAGGGATTTAACTTTTTCACAGCAAGATCTTTTCCCCCATTCCATGCCCTGTTTTACCTTCAATAGCAATTCTCTTCATTATTTTATCTGCTATCACTATTACAGCTGAAAGTAGTTGGAGATTAAAACTAGGAAAGAAGATGTAGAGATATGTAACAGTACTACAAGGCACACACAAACTAAACTTATTTTGCATCCTCTTATGGCCCTTAGTGACTATTGAAAGAGGGCCAAAAGAGGTCCCACAAGATTAAGGGGCCTTTAGTGTATTCTTCATGTTTCTCCCACAGATAATTTGGAAGAAATACAGTGTACTTTTGTGTGCCCCCGAAGTAAAATTACAACCAGCTGATGGAACTATCTCAGCAGCAACAACACGAGTCAACTCAGAAAGGCAGGGTTTCTTGCCAAATAACACAGATTGTTTATAATGAATATAAACAATTACACTGCTGACCAGATTCCCAGTACACTTCCATCCACAGAATATACAAAATACTGCTCTGGCACTGGTCTCCCAAATATTTGCCATATATCGAGCATTTTCAATGAATGAAATTCAGTGGAAATGCAACAGAGGGAAATCCACACTACACTGCTCCCATTTCCCAGCATTTTTTGTTCCATGTACTTATTTTTGCCATTCTTATTATAATCCTACATAAGCAAAATGCTTCTTGATCTACTGTGATCTCTCCCTAATTCTTTGATCCCACATTGATTTTTCTTGTCTTCTTATGTAACAAGTTTAACATTGAGCACAGATAAGAAGACAAAGGGGAGATGTTGTGGGAGCAGGTATCACATTGCCATTTCCTTGGGCACACTGCTAAGTCTTTCTGGTTTTCCTCTTACCTCTTTCTCTGTCACATCTCGATGCAGATCTTGACAATGTGACCAGTCTTCCCAGAGCTGAGACCATATGTAAACTGGTGACAGCACACAAGAAAGGCTTTCTACTGTAACATCCACCCAAGTGGACTGAGCCTGGACACCACCAAGCATTTACCTGAAAGCAGAAACTTAAGAGGTCTCTAGTGCACTGTAAAACTTAAACCCTCCTACGGGACAGTATTAAGGAAACAAAAGTATCCACAACAGAGAAGAATATTGCAAAAGAAAACTCCTTTCAAAGCTCTAGTGATAGAAATATATTATGTATGATGTTAACACAGGTAATTTGCAAGAAATGTCCATAAATCATCATTTCAATGGGTCATGATCTTCAAACTGTGCATTCAGCTCAGCAATATCATTAGTGGAGAATAACCTTATTTCCATATGAAGAGCAGTCAGGTGCTAATTCTAAAGTAACAAATTGCTCCTTTGTATCAAAACTTATTAGTACTATCACTGACAGATGTGGGGGAAATGAAATAAGAAAAGATGAGCTTTCCAATGTTGTCCACAGAGGGGAAGTTGAAGTATGATGAAGATGATGGCCCACTCACTGTAATTTTCTGTTGGTGTCAAGGGCATGTATTTTGCTGGCAGCAGAGAAGTTGCATTGGTTATTACGGGATTCAAAGGCGAACTCTATGTATACCAGTTTGGAGCACAACTTCTATCAACTGTTCATCAATTTCAGTACTGTAGTTCCTAGATCACATTGATGTGCCGACACACACCAGTTAGTACTAGTCCACAAAATGTCAACTTGCAAAAATAATATTCCTTACCCATAAAATGCCTCTGACAAAATTTTATTAATAATAAACAAGCTGATGTTTCCCAGTTGCTCCCTATATAAAATAATCATAGAATCACACAGAATATCTGAGGATAGAAGACATCTCTGGACATCATCTAGTCTGACCCCACTGCTCAGAGCTGGATTAGCTAGAAAAGGCTGCCAAAGAACGGTGTCCAACTGTGCTTTGAGCATCTCCAAGGATGGAGACTCCACAGCCTTTCTAGGCAACCTGTTCCAGTGTTTGACCATACAGTAAAAAAAGGTTTTTCCTTATGTTAATGGAATTTCTGGTATTTCTATTTGTGCCCATTGCCTCTTTCCCTTGGCACTGCTAAGAAGAGTCTGGCTCTGTTTTCTTAACACCCTTCCCATCAGGTAATTTACACATATCACTATGATCTCCTCAAACCTTCTCTTCTCCAGGCTGAACAAACCCAACTCTCTCCTTGTCTGACAGATGCTCTGAGACCTTAATCATCTTCTCGTTCCTTCACTGGACTCACTGGACACTATGTCTTCCTTGTACTGGGGAACCCAGCAGTGGATACAGCGCTCCAGATACGGTCTCATCAGTTAGCATCTGTTAACTACTGTGTCCTTATACTGTATTCACATATAGTCCCAGATATCTTTTTTTTTATTATTCCTTAGAAAATTGCTCTTATGTCCAGAATGTTTTTCTTGTAAGAAACAGGAAATAGTGTAGCACAATTATGCAAAAGTTAGCTTTTCTCTGTGATTTCTTCAAACCACTCCCACCAACTTTATTACGAGTGTTAGGAAGATATCTGTTGGGTGAGTAGCAGATTAAGGCTGCATCTGTCTTTCTAGAAAGCTGTATTTCTGATGCTGCCCCATCATCTCACTGCTACCCCTCTCCTTGCCCATTTCCACCTGTGATCTCATTGGGGTTGGGCAGTCAGCAACAGGCCCTGAAGTTCTGACCCTCATCTCAGCTAAATTCACTCTTAGTATTGAAGAGGTTTCCCAGTTTTCTGATTTATTGAGTGCAGACCCAGTTGTGCACTTTCCAAAGCTGATGACGTGGACATTGAGTCTATCAAAAACAGGACTGAGCCTGCAATGCTGT
This sequence comes from Calidris pugnax, assembly GCF_001431845.1. Lineage (NCBI taxonomy): Eukaryota > Metazoa > Chordata > Aves > Charadriiformes > Scolopacidae > Calidris > Calidris pugnax. The sequence goes on from NW_015090862.1 coordinate 8,722,538, forward strand.
GATTAAAGTTTCAGGTGAAGATAAAAACTCTCTTGAAAACAATGAACTGTCATACAATATTGAGTGCCGACCAATCAGTCAAGTTATTTTCTTGGGTTCCCTGTAAAACACTGTATGGCCTTGGGTATAGCAAATGTGAAAACTAATGATAAAGTATGATACATTTGAGTCTGGCCTTCAAAACCTGCAGCTACTGCGACTGTGGATGCCTTGCACTAACTACACCCTGTTTATAAACAGCCAGCTCAAAAATGTCATTTTTCTGATTTGAAGCCATTTGCTGTAGCCAAATATGTATTTCACAATAACGAAAGTGTCTTAGCCAGTTAGAATTCATTTCTCTCCCCCTGCAAATAAACAGTAATCACCTTGCCCATTGGTGGCAGTTGCTCAGTTTGTGTATGCAGCTCCATCTCCCTCCTGCTATGAATATGCAGATCTCTCCACTCTCATTAGTCTCTGAAGTGCCTCTGCTCACCCTGCTTGCTGTAGTTGGCATTTTTGAGCCATTTGGGTGACAATACTACAGCTTATCACCCTCTGCTGAAGACAAAGATAACTTTTAAATGTATATAAATTTAAAAAATCATACCATGCCACAAATCAAATAAAGCTGGCTGTTGAAATTTGTGTCTCAGCAATGGATTTTCAATGCTAAGAAAGAGTGGTAAGAAAACATCTCTTGTGGATGAGTGGCTCTTACCTGTAAGGACTGGATCAGACAGTAACTTTGTCCCGTGCCAATAAGCCTGGTGGAGTGCGTTCGCAGGGCTGGGGCTGAGTAAGGCACCTTCTCAGAAACTAAGTTTGTTCAAACAATGCACAGGCTCTTGCTCTCAGTATCATAGTCTGCCTTCACAGCACCAGCTAGTGTTATGCCTTGTATGTTGTTCTGGTTTATTTTTTAATGAAAGATAGTTTAGCAGACTGCATTATGTTCCAAAGCTTAAGTTCTAAAAACCGTATTTGTGTTATTAAGAAAAATCTGAATCAACAGCTCCTTGTAGGCTTATACTCAGGCTGCATGAGCAGGTTTGTGAAGGGTGTGTACCTGCTGATCTTGCAGAGATTTACATCTGAGTGTAACCTCTCTCTCTCTCTTTCCCCGCCTCGTAGTCCCAGAAAAGTGTTTGTGAACCCACAATACCAGCTAACAGACCATTACTGTGGTTTAAGACACCACTGCTTTACTTTTCCCAGTTACCAGTCCAGTGTCGGAAATTTCCCCACATCTATCCAGCAGATGGTCTCCAACACGTGTCCCTGTTTTTCCTCTAGGCTGTCATGGATTTAAAACTACATTAGGTTTAAATAGTTTAAGCAGGTGGTTAAGCCGGCTGCCTGATTTTGCCCAGAGAGCACCGGGAAGAGGCATGTGATCCATTCTGCCAGCAGTTACGGGGCAGCAACGGTTGGCAGAGGGTGGTAAAAAGCAGCTGGGCCTGGTAATGGACATCAGCACACAGGAGGGGATGCGTGTGCTCAGCCTGAGCACCTGGTCCTGCATCAGCGCTGGGGCTGGCACGCTCCTCAGCCCAAGCAGAACCCCAGTGGCTGCCTGGGACAGGTTTGGAAATCCTCCGGCTTAACTCATCGCAGGACTGGAAACTCTGGTCCCTGTCAGGAAAACTGTTCAGACTGTTAATACTTCCAGTCTATGTCAGTGGGCCTTAAATGCATGTTCAAGGCTTAGCTATCTGCAGACGGAAGGGAACGCGCCATAGGACCTTGCACTGAGGCAGCTACCCAACGCTCACACGGGTCTGCTCCATTCACTCCTTGGTGGGACACAGCATCTGACAAGCAGGTGTAACAAACAGCTTGAGAAAATCACTGCATCTGCTTTGTTAAGTGAGCATGTGTCTGAGCCCTGAATCCATCTTTCAATCAAACCTTTAATAGGAAAATGTGATCCCAGAAGTTATATTTCTGAATGGTATCCAGTAAGGAATAGATGGAAACATAGGCATGGTTTAGAATGAAATCAAAACAAAAAATCAGTCAAAGTGCTATAAAAAATCACACAGTGCTGAAAGCAATCATAATTGCACCAGTCAATTATGAAATTGTAAACTGAAGTTTGAAACTATCCAGTCTCCTGTCTAGTTTCACTTTCAAGGTTGAGTCTAGCTTGAACAAAGAAAATCAACAGTAAACCACAGAAGAATCATGGGGAAACATGGATCCAGGTTTACATTGCCATCCCTTTCACTGGGCTATGAGAAGAGAGAGACTAAAAAAAAAATGAATTGTAAACTACAATCTTATCTTGCTATTCGTCTTTCAGGATTGATGAGTAATAAAAGCAATTAGCCAGAAATGTTTTTAAAACTTGTCAAATACATTATTTGACAAATATATTCATAAATCATGTATCTAGTCACAAACTGCGTGAGCTCTGAAAACTACCTCATCATTTTAAAAGAACTTCAAAATCTCATTTCATCCATTGATGAATCACCTGCCCGCATTAGCAATAAACTGGCACAAGCAAGACAGAGACATTTTTATCCTTCATATCATATGAAGTGCATTTCAGGACACTTAACACTTTGCTGAATTTGAGAAAAGGCAAAAAAGGTACACGTGTGTGTGTTTTGAGACAGTGAATGCACACACATAGGTTTGGGGCAATTCACATCTGTTCGAGCTCCCACTCTGGTTTCTCTGCAAGGCTTCTCTGCACAGGGAGCTGTGCAGTCCCATAAACACCAGGAAAGCTGAATCTCTTCTCTTGAGTGACCCACAGCCAACCTGCAGCTGCTAAATTGCGAAAGACCAGCTTAGTCCTTTAGGCACCCAGAAAGGGAAATTATTATAGGTCAAACTTTACATTCTTATAAACAGCAATTTTAATCTTAAGTGGTCAGGGAGCTCCATGCAGACGGCTGATGCAAAGAACCTGTGTGGCCTCCAGTAACCCAAATGCATCTGCTTTAGAAGAGAGCCCTTTCTCCACCCACCCAGCTGGCACTCATTGAGGTTGAGAAGCTCGTTGCTTTCTCATTCACCTCCCTCCTTCTTGCTGTAGGCCTTGACAACAGCTGAATTTGACAAAAGTGGGAAGAACTTTAAAATCCATATTCATTTAACTGTTTCTGTAATTGCAAGAGTGCTTGTCCAGCAGAGTTAACTGACAGCAGCTTTCAGACCTGGTGGACACTTCATCTGGCAACTGTTTTTGCCTCGTAATACAGCTCGTGACCGTGCATTGTGACTTAATTAGCCTGAAATTAAATAAACAGATCCAATCCAATTCTCCAGGGTTATGGACTCATATCTATGTGCTGGACTGTAGTAACCGGTTGCTTTGCACTGCCAGGGGTTGTAAATTGTGTGCTTGGTTTGGTACCTACACAGCATGTACTGAACTCCTGAGTGCTCCTCAGGGAGTCCCTAAACCATGGACAAACCCAGCTTCACCAGGTACTTCTCCAAAAGCAAAGTTAAATTCCCAGTCCCTTGCAGTCTAATACAGTCATTTACAATACATCTCTGAATCGTGGTCAGTTCATGGTGCTTCTGTTACCCATTATCAGTAAGCTGATTACACTTTTGTGCTTTTTTTGCTATATACTCAGTGACATTTGCAGATGAGCTGGCTGGAAGTATCATGTTTTGGTGAGGGAGAAACAGTTCAAAGAGATGCACTGGTTCTCTCAAATAATTCAGCTGGAAAAGATTTGGATCTAAGAAGAAGGGAAAGAGAGGAGAAAAAAAGAAAAAGAAGTCCTTCATTCAAAATGAAATATCTGAAAGCATTGCTTTTGGTGCAGAGCTGAGTGGGAACCCACTACTAAGTCTCAAAAGCTGCTGCAAAATAGAAGTATTGTCTGCTGGATGATTTTCTCTGTTTCACAGATTGGGAATGTCAGGTCTCAGCTGAAATAGGAACACAGGTCTGCCCATTTTGAAGTCAAGATACAGACTCTCTCTTGCTTTCTCCTGAGCATTGTTCCAGCTCATTTCTATTAATTCACAAGAAGCCATACCATATATTAATAGACAGCTTGGCCTTGGAATTTATTTTGCAGGAGATTTTGTTATTGCCTCATAAACACAGAGCCCCCTTAAATTGTCATCAAAGTAGATCACCATAAAATTACCGAAGCAACAGGAGAAAAAAACTACAGCACTGCTACACCAAATTCTGCTTCAAGTATTACGCTGCTTTTCTGTGAAATTCATTGTACTTGCAGGGATCTAAAAGCTTTGCCATATTCTTTCCCTGACATGGGTAGTCCAAAAGAAGCAATCGCACTTTCAGCAAAAGATGATTTCATTTCCATGGGACTGTGGCTCCAATCTAGTAGGACCATCTTAACTCTTCTTATATGCAGCCAGCACTAACCGCTGTTCTTCACTACTTTGCACCTTAGATAGACATTTATGTCTGAGTAAAGTAGCTGTAATTTATATCTGAGTGAAGCAGGGCTCTTGATTTGGAAGCACTTTCCATGGGTATAAATGACAAGCCCAAGGCAGCAGCAAATCCAGCCCAGGAGATACAGTCAGTCCATTTCAGAGACAAGGGGAAATGAGACTTTGATTATTTTGATCTGTACTTGGTAGATGTTAAAGGTTGTGTGACACTTGCAGGAGAGGAAAATTTTGGTTTTGATGAGTCACGGTGCCTCATTTCCTACACTTGGTGTGCAACACGCGATGCAAGCAGGGAGCCCCGTGCACTCTGCAGCTGGAAGCATTTCCATGAGACTTCCTGTACCTCACTTTGTGAAAGGTTTGGGAATCTCCCAGACGTGCAGAAACAGATGACTTTATGATTTGAGCACTACAATTCTCAGTAAACAAACTCTTGGAAAATGGCAGTACCAAATTAAATGGCAGTAAAGCTTTTGTTGTTTCAGTTTTATGCAAGCTTTAAGACAGAATCAACTGCACTGTGTATGCTTGCACCAAAATAAAGAGGGTAGCATGGCATATAAATAAGTTTAGCATTAGACCAGCATCTTTTTCAAATTATGACTCACTAACAGAGTTTTATAGAAATTTGATTACAATTTTACTGCGTGGAGGACTCTTTTGCATCTGTTTCACAGATATCAACCTTTTAAATTTTATGTAATTTGTATTGATTTTTCCTGCACTTTCATAAGCAGGCATCACACATCTGAGCACACACAAAAATGATTACTTAAGTGATGATTTAAAAATAATGGATGTACATTAGCACATGAATGATTAATTCCTTTTTGTGAGTACAAGCATCCAGGCTATGGCTGAGTAAAATATTGATGGTACAAAGGAAATGAGCTGTTTCTTAATTTAGTTTTGTTCTGGTAATGTGTAACTAATGTTGTTTCCTTCTAGCAGTATGCATTTAGTGACCCTTTTAAATTTTAATACCTAGTGATAGCTAAACTAATAGCATCATGGGACATATAAGAGGGGATTTTGAAAAGATGCAGATACAGTTTACATGCATTAATTTGTGTCTCTCTGTAACATATTTAATACAAATACGTACTACAGAAGAACGGAGATAAAGTCTCCACACACAGGCTGGCATTTCACTGGAAAGCTGAGGGGGTTTTTGCACAAGATGCATTGAAAGGTGGAGATTTTATTGTCATATTAGTCTCATGAGGCTGTGGCATATGAATCCCAGTTCATCAAGGCCTGATGCTCTTGTGACGCACTTGAGACTGTGGGGATTTCTGAGACTAGTAGAAAATCAGAGCAGAACTGCTCTTACCACCTGATACTTGGGCATATGTTTACACTAAATGTAGGGGGACCTGAGCACTGAGATTAACCCTGTGCTGGACTCCTAAACCCGAGTCAGATATACCTACATTGTGGTTTCTCATTGTTGCCACAGCTGTTGTGGTTTTTCTGGAAGATTTTGCCATGACTACAGCATCCTGAAAGTGTTTTCCCACATATTTGCTGGGAAATGCACAGTGAGGAGAAAGGTACTGAAAGACAAGAACGACTCACATGGTCCTGCCTACACCTTGATTGCAGAGCATGGCATGCCAGGCTCACCTATCCAAAACTTAAGCCTGGTGCCCAGTCGAGCGGAGCAGTATGGGCTCAAAATCAAATAGAAATGTTTTAAATACTCTGTAGATGTGGTGGGACAGCAGCATGTGTAAGGACACAGGTTATGGTAGAGCAGAGCTATAGGCCTTGACGTTCTCAGATGGGAATACAACCTTGTTACTCAAGGTTGATATACAGACTGAATCACTGGCACGGCTACCCACTGCCCATCTGTTAGAATGGCAGTTTGCCCACCAACATGGTGACATGCCAGGTTTCATTTGAAGTAGGTGCCTTCTAACAATGGGTTTAGAAAGCAGCCTGTTGAAGACAGCAACTGACACTTCTTTCTTCAATAGGCTATTTTTGGAGTGGGAACACTTGCTGGCAGCAATTGCAGAGGGCCTAAATCGGCTTCTGTTAGTCAGCTGCAAAAAAATCTCATTTGCTACAGTAACAGAAGGTTTCGGCTAAAAAGTAAAGTGATTGCTTCCATTTGCACTTGCTGGCCTTGCATGGGGATGATTCTTGTGGCTACTTAATCCCACTTTACCAAACTGCATGGCAGCATTCAGGTGAGAAACGAAGAGGAGGAATAGGAACAGTGTATTTCTTGAGACAAGAAAGGGTGCTTTTTTGTTTAATTTTAAACATGATCCTTTGATATTTTCCACTGATGCAATGGATATTATATGGTAATCTTGCCAGGACATTTTATATGTGAGGAAGAGTTTGAGGGTTGGCTCCTCAGGATGACATTTGAAAAATTTAGTTCACATTTTTTTGCTTTGGCAAATGGGAGAAAAGAGGGATCTTCATGCAGCCCCAATGAAAATCAACAGGCTTTCTGTCATCAGGTCTTTTTAAAGGGTTTTGAAGATTGTAGGGAAAATATAAACTTTGGCTCCATTGAAAGTCCCTGAAGGACTGTAGATCAGAGAGCAAGTTAACGCACACAGTTCTCCCTGGTGACGTTTTGGATACAGGATGCCTGAAACGTGGGCAGGGTGTAAAACCACATGGCTTTAAGAGCAGCCCAGATGGCCAGCAACCCCAGGAACACATTCACAAGTGCTGTCCTGATCCTTCTAGGAAGGATTTTGAATCTAAATTGTCAGCCTGACATCAGTGCCATGACATTACTGATAGGCAGGAATGATATATGACCCACTTTGCAGGCAGCTACTCTCTTGGTTCTGTAGTAAGGAGTAATATGGCCTAACATCCTTCTTCTGACACGTCCAAAGCTTACCTGAGCTTGAGTCTTGGGAGTCTGAGCTTCACCATGACTCTGACCTCAAAATCACCTGTCACCTGGTTGAGCATTAGACAGTCTGCTTTCCCCTCCCTCTGCTTCTGCCATCTCCCCCTGACTCCACTCCCTTCTCCATCGCTCTGCCGGGACAAAGCACTGTCCTACCTGGCAGTGCAGTCTAAGCCTGGGCCAGTGCAGGGGCCTTGCCAGGTGGCAGGGTGCCACCTAAGCCTGTGCTTCACACAGCTGGGTCCCCCGTACCACATATGGAGAGCGTCTCTGTATGGTCTGGCTACACAAGGAGGCGAAGACCTTTCCATCCCTCTCTGGTTTAGTGCTGAGCTCTTGGCCTGATGCAAATATATGGCTAATGATGACAGGGAGAGAAAGGACCAAGTAGGCATTCTCCATCAGCATACAAACAAAATAAACAATCATTGAGATTCTTCTGCACAGGAAGTTATTCAGGGCAGCATCTGAAGTACTCAGCTAAAATATACAACTCTGAAACAGCTTTTGATAGGAAAGCTGAGAATAACCTGTTGTTATCTTTGGCTATTAGACAGTAGAGACTTTACTATAAAATTATTTCTTTGCCATAACATGGTTGCTAAAATCCTGGCACCTTGTTATGCAACTAATTAAAAAAAGTCAAATCTATATAAGGAGCTGGAAAAGTTTGGCTGGAGCCACAAATACTTTTTATTCCGTTGCTTCCCAAATAGAGAACCACTTTTTGGGCCCTCCTCATATCCACAAAGACACAGAGAAGAGAAGATCTGTAGCTAACAGCCACAGCAGCTACGACTGCATCACTCCAAGCAGCAAAGGTAATAGAGCGCCTGCAGCAGTCTCTGTGCTTTGCCAAGAATGGAGATATCATGGCTTACTTTTTTTTTTGAGCCACGTCAGATAATAATGTTGGCATTCCTACCTGAGCCTGTTTTTTCAAGTCAAGCACCATCCAGAGGATTTAGTAATAGCATCATCACTGGTTGCTTTTTGTTGTATATTTTTGCTACGTTAATTCTTCCAGTATGTGCTGCAAGTACAAGATTTTGTGCCATAGAATAGCTAATTTATAATGCCTTGGATCTGAAGTGCTTTCTACACTTTTGACCTCCCACACCCCCCTCTTCTAGACCAAGCCTCCTCCCTGACAGCTCCTTTGCATGACTGTTTCCTGCATGACTTGTCACAGACAATGGTATTTCCCCAGACTGCGTAGAGCTTTGCATCACTCAAGATTAGTGGGCTGACATGCACAGTCATACAAGCAGCTGGCAGACTGTGATCAGTGAAACCACATGGGGATGAAATGGGCCACCTATCTCATTGTCACCTACTCTCACCTCAGAGGTGAAAATACGTCATCTTGCATCCACCAAAGAAAAGTAGTGAGATGTGTCCTAGGATCAGTAATTAGAGAGTGGCTCTTAGACATGGTACAGCATTTCAAATGTTAATGGAGAGGGGGGGGAAGGAGTAGCAGTAATTCCAAAGGATCAAAGCCACCTGCACTCACATTTGCCTCTTAGTTTTGATAATGTGGTACATAAAGAATAGTAATTGTTTGTACTCACCTTCTGTAAATAGAAATTTTTCTTCTGCACTTAGATGTGAAGCACAGAACAGAGAAAAGCAAATTTTTTCATGGATGGCTCTGCTATAGCTACTCAGTGGAAAGAATTTTGCAGCCCACAGCTAGTGCACAACAAGAAACACTGAGGTTCACCAAAGCTAGAAGTCATTTTTTCAAACAAACTGTAATATTAGATGAAGCCATAAGTGTTGAAAAAATAATTGAAGGTGTCCGCCTACGTCTCAAGAACAAAATATCCCAGGCTAAAGTCAGATACTGGGATGTCAAGGGGCATACACTAAACAGAAACTCAAGTTAACATGCCAAAGGCAGAAACTACTGTCATTAGCAACTGTGTGTGGGCTATGAACTTTCTGTATGTGTCACAGAGGTAAAAGTAAATAGTTTGATCATCTGTCTTCAAATCTAGGATGAGAGTATCCTCTTATTGAATAGGAATGCACTGGAGAAATGTAGTTAAGGCTTTATTTCTGAGTGCAAGCAGATACAAATTTACAAGCGGTTTGTTTACCTTTCTATTCTTAGTGATTACTGGTATTAACTATTTTCTAAGCACCCTCCCTACATCAACCATGAATAATGTCTGTCTGATCCTTTACAACTGTTTTACTGTCACCCAAATGAGGCAGGTTTTTGGCTTCTGAGTCAGTGTTAGGCTGGACAGCTGCTTAGCTGTGACAGCCCAAGGAGCTACCTCAGGCTTGCCCAAGGGAGATTCAGACTGTACTAAATTACATTCTTAGAGTCATATTTAAGGCCTTAATCCATGGAGTTATATTTGGTGCAACAGCGAAGGAGCAAGGTTTACGTGTGTCTGTGGATGTGTCTGTGTGAGTCTATACATGCACGCATGCCTAATTGCTTGTTTTCTGTAATATTGAAACCTCCGTGACTCTAAAATGTCATCAGCTGTTTACCTGTGGACTCACCTTTGTGTAGGATGTGATTATTTGTATACGAAGCCAAGATGATTCATGTTGGATTTTATGGACTCTGGAATGAGTAATGTGATACTAATCTATAGATAAACTAATCTGCTGGTATTTATAACCAGTGAGCAATTGCCTCACCCCTTAAGTGCAGGTTTGGGGATGTGACGGTTACAGTAGATAGTAGCTTTACTGTAGCTCTGAGCTGTTTGGAAAACTGTATGATCGGCTAAATTTCTAAGGGAATATTTGATGTACCTTAAAGAAAACGTCAGCCTTGTCTTTGGTCATTCCTACTGATAAGGAGTAATTTTTCTTCTGGGCCAGGACATAAAACACTTAAAGTCTGAGCCCCATGAAGAAAATAAAAAGATAAAAATATCACCTTTTCCCATCCTCTATTATCTTGTAATTTACACATAAATAACAGTCATGTAATAGAATGTTTTCAGGGTTGTTCCTGTTCTGAAGGTCACTGGGTCTCCATAGGACAAGGGGGACTCACCACACAGAATCAATTACAGAATTAGGTAATCCCCTAAAATGGGACTGAAAAGTGATTTTGTGTAACAGAAGTTGCTATATGTAATATAAATAGATAACATTAAGTGCCTTGTCATCTTGTGATTATATGCCATGAACATAGATTTGTTACTAATATGTCTTTTCATCTGTCCGTGCCTGAAAAAGGCAGCACGTTTTACTAGTGAGGAAAAGTGTAGGTAAACACTGCGGATGGTAAATCTGTACTGACTGAGAAGCAGTATGACAAATGAAATTTTGGGAATTAAAATTGTAGGCTGTGAGGAAGATCGCCTATTAATCTTGGAAGTATGCCATTAAATCTAATTACAGTATTTTGTTGATATTACCTTAGACGTTTGAAATGAATTCCCCATCAAATGATAGGTGATGTAATGTACCCAACTGAAAAGCTAATCATTGTACAGAAAATGGAGTTTTCTTGCTTTCAGTGATTTCTGTAGATGGGATTTAGCAATACCTGCCAGTCTATACCCGGCCCCAGAGGGCACCATGGCAATGCCTTCAGCTTGGCATTTCTGTCCCCAGCTCCCTGCCCTGTACAGCTGTCCCTCTCTGGGATTTTTTTTACATGACTATTCTTTTGCAAGGACCAGGAATTAATCATGTTTTACTACTATTGCAGTGATCTCTGCAGGAAAGTGCCATGGCCAGAATTGTTGGCCTAAAAGAGTTGGTTTTTCAAAGTTAAGTCTGATGGAGATCTTGCAGGCAGGAAAGACCAGTTTTACAAGACTGTGCCCAGTTATGTTTATTGCTTGAATCCCTTTTACTAGCTTTGACATACAGTCATCCAGATTTCACTCTAAGCACATTTCAAGTAGTAAAATACTCAGGACAACACATTACAAGCATTGGGTCTATGTCTCTTCCCGTCTTTGCTGACGTGGAGTTCTCTCTGCCAGCCCTGCAGCCTCAGCAGAGGAAGAATTTCTGGCCTTGCACTGCCTGAGGTTCCTCTGCACAGGACCCCGTGTGATCCCTGCTGGCTGACCATGCAGTGTACTGCCTAAGCATTAAAAAAAAATATTTTTTTCCCAATTATTTTTATAATTACTGGCACATCTCCTCTACCTCCCCAGAGGTAGATGGGGAAATTGAAGAGCCAGTGTATTGAATTTCAGTCAGACTTTTGCCTAAGAACTCAGAGCAGCTATTAAATTTATCACTTAAATATTCAATATAGAGATAGCGTTCTGTATGCTTCTCAAGGTAAACTGATGTCAGATGATTGTGGGTGGGCATGGAATAGCAGTCTGGACCCATTCCTTACACCAGGCAGAAAGATAAATGACAAGAATGGAAGCATATGCAGATGCTGATCCTATACAGAGCCACAGTAAAGTTGCCAAGTTCGGATGCACAACCCATCAGTGTTAGCAGAAAATTATCACTACGCCTTCAAGTGACAGGCATACAACCTGAGATTTCTGCACATCCCTCTAGATGAGGGGGCAGATTAGAAAGATATAAAAAAGAGAAAACAATGATGTTAAATTGAAGTTTTGAGAGTCAGAAATACTTTAAAAACAACTCTCAACACAGTACCCAAGAAAATGCTCAAAGAAAGTATTGAAACTGGTTTCAATATTTTGTCTTCCTATATTTTACAAAATGCTAATCGCTTAAAAGCACCTCCTACAATTTTCTGACAACTGACAAGGGTGAAAAGGGGAGGGGGCAGGTTCACATCATTTGAAAAGTAAGAGAAATTATTTTCTTTCCTTTAAGCATTGTAAAGAACTACACTTAGGTGCTACCTGAATTGGATACTATTTACAGGGATAAAATTACAATGTCTTTTCTTAAACTTACAACTCCTTATCCAGTACTTGACTTATAACCAATTATTTGCCTGTATCAACACAGCACAGCCTTGTTATATTAGCAATTTGCTATTTTTAGCCTATTGGTGTAAATCATGAGCGACAATGTTCTGAAATGTCTCACTTCTGACTTGCATTGATACTGCTACAAGCTCAGGACTCCGAGAAGGAAAATGGTTGGCTCAATTTTATTGCTTTGCCAGCCAAACACTGGGATTTTCACCAATATTTCCCCAGGCAACAAGGTTTAGGGTGATTGAACAGGGATAGGATCTAAATGCACTCCAGGCAGATTAAAGACCCATCTTCTTGGGATCTAAACCATGGGGGATGGGATGAATAAGTGGCTATGGATAGGTCGATAACTACAGTAAGGTTTCATGGAGACTGGATGCTAAAGCCAGGAACAGTAGGCATCCATCTGATGGAAGTGAGCATTAGAAAACACAGAATTGTGCATTGTGCAGGCTAACAGTGGAGTACCTTAATGAGCTATCACTTTCAGCTTATGTGGCCTTAACCCCCCTGTTCTGGTGATGAGCTGTGAAGCATTATAGCTTCAGCTTCCTATTTTCTACATTTATGTTCTTAAAAATCCAAAGGAGAGAATTCCTCACCAATCGATAGGGACAAAAAGCCTGTTTTTCTTGGAAACTGTTCTACATTTATTCACATACTATACATGCCTGCCCTGCCCTTTGCAGTGGCTCCCCAGATATTGAGAAGGCACAAAGGCACATAAAACCAGGGCTGTATGAAAATAACTTCTCCAGGTTGTTAATATGAATACTATTAGGCAGACTAATACTTACCCCCGCTATGGGAGCATTACTCATTGAATAGCACCTTAAATCGTCCAGCTAATTTTATGCACTCATAATAAATAAACTCTATTCTCTTTTATTATCAAACTTAATTACAGTCAAGGTAAGACATAACATCCACACTTTGCAACTTAGATTTAAGGACAGAGAATATAAAAACTGTGCATGTCTACTTCATTGGAAATTATATATCTAACCCATATTAAATTGCCTACCAGTTCCTCTATACAATGCTATGCAGCGGGCACATGTCGGTACACACTGCTGAAATGTGGTACTTTTTGCAGGGAAAAAAAAAGAGGAGGAGGAAAATATTTAGCTGAAATATAATGACTCTTAGGATGTAACATCATCAAACCCTGGCACTACTGTGATTTGACCATCCTTTGTAACTGACGTTTTGCTGTTTTTATTGAAAATGACACAGCTTAAACTAACATGTCCTCAAAATATAAGTTTCTCATTTCATTCAGAAGCCATCATGTCCCTGCGTTAGTGTGCTGAGTCACTGATTCAGCTCTGGCTCAGGCAGAGGGAAACCATCAATACCATTTTCCTCAGCACTTGCTATTTCCTAGGGATGCGCTGTCTGAGTAAACTTTCCCGGGAAACCATGCTCTGAGGGTGGTTCCCGAACACGCAAACTGCCCTGCACTTTGTGCACTTGCCCTTTCTTATCTAGTCACTGTGTGGCTGAAGTAGTGATTTTAATCAACGGTTGCGTTTGCTGAAATCAATTCAGCCTTGGTTATAAACCCAACGCAGGCGTTCAAGCAGAATGAAATGTCTGGTTTAAATACGTATTAGTTTAGTATTATCTGTCTTTTAATGAAGCAAAAACTCAATTTGTTGTTCTAACAGGTGGTGGTTCTTTTAGCTGTATGTAAATTTTGAGTATTTTGCTTACATTTTCAAATTCGTGAACAAGTGTCCCTTAAGTCTGTAAAGCACTTAGAAGGTGAAAAGTTCTTTAGACAGTAAGAACAATCCATAAGCTACACCTATGAGATAGGGTGAGTCAGTGCTCTCATTGCCATCTTGTACACAGGGACAGTCTCATCAGAGCCAAAGCTGGTCCTCGGGCATTCCTGGCTCTTGGGCTGACACTCAGTCCATTTCATTGTGCCTCTGTACTTTCAGATTCTGCCGATGTGTTTCTTTTACAAATCAATCATTCTAGGAGTAATTAACATTTAAAAGCCAGGTTTCTTTTAATTCCATTAGTATATTTGTGACATGAAATGTGTTGGCAGAATCCAAAGGTTAAGAGTTACAATGAAGAACAAGTTTTAGGATAAATGAAAGTTAAGGCCTAAAATAGCCTGACAATACCCCATTAATCTGCACACTATTGACACAATAGTGGTCTGCTGTGTCAATGAGGATTTAAGAAGCTTTGCAGCACATGTTACTGATAGTTTATCATATCAATAGGAGCCTGCATATATTTGTGTTTAAAAACCTGTGGCTGTGTAATTCCCTGACTGCACACACATTGTAAGTGCACATACTTTAAATCCTTACATAAAGTGATGTAGCAAATTCTGAAACTATAATAAAGTACCATATTGAAGTGTAGACACAAGATACTAGTCTTGGCTACACCAAAATCCTCCAAATGCTGTACTTCAAACTGAAACCCTTTGCCCTACAGGAATGTGATCGGATTCTCAACATTGTGTCGTCTGCCTAATTGAAGCAGAAGGAGATTTAAACCATATTAATGGTTTAAATCCATACATCCTGATGTATGGAAGCCTTGAGTCAGCTCTCTCATCCTGATGTATGGAAGCCTTGAGTCAGCTCGTGGCTGGGATGTTTGGTGGGGAAGAAAGGTCCCTTCTGACAAGCAGCCCCTTTCACGTCTGCCTAATTGAAGCAGAAGGAGATTTAAACCATATTAATCTCTCATCCTGATGTATGGAAGCCTTGAGTCAGCTCGTGGCTGGGATGTTTGGTGGGGAAGAAAGGTCCCTTCTGACAAGCAGCCCCTTTCAGGGGAGAGGGGAATGTGCAGCCACAGCCCAGGCAGGTGGCACAGGCTGTGCCATGCTTCCCGTGTGCCCGCCGCAGGGATACCCGAGCAGCATTGCTGAGTAATTTCTACGTGCCAGTCACAAAAAGGATGTGGAATGGAAACACGGCTGGCACCACCACCAGGCATTTAAAAATCCTGGGAGCAAATCCCACATTTATAATGGTCTGGTGTGGGTAGCTTGCACCTAGGTACCCGTACCCTCTATAAATCCACACAACAGTGGGGCTGCTCCGAGTGTTTGACTTCCAGTGAAAAGGCCACAGAGCTATTCTGGGAACCGAGTCCTTTTCGTTGAGGCACTCTAAGCTTTTTTGTCCTCAGGTTGCATTTTGATTCCTAACAAAGCAAGTAGTCTCTATCACAGCATTTTCACGCACCCCCGTGCAAATTTTGATGGTTTTCAGATGAGGGCTGTTCCTGAGAAAGAGAAAATTATGTCCTTACACCTTTAACCAGGCAGCAGCTCCTGGGGCGCAACGTAGCCGTGCTGTGTTTGCTGTGAGGAAGCCCATAATGATCTCGCCTTTAGCCTGTCACCACTAGGAAACATCAGAGAGAGCCAGCCAAGGGGCTGAGTTGCCAAAAACGTCCTATTCCCATGGCTGAGAGATTTTGTTGGCACCGTCTCTAAAGAGAATTTACTATGGGCCAAATCCTGGCGCCCTTGCTTAGATGAATCAGTTCTCAAGAGGCAACTCTCCCACTGCGAGTGGTGCGTGCGTAAAAACCTGCAGGATCAGCCCAAAATATTGCTTGGGAGTATCAAGCTCTTGCCTTCCAGAGGGGCAGGAGGGCTGTGGGCACCGACCTGCCCAAGGCCCTGCTGTGGAGACACTGCACAGCTGAGGGGCAGGGATCTCAGAAGTGAATGACAGAGATACTTCCCCAGCAAAAAATCTCCAAGTTATTTTTTCTCAGAATTTTTCTGACTTCCCATAAAACTAGCACAGATGATACAGTTTGGTGAGTTACCCTTTTTTTTTTTTTTTCTTGCAGGGGCATCCAAAATTTTTATGGCACTTTAAGCCTTAATTAATTTATCTTCCATGTGACGAAAAATGAATTAGTGACAGCTATGTCCTGGACTTCATTTCTGAGATTAAACTCTTTGTTTCTGGAATATCTAAGGAGATTTTGGACAGGCACTTAAAAAGATGTCCTTTCAAGGACATCCCCCCCATCGCCCCCACCACCACACGCGAAGTACTCGTCTGCAAAATTGAGTCTCATTAAGTCGGCAGAATTGCCCTGCTCGCGATGGCTTTTTCTTTCGAAGTAGAAATGAGAATTTCATTATTAAGCAGCGTCGGCGATGAACAAAACGCCTTCCCGACGGCTTCCCCCCAGCTGTTTACCTCCGCCACCGCGGGGGCGGGACGGGCAGGGGGCGGGGAGGGGACAGGTTTATCGAGGTGCTCGGGGAGGGGTAAAACTACGGGCGAAGTTTGC
>NW_015090862.1:8739271-8808220 GCF_001431845.1 Calidris pugnax
GGTACGCGGGGCCGCGGAGCGGAGCGGGGGAACGCGGCGGGAGCCGGCGCTGGCCAGAGGTTCGGGGGGGGGACGACACAGGAGGGGGAGTCCGAGCCGAAGCGGAGCTGTTTGGTTTGTCCCCGGCGAAATCGCCCCGGGGCGCTCGGGGGGAGTTTGGGCTGGCGGCGGGTCGGGGGTCGAGCCGGGCCGGCCCCGGGGCTCGGCGCTGCCGGTGGGGCGGCGGCGCGGGCGGCCGGCGAGGCGTGATTTACGGGCTCCCCGGCAGCAGCCGGGCGCTGGGAGGCAGAGGGAGCTGTGTTTCAAGCTCTCCATCAATTATGGATGGAAACAAATACTAGAGTCAGTTGTGGATTATCCCCGTGCAGAGGCAGGGATAGCTCCGCTCCGTCCTCCTCGCCTCCCGGGGAAAACAAAGCTCCGCTCAGGTGTAAGGCATAGAAACTTTTTTTTTTTTTTTAAGGGGCGGGGGGGCGGGAGGGCGTTTCAGCACTGCAGAAACCGATACAGCAGCTTTCAGGGAGTAATTAGAAAGGGTTTAAAGCCTTCTTTATTATTTATAAGCGCTGGATGGAAATGAAAGGTCACACAGATATTTCTCGGTGGATATTATGCCTGTGTTTAAAGGGTTGTGGGGTTGTTGTGGTGGGTTTTTTATGATGGTCATTGTGTTTTATCTTGTGAGTTGAAAAACGCGATTAAGTATGCTTTAGGTTAATGTATTGAAAACATTGTAGTTCCGGTGGATATCCCACTTGTTAGCATGAATACAGCTAGTCCTAAATTAGTGGGTTTCTGCCAATCTTTGAGTTGTTTCTTACTTCTGGTCAAGATTATGTCTGTATCACAGGCATTAGCCTGTGATTAATTTGAGCAAAATTCGGCCCACAGTGTGTAAAGTCATTTATATTTGTATGCGTGCGTGGCTTAGAATACATTTACTTTTGAGCATAGCAGCAGCAGCAGCAATGATGGTTCATAATGCTCACATATGTGGCACTTGCTGTACAGATGGTATTGTAGCTTATCCATGTACACACACACACGCTTCACACATAATGTGCAGGAATTACAGCAAACTTCCTCTAAAATACCGTTCACTGCTCTGTAAATGTGTGGCATTTTTCCCCTAGTTTTTCCCTTTGGGGAAAAACATGTATCTTTATTGGGATACCTCTGTGTTCTAAGTTGTTAGTCTTTCCTTAATGATGTTTAGTATTTCACTTAAATATTATTTGAAGGAACAGCTTCCTACTGTCTTAGAGGCTTTTACTGCTGGTCTGTTGCTCTCACATACAAATACTTTCACAGAGAATTTTCTGAGGTTCTTTCCTTTTTCCAAGTCCAACAGGAAGCTCATTGTAAAGCTTTGCAATCACTTTTGTGGCAGAAAAGAATAGACGTTTTTCCTGCTTTATTCACAGTATAAAATTCTATGCACCTCTGAAGTCTACTTAAGTTACTATTCAGTAAATTAAGCTGTACGTAATCATGTTTAATGTAGTAAGTGACAGGCATATTTTGTTATGTTGGCAGATATTGTATAAACATTTACTCTGGCTCAGATAAATACAAATTACCAGTTGAGTGCTCTGATTTCTATAGAATCATGAATTTTAACACTTTTTATATTAATTAATATAAAGCTCAGCTGTTTTAAAAACCGGAAGGAAAAGTTTGTAGTAAGAATTTATTAGCATTCTGAATTATGTAGCTCGGATTTGTTGTCAAAAGAATATGCAAAAAAGTGTAACCCAGAGGCTCTACGTTGGTTTATTTAACTGGCTTCTCACTTCCATCTACACCTTCAGTTACTGTGAACAGCTACCTTCCTCCCTCATATCCTGCAGTCTGTCACTACCTGTTCTCATTTATGGTCGAGATGCAACAAAGATAACATCATCTTCCAAACGTATCTTGTGTGATGCAGGAGCGTGTGCCAGGAATACAGGGATGGCCCTGTCAAAGCCCTACAAACCAGCTGGGTGGCTGCGGGTTTTCCCCCCAGCCTCTCGCGCCCTTTGAGCTGGACCATCTGAATGTTTCTACCTCGTTTGTATGAGCTGAGCCGACTATTACAGCAGATACTTTAGCCCTTAGAACCACTGTAACTTTGATGTAGACTGATGAAGAGCACACATTTTGATAGAATGCTTAATTATATATGCAATTAGTTCTGACTAAATTGATCTTCCATCTGATCGGTCCTGTCATATGAGATATGTGAAAGTAAAGAAAGGTACGTCATAGAAGCTTGCTTCAAAGCATATATTAGGCATTTGTAATAACATATCTTCTGGTCTTACTACAGTTGGTCATATACAGATTGCAGCTTTTGATATTTTTTTTTTAAATGGGGTTTCAAATTATTTTAAAAACATTATTGCATTTAACACAGGATTCAGCAACCACTGAAGTCGTGTGAAGCCTAGTTAGCTGGACAGAACCTATATAGAGATGTTGAAATGTTTTGGTTATGCTTCCTTCTGAAAAATAGAAATTTGAAATCTGAAGTCAAGGAGATCGTATGTGAATGAGGTCAGTTTTCATCAAATATCATACAAGTGATATGACAGGCACTGTTTGGTTCTAGTCTTTCTTTGTAAGACAAAGGGAGCAGTTAGATCAACAGCCTCTGTGCTCGTATAAGCTTCTGTTGATCTTACTTATGTTGCACTCTGATATTTTTCAAGGAATGCACTATGTGTTTGTTTATTGAACAGAGGAGGTGGTGGTTGATTACATACTTGTGTGTTAAACATACCTATAATACTACTTTGAAAAAATCAGATGTCTTTCCATTGGATAAAATAATAATTTGCTCCACAAGTAATTAGGAAAAGATGGAAGGCATATTGCATGCATTGGGTGGTACAAGTTATTTTCAGTCTTAGCAGCTCTGTATGTAATTAAAACAGTTCAAATGTTGCTTTCATCAAAACTGCTGTTAGAACAGATGATCTCTTTTCTTATGCATCAGATAAGCTACTGCAGTTACTGTTAAAATCCATCTAAGCCATTTTATTAAGTTGTTACTTGTTCTGTGAATAGCTGCCAGCCCCGAGTTCAAAAGAAAGTAGGTTCTGATTTGTTCCCATGTCACCGGGAAGAGGTGTGCAGGGAAAATCCTGTTACTGCCCTTCCAGTGCTGTTTTCCGGAGCTCTGTGTGTTGTCTGCCGTAGCCCACTTTCCCTCGTTGTGGCTTGACAGTAATTACAGTACAGCTAATATCAGAAGTTGATTCACTTTATTCAAACAGGAAGACTGTTGAATTGTCCCACTTCCAAAGTCAAATGTTTGTGTTAACCACAGAGACCAAATCTGTAGTGCACATATACAACATATGAGTAGTGTTTAATTCCCTAACTTTTCTATTCCGTTCGGCTTTTGTTAACTAACCCAGATTAGCATTTTAACAACCCTGAAGTGAACTTCTGCCATTCTCCCTGCTTGGACAGTGTGTGTAGACCATCCATCATCCTGTCCTTGGCCACAACAGGCTACTGGCTCCATAACCATTTGGAGCTACGCAGAAACCATCCGACTGTGAACAGCACAGCTGGCTACAGCAATTTTTTCTTCCACACCACTGGCAGCATTGTCTGGCTATGGTAACTAAAGTTAACATCCAGAACGTGAAGTTTCTTTAGTTTTGGCACCCCTGGCCAGCCCCGCTGCAGCTCAGTGGGCACACCTGCGGACGAGCTGCAAAATGGCTGCGAGGAGCGAGGCCACCGCTGGACTCCCTGCTCGGGGCTCCGGGTTGGAGACAGCAACCTGTTGTGTGGCGTGGGATGATGTTAACTCTCTACTTAATGGAGAGGGAGCTCGCTAGCTGAGTCCTGCGCTCCTTCCATTTGCAGACCGGGCTGTGCTTTGAAAGCCGCCAGCTGAAGAAACAGAACTTGCCGCTTTAACTTAGCCACGCAAACTGCCAAAGAGCACAGAAAGAAATGGAGAATTTCGGCTGTGTATTTCACACATTCTTGTAGAAGCCTTTTTAGTTCCACAACGGAAACCATGTGATTTCACAGGATCTGTGCCCAGACTCTAATACTTGCTACAGATGCTTTCCTTGGTTTGTTTTGCAGATCTTTGAATGCAATAGAAAGAACTCATTACAGAATTTACTGTTTTAATTCTGCCGTTTGCTATGAATGGCAGGTAACCAGCAGGTGAATGTACTTGTGGCTTTCTGCTAATTTTACTTGTTGAGATTTTTGCATAATTTAAATAAATAGGCCTAGCGTGGTGCTCTGTCGTGGGTGAGCCACTGCTTTCTTGCTAGAAGAGAGCTCTTGCTTTCAAGAGCAAAGGAGGTCAAGAGGTGTTACCAGGCAGGGAGGGGCTGGGTGGAAGCGGAGGAGCCAAAGAAGTGGTGGTGGAAGAGGAGGAGCAAGGAGCTCAAGCAAGCAAGTGACATTTGTTCTGTCCAGAATGGTTACAAACCTTGTAAATGAAATCAGTCCCTGGACAGCTTTGATTTATATTCTCACACAGCAGATTGGCCTTGGTCTGCCTGACCTTGGTAACATTACAGAGGTCGTATTTGCACACAGATACTCTTCCTGCCAAAAGGTTTCTTGTTGCTGGTTGTTTGTTTTTTTTCCTAACCCTTGCATCTAAGAGCCAAATTGCAGCCCAGGTTTCTAATTCAACAGTCACTGGACAAACACAGAATAAAAAGGATGGATCCCGTTCCCCACAGTGGATGGTTTAAGAGAAGAGACAGCAGATGGATGCAGTCAGGCAGTGGCCTCTAGAAGCGGGAGAGCTGCGTTGGCCTGCATAATCAGCAGCCCTGGTAGTGCACAAGCTGCCTAAACGTAGCTGAGCCGCCTGTGTCAGGGAAAGGGGCACACATGCTCGTAGGCATCAGAGGCAAAGGAGAGCTTTGAAGAGGGCTTGGGATGAGAATGAGGAGTTAATTGGCAGATGCGTGCTGGGGGGCTCTTCAAGTGCATGAGGGACAGCGGGGAAGCAAACACAGAGGTGCTCGTCTGGAAAGGTAACGAGTGAGCAGCAGGGACCAGCATCACAGGCCGGCTGCCCACCGGAGGTGGGAGTGAAACCTCAGAAGAGATGAGAGGTGATCAGCTGGCCACTCAGCTCAGCTATTACTGCAATAATAGGCTTTTCTTAACATCAGCCACATAGTTCATCTCTCTTATGCCAAATGATCATGACAGCTGGGTCTCTGCCTTCCCAAGCAGCAGTAAGGTACTAGTTCACACCTCTACTGGGTAGGACCTTCCTCAGGGCTTTATTGTGGCATGAAACAAAAGGTGTTTCCTTCAAGTGTTGCTGCCACGCTTCCCAGGCGTGTTTATGGGCACTGGGGGTAGACAGGGACTGCAGTAGCTACGGCACCAGCAGATAGTGTTGCTGCTATTTCTGTGTATGTCTATCATGACAGATGCACTTTGGGGTCAAAAGAAAATTCTCACGCTTGTATTTCAAGCCCTTGTGTGTGTATCACTTCACTTGGGTACCCCCTTCCCACGTTCTGTGAACACTTACGTGTCCTAGCAGGCTATGTAACCATCCTGTTTTGGGAGACAACAGAGAAGAAAAACATGTATTTAACTTACAAAAGCCTCAGTGTATAGTTAAGGCTAGCATTAAAATTTTAGATGGTGTTTGAATGTAGTCCAGTGCTCGTGAGGGAGCTGTGGCTCTGCCTGTTAGTGTAATGGTAGCTGAAAACAAGAAAGGGCTGTAAGTAGTCTGCATGTTCCCCAATCAGTGCAACACCCAGGTGTTAAATATCAGAGTTCTGCCTGGTGGGTCAGGGGGGCTCGGTGCCCTGTGGAAGCAACTTGAACCAACAAAGCTGCAAGGCAGGAGAGGGCCCTCTGGCTTTCCAACAGTTGTCCAAGAGCCAGCATTGGCACCCCTTGCAAATATAGCTCTTTTGTGTATTGCCACCTGGAGACGAGTGCTGAAGAGAAGGGTAAGGATAACAGAGGAAAAGCAGTGGTGTGAAAGCTGTCAACAGTGTGTGAACAATGTCCCCAGGTGTCTCATGAAAGGAGTAATAAGGGGGAAAAGAATCATCTTGCAGAGTTGAATGGTTTCTTTCAATTTGCAAACTTCTGTTCTCTGTGACAGTTTCTTTAACCCAGCACATGTTTATCAAAGATTAACACTGAAAAGCCAGTAATTGTGGTTTTGCTCAATAAATCATATTTTCTCCATAAAGTGCCATGTAGGTGTTCTTAGTGTTACGTAGTTTTTTTTCCTTAATGATAACCTCAGACAAAAATAATCAAATCCCATGCTTTGGGGATTAATCTGATTCCCTGCAAGGGTATGGATAGAATTTTTTTTTTGTCTTGTGTACCACAGTACAGGTTTTACTGTGAGAGTGGATTATGGCTTTTCCTCCCCCTAAAGCATCAGGTTTTCATCCTTGCCAAAGACATAACAAGCACCGCTCGTGATTGCACAGTGGTCTTACGTGGCAAGCTATGCCAACACAAACCTCAATGTATCTGGTGCAGCTGTAGAGGAAAAATAGACCTGCAGACATACATAGTGTGGGGGTCAGATTCAGTTATTTAGTCACATTCTTACACTAACCTAGTATTACTAGCGATAACATAAGGATTTAGGGAAACATTGCAATTGTATTGGGAATCTCATACGGAGAAGAGAATGGGACAGACTGTAATATAAAGCTTTAAAGCCCTAAGTCTCATTGCCTGATTTGCTACAGATTTCCTTGTGACCTTGATTCAAGCACTTGCAGTTCATATGTTACTGATTGGAATATTTTTATTTTTTTACTTTTAAAGGTCTGATCCATGGCTTCTGTGGCTCACTAGTCAAAATGTCAAAGCAGGGTGATGCAAATGCGTCCCTGCCTTACAGGGTGAACGTTATCATGATGTAGTCCAAGTAAAAGACAGAGGGGAGGGAGAGGTGGTGGCCAGCACAGCTGCATCCTGTTCCAAATCACTGCTGAGTGTGGGCTCTGCAGATTGTGTTTGGTCTGTGGAGAGTGGGCAGTTTGGTGATGCAGAGGATCCCCCAAACTGATGTGATGCAATACAGGGACTTGCCCAAGCTTGGGACCCAGAGCAGGATAGCCATGGCACCCATCCTGCCTCCAACCTCAAGCTGGCAACAATATGGGTATAACTTACCTAACCCCGTTTACATCTGTTTAATAACTTCAGCAGACTGTAGCGCAAGGAATCAGGTGGATCAAACCCTGCACTGATACATCTGATTTTTAAATAAATAAAAATAAATTTCTTGCCGCTATCCCTCTGTGTTCTTGATAAGCCAGGTGCTCCCAGAAGACCCTCATCACAGGTACCTCTCAAGACATACCTCTGCCCCTCCGACTGTCTCCAGGGTCACACAGCATGAGCACCAATGTTCCCCCCTTTCCCCTGTGAATATGTATATACATACATTTACAAATACACACTCGGAGACTACAAAAGCAGTAAATGTAATAATGTGATCCAACTGTTCAGTGCTACGCTAGAAAGAAGTGTTTTTCTGCCATCATGTGAAAATTTAGCGTGACTGGAACAGAGTCTGCATTTGATTAGGCAATTTAAGAAATGTAAGAGACTTCATACTGTAGGGCAGTGCTGCAAAACAATTGCTCGGAACATGTTCTAAAATTGGTTTGCCTTCACCAGATTTCCATGTGTTTCTGCACGACATCTCAAATGAAAATATGAGCAGTCACATGGCAAGTGACTACATTTTGATATTATGGTAAATAAAAGAATCAGTTTGAATAACTATTCCAAATTCTGAATAGCCTGTGAGAGGCAAAAACACAAAACTCTCCCTCTATTTACTTTCCAGCCTGGGAAAGACATTTCATAACACATCCTTTCACTGCTGTAGTTAATCTTTAATGCTAAACAAGATAATAGTAATCGTTAACTTTGAGCTCGGGCTTCCTCCAGGTTTTCATGCCTGCATTTTGTATGTGTAATTGATTGTGCCCCGGAAAGTGGCAGAGCACATGCCTTGCATATACAAATAGGTAACTGGGTGGCCGGCTACCAGATTTGTCCATGCCATAAACCCAAGACTAGTTAAAAATGTGCTGTTCTCTGGTCTCTATAGGCAGTGTGCCTGTGGGCGAGGCTGGCTGACCGTGCCAGCTCTGAGTGTGGCATGCTGATGGTACCAGCACAGCGCTTCAGATGCTCTGATGTGTTTCTTGCCAGTTGATAGTCTTCTCCCATCTCTCCCCTCTCATTTTCCAGCAGCCATTTACTTTCTCTTTGAAGTGTTCGCTGTGGCATAGAGCAGCCCTTTGCCCCGGCAGCAGCAGCTCCAGCCAGCCCCATGCTCCAGCCAGGCACAGCGCTGAGAGGCCAGAGGGGTGTTTATAGCCGGGGGGAGCAGTGGGTGGGAAGAAGCGGTGCTTTCTGGAGTGCGGTTGACAGCAGCGTTGGCTGGGGCACAGCCTCTTGAGCAGCAGATGTGCCCTCTCCACAGTGAAAATCTCTTTTTTCTTCATCCGTCCTGCTTGGTGGGCATATTCTTTCCCCCAAACCTCCCTTCCATTTCAGAACACCCCATTCATTTCACCCTGTAGGCAAGCCCTGACCTCCTGGGCTCCAGCCAGGTCTAAAATGGGCAGCGCTTATCTGAGGGATCAGGGCTGGAGCACTGCTCAAGGTGAAGGCTGCTTTTGCCACTGCTGGGAGACAGCAGGGCTTACAGACAGGAGACCCAGGGGTGCTGCCAGCAATTCACTATGGCTGTGGCGTCAGCTGGACTTGTGCAAGTTGTGCTTGAGACCTTCATTATGTCCTCACCTGCAAATACTGGTTTATACCTGTCCCAGAGCTGCCTTATCAGATGATGCCTAGTCACGCTGAAATGAGTGGCAGTTTTGCTATGTAAATCATGTGCTGTAGGCCTGCAGGAAGAGTACTTACTTCGGATACTTGCTCACATTTGTAGCCAACCCTCCTGAAGGAAGGAAAAGATAGTACTTTGGTCTAGGTTTTAGGCTTTTGTTTGGGGCCGAGCGAGGCAGTTTGATCATTTCCAAACCTCCATCCAAGCCTATACGTACTCCTGTAAGTAATGAGATCTCCGCCATCATGGTTTAAGAGTTCTCTCTAGTTTTCAGGATAAAACTATTTCAGACTAAAAAGCGCTACTGAAAAGCATGGGACACGTCTGACACAGCTGTGAGCCAGAGGCTCTCTGGAGTTCACCCTGGTGAGCCACGGCTGGGTGACATGGCTTTCCTTGGGCTGGGGTAGGAGCTCCTGCTCCCAGAGCTGCCCACGGCCAGGAGTGAGTGGAGGATCAGGGCTGAGAGTACAGAGCAAACTCTGAACATCACTGTACTGACATTCTCTGCACTGGTCCGTGGATGCTTTCACGAATAAATTTAGTATTTCCTAGGGCAGTCACGGCTGGGCATGAGCAGTTTGAATTAATAAAATGCAGGCCTGCTAAAATGGTGAACCCAGAGCGCTGCTTCAGTTAAAGTACCTTGCATTTTATCATCGATAGCTCAACCCTGGCAAACTTGAGGGGAGCGTGTCTTGCAGAAGCTTTGTAAAACAGAACAGATTGAACCCTAGGTGTGAGCTGAAATCAAAGATTGGTTTCCATTGGAGGACTTTTGTATCACCCTGGTAAAAAACGGTAGTTAACATTCACTCTCAAAAATTAACTTAAAATAAACATAATCGAGGCAATCACTTACAGTTTGCTCAGCATTTTATTCCCCTTCCTGCTGAAACTACCGTGTGTTCAAGTAAATTTTTGATCACAGGAGAATTTAGCCCTCAAAGTGCATCTAATCAGCCACTAAACACTTGCATCATTAAAAGTCACCCTATCCATTTTGCAAGCGTTCTGTCAGCTTGTTCTGGAGCAAGAGGGGTGCGCTTTCTGTAACATTAAAAGCCTGCAAACAACTGAAGTGTAACTAGCAATACCATAAGGCAATTAAGATGAAAGCTGTGATACTCAGTGGTAGGGTTTCATCACTTTAATATTAAACTATCTTTTTTTAACTTAGGCATAGATCAAGAGGTGTTAATGTAGAATCCTTAAAAGAAGTCAAGTATTATCTTAAAATAACAGACCTGTTATTTGCACTTTCATGCTCAATTAATATCACTGCTCCAAATACCCTAAATTTTTTCTTCAGAGCTGCAGATTTTAAAGTTGTTTTAGGAAGTAAGGATGGCTACGTACTGAAAGTGTAAATTTGAGTGTGCCTCTGTAGGGCAGAAACAGTTTTTCTTATTTATTTGTACAAATTCATGCTCTAAGTTTCTAAAAGGGACTACAAGAATTAGGTATGTTTCTTTTATTATAACCACAAATATTTTCTTGTGTTATTTCATAATTAGCTGAAACAATCTGTCACCAAACTCCACAATATGGATTTATCACATCATAGACAATCTCTGAGATTTGAATGTACAGTAAGCCCCTGTGTCAGGCATTGCCTTCAGGAACGTTACTGAAGTCAGCCTTCATTAGAAGAAACACATTTATACTGGAATGTCATTTGATAAAAAAATTGAAAAGAAAATCACACTTGCATTGATGCTGGCTGTTGTACCCTTCTTTTGGGAGGACTTACCACACTATAAAGCAATTGCATCATTGGAAAAACCTATGTATAGATACAACCTAAACCAGGAATCTAATCCCCTGTTTCTCATACAATAGATACTGGTACAGGTTTTTAAGGCAAATGTTGTATTCTATGTGGAATACTTTCTGGCATTTAAACAAATGCCTTATACCCATTTTGTGCAGTGAGACATAGAAAAAGGAGCAAGACCAGAAAAATTAGACGTAGGACAAAGAATTGTTTGATGTGTTTCTAGAGTTCAAGCCACCAGACCCTGGGCTGTGCTGGTCTTGTATTTTGGCTTGGGTGGTACAAAAATGCTGCTATTTCATGTTTTGACTACCAAAACACACTTTGGCCCCAGTGCGTGGCTCTGCTCTAGAGTTATTTTACTCCATGCACGGCAGGCGTAAGGTGCTGTTCTGAGTGAATGTCCTGGTGCATCCGTGGTCACCGGTTCATGCATTTCTACAGCAGGTCTAGGGGCATCACTGAAGGTGGCCTGTACCACCTTCATATATTTTCTTGTAAGTGTTTTATCTTCTGAGAAGATTGACCTGCTTGACAAATTGAAAGTCAGCAACAGCCTGCCTTTCTGTACTATGCGGTGGCAAAGCACAGCTCCAGCACCTTACTGGGTAGCTCTTCTCCCTGCAGCTGGCTCAGGAAGTTGAACTTCCCCCACCTGATTGCAGTTACCATTAAGTAAACTGCTGTGCAAATCTTTAGGCCCCTAAAGTAGAGCCACTGCCAGAACACCTTTTTGCTTCATGAAGCCCAGAATTTGAACCACACCCTTTTAAACTAGTGTTTTCAACCTGAAGTTAGAGGACCATAAAGTGATTTGTACACTAAAAGATAATCCCTGAGGCTATAGTAAACAATATTTTAACCTTTCGCACCAGTCCTTTGCATCCAAAAACAAAAGGGGGGATGGGGGGTGCTAAACACAAGTAAGTTCCCATTCAGAGACTAACATAACCTTTATTTGGTTGCAAGTGAAATCTGTGACTTGCTGTAGCCCAGCCGACAGATCTTTGTTGTTTGAGTGGTCTTCTGGTTGAAGACCTTTGAGGCACTGATTTGGCCAGCTGCTCAGTGCCCAGAAACCACTGTCCAAGGATGCACTGTGACCCTCACCAGGGGAGGTGTCTCAAGGGCTGAGAGGAATCTGCTGAGTGTTGGACAGGATTTGCTTTGCTCTCCCTCAGAAAGAGGAACTGAAGTCTCAGCTGTAGGCCCCAAGAAGCTTGTTGAGCATCTGTGAACAAGCAGCAGTAAAAGATTCTTTTGTTTTAACTTTTATCTTATTATTAAAGGGGTTTCATGCTCAAAATTTCAGAAGGTACCATCTCAGAAATGCACTGGTTAGTTCGTTTGCACTAATTAGTGCCCTCAGGGATCTATTTGCATGCAGGAAGGAACGGAGGACAGCAGGGATTTCCTGATTTGTCAAAGTCCAGTCATTTGGGATTGTGGGAAACCACATCACATAAATTGACTAAGCTCAGCATATTACTAATCAATTCTGCCTGTCCCCCCTCCACATTATGGTTAACACATACCTCCAAGCAAGAGGAGATCCTTGATCTCACCCAGCAGCCTGATTTTGCCCCGTATCTGGTGGAGAAAGAAGACAATGTAGTCGTTTAAGCCTTTTCATGCTGCGTGCCTGTTTTTCGGCTTTTAGTGTTGCAACCCTGTTCTCCTTTGCCTCACCAAACTCTCCAAAAGTGAACTAACTTTTAGGATATATCTTTTATTCTGACCTATCTTGAACTTCAGTCTGGATTTGCCATGCCACATTCCTGTCCGCGCTGAGCATTTTGAGAAGCATTTATTGTGTTAAGAAGATTTTTAAGAGTTTTCTTTTTTTTTTAGTGAACAGAAGATATTGCATCAGTCTGGTTTGAAGTTATTTTATGTGTTGCTTCTCTCCAGCTGGCTGAATGCCCTTTCCCTTCCCCCTCCCCTTTTACGTGGCAGCACACGGAAAGATGATTGATGGAGTGTCACCAGCGCGTTGTCAAAGGCTGGAGTAGATTAATGGGCAAGAAACACCAGCCTGTTCCCCTTCATGTGTGATTGTTTGAAGGAGGGCTCGTATTTTTACAGAAATGATATCCTGCTTCTCTGGATTCCCCCAATCAGGAATTGAAGGATGGGATTTGTATCTGAGATTGAAAGATGCCAACCACAGAGAGCCAGTTTATTACTTGGGGCAACTGCCTGCCTTTCAGTTGACCAACAGCACTCGCCCGGAGGCCCGTTTCAGCCAGCCTGCTTCCTCTTCACTGGTGTGGATTTGTGCCACCAGTTAACATTTATACCTCTGTTGCCTTGTATTTGCAGACACAACTAGTTATGCCATAGACTAAATGGCCAGAAGATCTCTGATCTGTTACTAGCTTTTCCACCTGGGTGACACTGGCCAATTTGCCTGTGCTGTAAGGAATGAACACGGATGACCCAGAGCAGCTCAGGTCCTTTGAAAAGGCTCTTTTTGGTGATTGGTCACAAATTCAGCCTTGATCTGTGCCTCAATTCCCCAGCTGCAAAACGGGGATAGCAATATGATAATTTCCAAACATTGCACTTGCCATGAATTGTTTCCTAGCAGAAATGCTAGGAATGCAATTTATAAGAGAAATTAATCAAAGACTGGTCTGAATTGTGGCTGGGGAAAAATAATCAGACCCAGAGTATGATTGTTTTCTACATGTTCTTGAAGGTAGACACTGCCAGCATTTTGTAATCAGCTATTCTGCTCCAAACAGATACTTCAGCATTATTATTTGTAGTCCCCAGCAGTGGCCTCTATTAAAAGGTTTGAATGTGGCAAGAATTATGTCTTTCGCACCGGCCTATCTGTGTGTACCAGGAGCGTACACCTGGCTGTCATAACCCCCTGGTCTGAGGGCTACATGGAGCCCATTTTTCTCATTACTCAGGGAACAGCTGTTCTTCCAAGTTTATTCTCTTTTCAGTGGTTCTGATCTTGAGCCCGTGCCCAACCAGCTAAAAGGTCCATTTAAGTCCCTCTTAAAGCAGGTGCATTTCTTCTTAATATGTAGCTAGCAATTACAGCTACTCTTCATTTTCTTGTAATATTTTAACAAGGAAAATAACAAAGAAATCTGTACTTCTTACCTGTCTGGTTAGAAGTGATTTCCTGTGGTTTGCTGATCCAGTCCAGCTCTGAGTCTGCTTTTCTCTCTTGTCATGACAAAGGTCTGTGCTTTATGCGCATGTAGAGATTTTCTTTGATAGACACTTGTGATGGCTGATGTTTAGTTAAAAGAGATTGCTGAGCATAACTATTCCTGCCTTTTATGTTCTCAGAGTTCATATCTGGAGTATATTCAGAGGTTTGGGGTTTTTTTAAGGAAGACAGAAATGTGAGTTTGTTTCTGCTCTGGAAGCAGTCTCTAGGGAGACACATCCTGTGGTTTTGCATTTACAAAACTTTGCCTTGTTTTAGGGACTATGATATACCCCCAGAAATTCTAATTGAGAGAACCGATACTCTCTTTTTATTTACCTGGCATTTCTGTCATTTCCTTTTTGGTTTTGTGACAGTTTGGATTTAGGTCACAATTGTTGTGGCCAATACACAGCAAATTGCCCTTTTGTTCTCTGCAGCCATTTCCTCCAGCCCAAAAGACAGTACCTGCCTTTGTAAGGCCGGTTACTTCTTTGCCCCAGTGAATTCTTTCTAGACGGGATACTGGAAGGAAAGAGAGGGAAAAAAGAAACTTCCTGATACATGCCTGTGCTTGATACTGGCAGAACTTGCAGAGTTTGCAGGCTGTGCGCGTTTTGCAGCCAGGCCAGCGTCTCTTTGAGTCGTGATGTGTGGGCCATGAACAGCCTCATCTTCTGTGCTAGATAAAGCCTACATGGCTGCTCGAGCTTCTTGCTCTTTGCCAATTTGTATTCATTTGTTCTCCAGGAAAACGAGGCTTCAGGGAGGACTTTTACTTAGCACCTTACAGATGTTACTGTGCCCTGACTCAATGTACAGTTTATGTGCCTCCCCTTTATCTTTTTTTCACTGGGACAGTAGTGGGTTGGGTATTTGGAGTCTGCTTTTCTTGGAAAAAAAAAAGACCATAAAAAAAAGATTGTGCAACCATTAATGATTTGTTATTGTGTCTGGGAGCCACTGTGCTGCAGGACTTTGCTCTAATGGTGCTTTCACAAGAAAGAACTAATTTGACTAACTTTATTAATTCCAGTTTGTTTTAAGTTTGCTCATTAGTAATTTAACGCAAGATGCTTCAGCTGAAGAGGCCATGTCAGGACAAGGAAGAGCAGAGGGAAAGTGCCAGGAATCATTAGTGTTTATTAACCACTGCACTCATCAATCTTGACTAAGAGCACAGCCCATTCGTTCTGGACTGGTGGACTGAGATACAGAAATATCATTAACAGTGGAAAATGCTTCTTTTCAGGTCAGTCCGTAATGGACAGGCGTTCAGGGAACACCCACACCCCAGACTGTCACCCGTTACCTTGGTCTCCCCACAGTCCAGCCTGAACCGAGAGCTCAGCAGCCTCGTGGAAGGAGGAAGCCCAGAAGCCCTGCCCCTAGCTGGCCGTAGTATCAATTAACAAATGCAGTATTTTCATCCCCAGTAAAGATTACCGAAAGGTTAAGTGTTGTTATGAAGGGGGTTTTTAATTGCTTTTCAAATTATTAAATGATTAATACTTATGTGCTTTGCTGGATCAGGCCTGGCACTTTGTGCTGGCAACATGTACATCTCACAGCAATTCTTGAAACATTAAAATGGAAAGGTTTCTCTTTTTTTCTGTTACACAAAGAGCTTAATAATCAATTTCAGAAACTGCAAGGTTTTGGGCTGGTGACTCAAAGCTCTGACCTGTGTATCGGGGCTGAACGAATGCGTCCAAAGGGTTGAGGGAGGGAATAGTACTACACTTGCCAGGTTTCTAATGAGAAATATGACCCCTGCCCAGACCACTTGTGGTCATTAAGGATTGCATTTCACTTTGAGATGCGTTTTCTTGCATCCTACCAAAATTGCAACTTGAGTAGTTACATTCTGCTCACTAAAATATCCCTGTGGTTTAATTGAAGAAGTTATGTTTCCCTTCCCCTCTTAAAAGCTTTGTTGTATAATGTTGTGGTGCTATCATAATATCTGCTACATAATCTGTAGAGCGCACACACACACAGAGAACACCCCACCATGAGAGTGTCTGAGTTGCTACCTTTCTGCAGTAACAAATAGAATTAGGGGGAAAGCAGCATCTTGGGAACCCCAGTTCAGCCTTGTGCCCCCGTTTGAGTCTCTTGCCACCCTTGCAAGGCCTGTGACAAGCGCTGTCACGCTGCTGAGGCAGCAGTTTTGCATTTACTTTGCACATGTGTAAATCACTGCACGAGGCAAAGCATCACGCGTGTGGTCCTCGACATCAGGTCTTTGGCAATGAGCGTGTTAAGGCTTAGTGTTATGGTGGCACAGCCTGGAAACAAGCAATAATTTTAAAACATGGCATGGATGTTCAGACAGATTGTGTGTGTCACGACTTTTTGTGGATAAGATTTAGGTATTTTACGGGGAAAGGGTTTTATTGGATGACATTCGGTGATAGAGGGGATGGAAAGTGATTGCAGTTTAATTAAAATTCTAATCCCAAGTTTGACAATTTTTCTTGCCAGGTCAGCAGCCTGCATGTTCTGTTTGTGATTCTCCTGAATTAAATGGGCTGACAGTCATCAGCTTCTTTGGAAATGCCTGTAAATCCAGCTAAAAATTAGCAAACATCAATATGTTTTGGAGCAGCTTTGAGTAGGGATATGTCACGCAGCAGTTTGCCGTCACTGTACATAGAGGAGCCTTTCATAAGCACCGATTTATTTCAGTGCTGCCAGTGCTCAAATACAAATGAAAAAAAAAAAGCCCTTCTGCAGTCGGAAGCCACGTTTGCTGTCCTGTGCTGCCGAAATCTCACTGGCCTTTTCCTGTTTTCCAGGTAGTCGAACAGTGTTGCCACAAAGGTAGTGCTCATCTCTCACCAGCCATGAGGCTTCCTCTGCTTTGTGCCTCCGTGATGCTAATGAGTCTGTCCCAGTGCCGAGCTGTCAGCTTCCCTGAAGATGAGGACCCTATTAACGTTGTTGACTACCACTGTAAGTAATCTGCAAATGGTGCTAACCACTAAGGAAAAAGTTTTAATGTAGGTTGTTTTATTTGACTTGGGAAGTTAAAAAAAAAAAAAAAAATCTGTTTTCTTTCAAATTGAAATGTGTTTACTGGCTTTGTATCTTTAATAGAACACTTAATCATTTTCTTAAAAAAGCAATCAGAAATACAGCAATAACTTCAGGAAAAAGAACATTTGCTGACATTAGCCATCTTTTTCTCATTTATATTCAAGACATTACTCAAGGAATTTAGTTTAAACCCTTCTACACCTAGTATATACAGCTAATCAATGCCATATATTGATTCTTTAGCTCTATAATCCTGAGTGATGGTGTAGCCCATTTTTACTTGCAGATTCAAGGCAATATCCAGTATTTAGAGGACGCCCTTC
Source organism: Calidris pugnax (assembly GCF_001431845.1). Lineage (NCBI taxonomy): Eukaryota > Metazoa > Chordata > Aves > Charadriiformes > Scolopacidae > Calidris > Calidris pugnax. The sequence goes on from NW_015090862.1 coordinate 8,756,431, forward strand.
AGGCAATGAATCTCAGCACAGACTGGACTTCCAACTGATGTTGAAAATTCGAGACACACTTTATATTGCTGGCAGGTAATTTTCCTTTACTCAGTTCATTAGATTAAAATTCTTTTCTCTTCTGGCTTTGCATTAATGTGTAAAATTCATTTAGAAAAATCTGCAGAATATGATAAAAAATAGAATTGGGGGAGGACTTCCCAGAGAAATATACCGTATCTATGGCCAGTGCATGAAAATTGGATTTGAAGGCTGCAGTTACTGTAGTTATGCTAAAACCAATGATCAAATGCTCTTTTCCCTCTTTTATATTACTGCCCTGATAAAAACCTCTCCTGATCATTTTAAACTTGGACTGACACATCAGGGATGTAGGAAGTGAGGGTAACACACTTGAATATTTTCAGCGGGGATTAGTCTTCAACAGAATGGAAAGATAGAGCTGGATAGATGGACACTGTAGGTGCTGCCTAAGGACCACGTCAATAAAAATCAAAACTACCCCATGTTGCCCATGACCAATCTTCTTCGATTGCTGTTAAACACAAAAAATCCATAAGCATTTCATAGAAGTTTCTGGTTAGCTTATCAAAAATAAGGCCAATGAATTAATGAATTTACTTATGTCTTTTAACTCGTTGCAAACAGGGACCAAGTTTACACTGTAAACTTAAATGAAGTTCCAAAATCGGAAGTTACTCCAAGCAAGGTGAGTAGATACAGGTGCTGGCAAGGGGGGGTTATTTTCTTTGGGTTTCATTTTTTTAAGAGGGTTTTTTTTTGTGAAAAGGAAATAAAATGTTCTTTTCTGGTTTGATGTAACGAAATTAACATGGTTCTGGTTTGATTTAACAGAAATTAACATGGAGGTCAAGACAGCAGGACAGAGAGAACTGTGCTATGAAAGGCAAACATAAAGTAAGTTTAGCACATACATTACAGAAAAACACCACCAATATTTATTATATATGTGAAGTCTGTGATAAATACATCTTACTCTCTTTTCAGGATGAATGCCATAACTTCATTAAAGTCTTTGTTCCGAGAAATGATGAGATGGTGTTTGTCTGTGGAACAAATGCATTTAATCCTATGTGCAGATACTATCGGGTAAGAATATTGAAAGTGTCATTAATCTGTTACTGGGTTTGCTTGCACTAATTACGCTATAGCAAATACAGCCAGTGTGATTGGAGAGTGCTTCAAGGTGAAATAAACCAGACAGAAGCCAATGTGCTGAATTAAGTTTTCTGGAAAGACAATGTTATGCTTTTGTGCCAGTGTACAAAATAGAAATGACACTATCACCCATTTATTTTTCTTCTTCAGCTGAATACCTTAGAGTATGATGGGGAGGAAATTAGTGGTTTGGCAAGATGCCCATTTGATGCCAGACAAACCAATGTCGCCCTCTTTGCTGGTAAGAACTTTTGGTTGTAATGAGTCTAAATGATTAATGACACCAAAGGAGCCAGAGAGCTTTTAAAGCAAGCACAGAAAGCTAAAGGTGTCACGGTGCCCCTGCTCTTAAATTTTTTAAAGGGCCTCCAAAGGATTAAAAGCTGACCTGTTAATAAATAGGTTACAGCAATTTGGGGAAGAGTGGCAGTAGAGAAATGGGAAAAAATACAGGCTAGTCAGAATTCTGTAGATTATTAAAGGCCTCTTAATACCACCTTTTCAACTTCTGTTTTAGATGGAAAATTGTATTCGGCAACAGTAGCAGATTTCCTGGCAAGTGATGCTGTTATTTATCGCAGCATGGGGGATGGATCTGCCTTAAGAACAATAAAGTATGATTCCAAATGGATAAAAGGTAATTTGGGGGAGCATTTTCCCATACACGTGGCAAATGTCATTTCAGTGACGCAAAGGGTCAGGTAATTCACTGCCAACATGGCTTTACACTCACGCTCCAATGTCAGCGTACACGCGGCTTTCAACACAGTATGGCTATGATAAGAAAGCAGTCTAATACCAATAAAGCCAAATTCTTGTTAATACATCAATAAATGAATCTGCAGTAACAAAACCTTAGCAGAAATGCAATTCCCGTGAGGCCTTTTTACAGTCCATTAGCCAACGGTAAGGACTGCAGACTCAGAGCTCCGGCGCACCCATATCTGCACATCCTAAAGTATCTGAAGGCTGGAGCTCACGTGAGCTGCTATGGACCTGTGGAGACGCCGCCAAGTCACACAGCGTAGGCAGTGTCGTGTGCCAGTTGAGTAGTTCCTTGAAGTAACCTTCTCCTTGCTCTTCCTTACAGAACCACACTTCCTCCATGCCATAGAATACGGGAACTATGTTTATTTCTTCTTCCGAGAAATTGCTGTCGAGCACAATAACTTAGGCAAGGTAGGTATTGCCATGGTGAGCTGTCACGTAGCCGTAAGTCGCAGCAGAATGAGATTGTCCGAAACAGCATCAGGAAGAAGCACAGTTTGCAATAGGAAGTAGAGACTAGTACAGCGTTTGCACGGTTTTCCCATCATTATAATTGTGGGGGGGAGGGGGCAGAGAGACATAGAACAGTGCATTCTTCAACCTAAATGTTGTTTCTGTTCTCTATGCCTTGCCGTTAGGCGAGCTCGCTACAGGTATCTTTTTAGTGATGCTGTTCCCTTAACACTTGTGACAACTCATGGAAAATCTGAGGGTATTTTCATGCTTATTAGAGAAACAAAAGAAAACAACACAAAAGAAGAGTTTCAAAGAACTTTCTCTAATGTCCCTGGATATTGAATAATTCAGTCATGCCAGTATAGAGCATAATGCTCATGCCTCACCATGGAAAGATATTCTATAATAAATTATTAAATCCTTTACACACAGTTAATTAAAGTCCTTAAATCTCACTAACAATATCATTTTGAAGGGAAAGAGAGGTGGGACAAGTTGCAGAGCTGCATTTGCTTGGTGATACATTAAGATGCCTGTGCATTACAAGCTAAACACCGTTTGCTTTCATCCTTTTTGTGCAGATAAATGGCAGCTTCCTGTTAACGAAATTATCTTTGGTGGTTTATTAACAGCTCAAAACCAAGTACTGTTTTCCTTGCATCTCTCAAGCCTTTCTGCCTTGTCCTTTTTTGTTCCCATTCACAGGCTGTGTATTCCCGTGTGGCACGCATATGCAAAAATGACATGGGGGGGTCTCAAAGAGTCCTGGAAAAGCATTGGACATCCTTTTTGAAAGCTCGGCTCAACTGCTCGGTTCCTGGGGATTCATTCTTCTACTTTGATGTTCTGCAGTCTATCACAGACATAATAGAAATCAATGGAGTCCCCACGGTTGTCGGTGTATTCACCACACAGCTTAACAGGTGAGAGATGAGGAACCTTACATCAAAGGTAGTTCTCTGGTTCTCTCTTACACTGAGATTGGTGTCATTGTAGTCTGAGCTCTTGCAACTATTTTTCTAATTTTACAGCATCCCTGGTTCAGCGGTGTGTGCTTTCAGCATGGATGACATTGAGAAAGTCTTCAAAGGGAGATTTAAAGAACAAAAGACTCCTGACTCCGTTTGGACAGCTGTACCTGAAGACAAAGTACCAAAGCCAAGGTAAAAGGTTCTTACTCACGATGCCATAATATTGTCCTTGTAAAGAGCTGCCTTAAATCAGCTGCACTCTTGAGCGTCTTGTCGGGTAAGAGCCAAAGCAGAGCTTTACACTTCAGCCATAAGGATGCTCATTAGCAGGCTGCCTTCTCTCATTAACTAAAATACCAAGAGGAAAACAATGTTGTTCTCCTTTCAGACCTGGCTGTTGTGCAAAACACGGCCTTGCAGAGGCTTATAAAACCTCCATTGATTTCCCTGACGAAACACTCTCCTTCATCAAATCTCATCCTCTGATGGATTCAGCTGTTCCCTCGGTCATTGAGGAGCCCTGGTTTACCAAAACCCGTGTCAGGTATGAGAGCATTCAAACATAACGCATGTGATACTGAAAACAAGAAAATATGTTATTAATAATTTACTTTTTGGTCTTGATAGATACAGATTGACAGCAATTGCTGTAGACCACGCTGCTGGACCCTACCAGAACTACACAGTCATATTTGTTGGCTCCGAAGCAGGAGTAGTACTTAAAATATTGGCAAAGACTAGGCCTTTTTCTTTGAATGACAGCGTATTACTGGAAGAGATTGAAGCATATAATCATGCAAAGTAAGTATTACCAGAACACCTCAGCTCTTCATCTAGTCCTTCGTTCCTAGCTAAAAGAAATTATAGTAAATGAAAACCAACCTATTATCACCAACATCACTGCTTGTTTGTCATTTCACAGTGTTCCTCATGTTGAATAACCTGAAAATATGTGGTAACTTGCCATTGTGTGCATGGGTTGAGTGAACAAACTAATTCCACTCCAGTGACGTCAGTGATACAGTCTAATTCTTCTGCAAATAGATACAGTTCTTCCTGAAAATGAAATGTCAGAACTATCTGCTGCTGTTAAAAAGAAATGATGTGCGCTTATCTTGAGGGTTTCTCAAGAGTGACCAATACTGTATAAACTACATCTAACTACATCATTTTAAAGTTGTTTATTCTGGCGCAAAGAATTTGGGAATGGAAGTGTTCCAATTAGACTCTACAGGCGTCCAACACAGGGCTCCTGTTCTGCTCTGTCAAGATATTTATGCTGACTGAGAGAACAAAGAAAATGGATTTGTATTTCTTTCCTACGTAATTCAGTGTAATTGTCACCTAGAGTGACAGTTGGCCAGAAGCTGGCATTTGATAACCCCATAGGTTTGTTTAGAAATCACTCAGCAAGACTAGTAAGTTACATTTATATATGTAAAATTCTCCTTTCAGTATCTACACAGAGAATAAATAAAATGTTTGCAGTGTAAGCATTGCACAAAGTACTACAGCTATTGAAATAACGGCCTCCCATTATTTTGCTGAACAGGTGTAATGGTGACAGCGAGGAGGACAGAAGAGTCATTTCCCTTCAGCTGGACAGAGACCACCATGCTCTGTTCGTGGCGTTCTCCAGCTGCGTCATTAGAATTCCCCTGAGCCGGTGTGAGCGTCACGGGTCATGTAAAAAGTACGGCCCCGTTCCTGAACTCCCCCTTAAAAGAAGGGCACCAACATCTCTTGGGAAGGAAGTAAAAAATGCATGATTTTTTGGGGTTTTTCTCTTGCAAGGGCATGTATTGCTTCACGGGACCCGTACTGTGGCTGGTTAGACCACGAGGCGTGTGGAAGAGTGACACCAGGCATGCTGTAAGTACTGCTTTTCAGATTAGCCCAGCATCTCTACATACGCTTCATAGACCACAGGAGCTCGTACCCTTGGCCTGTTCCTTGGACTCAATTGATAAATCTCCATTTCTTTCAGGATGTTTTTTCATTGTACTCTATACATCCAAGGACAGAATGCTACAGTGTGTACTGTATCTATGAGAACAAAATACTAAAGTGTGACCTAATTCTGCAATCTCTAGGTGAAGACTTAACTTTCAGTGGGAGTTTCACATGTGTGGGGGAGGACGAGCAGACCTGTAGGAAGAGCAGCTGGAAGCAGGAAGGCAAGAAATTGCTGCCTGCAGCCTGAGCAGCTCAGAGAGTACCCAGTATCCCCTCCCGGGCGTGCTCACGGCCAGGGAACAGTCAATGGCAAATACAAAAGCACAGGATTCACAGTGGGAACGGAGGAAGGGTTTGCCTCCAGCTGGAGCCTTGGCGATACAGACGCATACCAAAGGTGTTTGCACAAACCAATTCTGTCATACACACTGCATTAGCAGCTGTATCTTCATAAGAGGCCTTTGTAGCAGGCCAGTGCAAACTTTAACTAGTATAATTGTTTGGTTGTATCTAAGACCAAGCGTACACCCAACATAGAGGACATGATGAAGTTGCCGGAAAAGGGGATTTATTTATTTATTTATTGATTTATTTTTCCTACTTCGTGGCATAAGCGTGTATATAGAGTTTTAAAGCCTGGTTATAACTAACTTGTGCATTTTGTAAAACAGTTTTTTGGGCCATACACTAGCTCTTGTATATGTTTCCATTTGCTGCTTCCAGGAAAAAAAAAATCACCATTTGTTTCCCTGCTAATACTGTTAATTGCAGGTTCTCTTTGTTTGTTTCATACAACCACAGCACTGGAGGATACGTGCAAGATGTGGAATACGGCAACACAGCGCAGCTTGGGGACTGCCATGGTAAGACATAGTCATTGCTGCTCGGTTGTGATGTCTCGGCAGTGATCTGTGGCCACACCTCACTATGGATGTTAAATTTATGATGAGCTTTTCAGTAACACGATGAACACATCACCTGGTGTTCTTGTGAATGTTCACAAAGCTGAGCTTTTTGGTCCTGGGTGGCAGAGTTTTGTCTTTACTTCACCAGTTTACAACTATTTGGGGTCTACAGCAAAGTATTGAAGAATTTATTTTTTTGTAAGCAGTAATAGTTTAGCTTTTGTTTTCCATTACTCAGGTTTGAGATCTTTTGCTTTCTTTTTTGTTACTTTTTACTGATTACTTGTTCCTTTAATTCTTTTAGAAATTTTGCCTACTACAGCTACACCAGATTACAAAATATTTGGCGACCCAACATCTGGTTAGTTTTTTTTAATTTTTTTGAATTAAATGACCTTTACTTTCCTTCAGTTCAGCATTTTCAGCCCTTTTTTCCTTCCTTTTGCACAGTTGGCAATCCTCCATTTTTGTGCTTTTACTCATGTTCCCACTGATGGTAAAGATAGTCAGACTCTTCTCACTCAGCACTTCACCCTGTGTAGCCGCATGTTAACAGCTCATTATTTATTGAGCCATCTTTTATTAAAGAGCCTGATTAACATAGATGACATCTTCACTGCACGAAAGTCCACTAAGCTTTACTCTTTATCCCCAGCCATGCATTTGTGAATGCCCCTATTGGTCATCTCTAGTAGATGAATGGCAGAATTTCATCATCTTCCTCCTTACTTCTCCTTTCCTCTTTTCCCTCTTTCCCAGCAAGCTTTTTGCACAAATACGCATTTTCTAAGATGTGTATTTCTATATTTTTGAAATGTTTTAAGTAGCTTGTGCTAATGGAAAAAATTTAACATCAAAAACTGTGTAGCTGAATGAGGACTTGTGTAGACAAAGGTGGCTTAGAAAAAGCTTTATGTGGTGTTGTCAGATGGACTTTCACATCCTTTTCTCTCCTTCAGTGATTTTTCTAATAGTGTTTTCACCACCAGCCCCTGGTGTTCTGGGAGACAGGACCTCGTGCTCCTCTGTTGAACTCAAAAGCAGAACCTGTGTTGACTTCAACAGGAGCAAGACCATGCCCTTATTTTCCAGTCTTGGTCGCTACTTTCAAATGAAGGGCACATTTCTGACTGACAAATACAAAAATAATCTATTTGGATGTTAAATTTGTAGAAGTGCAACAAAACTGAGAACATTATTTTGTTTTTTGGTTTCTGATTATATTTGCACTTCTGTAACTTGACAAGAAGTAATGTTTAAGACAAATATTTTGTAGAAGCATTTACCCATAATGTAAGTTAGAGACTCACTCAGGAAAGCAAAACAAAACTATGTTACATGGAAATGTTACCTTGCTTGCATGAGTGTTTACCAACTGAATTTTCCAAGTGATATTTTAGGACACAGATACAACTGAACGTTATTTTCAACTTCTGAATGAGAGTGCTTTTGAAGTGCAGTAAGATCTCAAGCCGTAGACATTCATGTCTAAACCTAAGGGGACAGTGAACACAAAATACTTTGAGTGTGCAAAGTAGCCTGTGGATTGTAAACCCAATTTGATGTGTTTCCTCCTCATGTGCCTTTTCACATAGGCTACGGTGATTCTGTTCAGCAAATGTACTACAGAGGAGCCAGAATCCATGCAACATTGTTCCTTAGGAACCATTACAAAATAGGGGTTAAAAATATTCCTGTCATCCCCACCTGTAGAAATGGCTCATTCAGCAGTTCCTGGTGCACCATAATAGCACTAATGGAGCTGATCTGGTTTCTCAGGCGTAACCTGTCATGAGTGTGTGTCTTTCCAAGTAACTTCTTTTTCTTTGAAGATGTTTAAAAGGCAGCCAAGTATGTTGTCTCCAGTGAAGAATATAGCAATTAAGTAGAATAAGTTGGGCTTTTCACCTCCACCAGTTGCTTACTTTAACTTTTGCACTGCTTTCATGTTTGACTTCTCTGGCTTTTTGGCTAGCAGCTGTTGATGTTTTAATGGATTTTTTTTTTGTACTTAAAAGTTTTGAACCAATTGATTTTAATCATCCCTCTGTGCTTCTGCAGAGTGTAGGGGGGTCACATTTTGCTCTGACGTGTAACTCCATAAAATACTGTCTCCAGCTGTAGCTTAGATGTGCCATGAAACAGTGAGGAAAGCCTGACTGTAATACACATTAATAAAAATCTGTTTGCCACCACAGACATGGAGTTCTCCTCAGCTTCCATTACCACAATGGCAAGTATCCCAGTTATATCACCTAAAGTGATTGGTTCCTGGAAACCTAAAGTGACTGGCTCTCGGAAATTTGTAGTTCAAGATGACCCAAACACTTCTGATTATTCTGATCCATTATCAGGTGTCCCAAAGGGTAAGGCCTTACCAGGGAATACATTGCAGCTGAATGGAAACCTGATAGTCTCAGCATTGTCTAAGGCTTAAACGTAACAGCCGTGATCGTTGGGCTATATTTTACACCCATTTCCTGTGAATATGCAGACAGTGCAATCATGTTTTTCATACCTACTTATCCAGTGTACAAAGTGCTGCTTACAGCTTGTAATAGGAAACATGGATAGTAAGCTCAGCCTTTCATTCCTGGGGTGCTCCAAAGCTCCCATTAAGATCAGTGGGAGTTCTGGATGCATTAAAAAAATTACATTCAAACTTACCTGCACCTCTGGTGGTTGTTTTCAAACCAGCCTAGTTTGGGTAACGCTATTAGTCCTCATGAATGGTTCCTCATAAGAGCTTCATGGGTTTTTTCCCATTTGGTTTGTGGGTAGGGTTTTGGGGGAGGAGGGGGAGGAACAGAAAACAAAGCACAGGTCTGTGACAGATCCTTGTGTTAAATGGGGCACATCCCAAACTCTGCCCACGTGCAGCATGTTTCTGGAGAACGGGGGTCAGATCTGGGTAAGGATGTGCTGAAGTTTTGTTCTCTGGATATAAGCGACAGTTTACAGTACACAGAGAGACACACACAGGTTTTAAGCCAAGCACAAAAAGAAACTTATTCTGCCTGTAATTCATCTTTCTGTCGTCATTCTTCCTGCTAAGTGACCCTTTGATTAGGCTCTTAGGGCAACAAAGACTTTTAATTTAGTAGGACTATTGCAGTCAACCAAAGAATGGAGAAGCTTCCAATCCCATAACCAAAACTGAACACGAGTCTTCATCAGGACAGAATAGCCAGGTGACAGACATGTTTGCACTATTCTGTATTTACTGAAAATCTCACCAGTCAAAACCCATTTGTGTTCTATTGTCATTCACCAAAACATATCAGGTTTCCTATCGGCCATTACGGCAGTGCATTTTGTCATTTTAATTTGTTATTTTCCATTTTGCTTTAAGTTTTTGTTATCATTTGCTCTTGGTTCTGAAACCCATTTTGTGTCATAGCTATTAGTGAACTTTACTTACGTTTTCTTTCTTCTTCTGCACAGCGCCATTAAAACCTGTAACCCTGAACATTAACAATGTTCAAAGGCCTTGCCTCTAACAAAAGTGAATCTGTTCCTTCCCTTTTGCTCTTTCAATTTAACATCCCTTGGGATAGTTAACAGAATTACTTTCATTAAAAACTAACATTCTCTTAGCTGCAAGATGTCTGTGGTTGCTTTAAAAATCTCAAAAAACAAAGGGAGCTTGTTAATACATAAATAAAAAACTAATCAAATATTCAACTTCTTGGTCTAAGCAAAAGTTTTCTAAGTTTTAACATTCTCTAATAACTTAACCTTGCAAGATGGTGGTTTTTTTAATGTTATGCAAATGTTTATCTTCATTATTGATTTAAAAAAAAGAAAAATTAGTGCTCTGATAGACATAATTTTGAACTTCAAAAATTGTACACTTAACGTAACGCAAGGTGTGCCACTGCAGGGCTAGCAACCTATGGATGCATTAGCTCAGAACTTTCACACTGGATTACATTAAGGTGGTTATAACAATGCAGTATATACATTATACAGTTTTACACAACATTTGCATAATCCTGTCTCTCTTTTGATACTGATTTATGAGTTGGGCAGAAAACTGAGAGAGAAATCCATCCATGAGTTATTAATTGCTATCTGGCCCAGTAGCACCTTCTAACCTCAATTTTCCAGCAGAAATTATTACTGTTAATAACATACGGGCTCCTATTTGCGAGCCTTTAAGGAAATTTGGGGACCGAACGTAACATAAGGAGAGAAGCTTTGACGAGCATTCCTCATTATCAAAGAAAATGGACAGTCTCCATTTAGACAGATCAATGCTCACAGTCATTCTTATGTATAAAATTAATTGCATTCAGCAGTGCTGTGGATCACAGGAGTTACACTAACACTAGGCACAGAGCACTTACAACCACTTCATAGAGCACATCCCTGAGGGAGGCCACCTTCTTCTGAAATGAGTATCAGTGTGAAGTACCTGTAGATTTATGATTTACTTCATGTCTTTTGCAGGTGTAAGGTGGGAAGTACAATCAGGAGAGTCCAACCAAATGGTACATATGAATGTCCTAATCACTTGTGTCTTTGCCGCTTTTGTCCTGGGAGCCTTTATTGCGGGAGTGGCTGTTTACTGTTACCGGGATATATTTGTACGGAAATCCAGAAAAATACACAAAGATGCGGAATCGGCTCAGTCCTGTACTGACTCCAGTGGGAGCTTTGCTAAACTGAACGGGCTGTTTGATAGTCCCGTCAAGGAATATCAGCAAAACATTGATTCACCCAAACTTTACACAAACCTGTTGACGAGCAGAAAGGAGTTGCCACCAAACGGTGATACGAAGTCCATGATGATGGACCACAGGGGCCAGCCTCCGGAGTTAGCTGCGCTTCCAACTCCTGAATCTACACCAGTTCTTCAACAAAAGACTCTGCAGGCTATGAAAAGTCAGTCGGACAAAGCACACAGTAACCTCAATGCTTCACGAAAGGAAACCCCACTAAAAAGCCCTCAGTTTTTTCCTTCCAGTCCTCCACCCCACTCTCCTTTAAGTCATGGACATATTCCTAGTGCTATTGTTCTTCCCAATGCTACCCATGATTACAACACATCTTTCTCAAATTCTAACGCGCACAAGGCAGACAAAAAGATGCAACATATTGATCATCCGCTCACAAAACCATCCAGCAAAAGAGACCACAGGAGATCTGTTGATTCCAGGAACACCCTGAATGATTTTCTGAAACACCTAAATGAAACTACTAGTAATCCCAAAGCAATTATGGGAGATATTCAAATGGCCCACCAGACTTTAATGCTGGATCCAATGGGAAACATGTCTGAGATCCCACCTAAGGTTCCCAACAGGGAGGCATCTTTATACTCTCCTCCATCAACTCTTCCAAGAAACAGCCCCACAAAACGAGTGGACGTTCCCACCACTCCTGCAGTACCAATGACCTCTTTGGAAAGGCAGAGGGGTTATCACAAAAATTCTTCGCAAAGGCATTCAATATCTGCCCTTCCTAAAAACTTAAACTCACCAAATGGTGTTTTGTTATCCAGACAGCCTAGTATTAATCGTGGGGGGTACATGCCTCCCACGGCAGGCACAAAGATGGACTACATGCAAGGGACGCCCGTCAGCGTTCACCTCCAGCCTTCCTTGTCCAGGCAAAGCAGCTACACGAGCAACGGCACCCTTCCTCGTACAGGGATAAAGAGGACACCCTCCTTAAAACCCGATGTGCCACCAAAACCCTCATTTGTTCCTCAGACAACTTCAGTCAGACCACTGAACAAATACAGTTACTAGGACATGTCTGTGCTAAAAATGAGTGTGGCATTGACCTGTACAGGTTGGGAGATGACGATGTGGTAGACACGTAAGACAGAGACTCGCTTGTTATTAAAGAGAACAAAGTGGCCAAAGAAACTGTCTGTACTTCAGCAACATCTGTGTCTTGCCACATGTAGCTATAGCAAGACTTCGTGTGCTTGCTGAGAGCAACCACAAAAAACAAAGGAAAGTGCTGGTCATTACATTTCTTTTGTTTGGAGCTAAGGAGACATGTAGCACAATGGGGTGGGGGCTACTTTACTGTTCTAAATAGCTAAAAAAAAGAGTTCTTGGGAAAAAAAAAATCAGTAAGCAAATACTTGAAAAATGGGTTCCATTTTAGACTGCCATTAAGCGTGGTCCTTCCCATTAAATGTGAACATTTTAATATGTATGCATTCACCTTGCCTCTTGCACAAATGTCAGAAAATGGTAATGTCTCAATGAATATCTGGGTTAATAATCAATTTGCTGGAATTCAGTCTCTGGCCCAACTGTAGCATTATTATTTTTTTTTTCTCTCTTCATGTGTGTGGCATTTTGTTTGTGCCACAGATAAAGCTGTGCGTGTGTGTGGATGTGCGTGTGTACTGTACACACTAGGATGTACTTAGATTCCCATTGCATCTTTTATGCTATGGAATTGTTTACATTGAGCATGACTGAACAAACAGATGACTCTGCCTTCTGCAGCCCGTTGGGTTCAGTTTGGAGACAGCTAAGGATGAACTGCGCATCTCTGCCAGCCTTCTGAATGGTAACGCCTCGATGAAACAGTCACCCAGTGAAAGGTGCAGATACGTGTAATTCTTCATAACTCTGTTGTGCTGCTATTGATTCAGAGCTGCGCATTTCAAATCTAGTGTTTTGGGCTGGAACAGGGGAGTTTTACTGTGTTTCCACAGTGCCTCCATCCAATACCTGGCCACTGTGAACTTGAGCCCCTTACTTCTCATTGAGGGCAGCTAATAATCAATTCACTTGGCAAAGGCCTGTGTAACTAGAGAAGGTTACGTTTGTGTTGCATTTAATAATGCCCTACATGGTGATAGACTCTTGTCAATAAAAAAGAAGAAATATTAATTGGCCTGGCAGAAGCAGTCTGTGAAAACTCAACAGTAGTGCAATCAATTTGTTTTTGTTGTGTAATGTAAGGTTTTTTCCGAAGTCATGCAGGTAATGACAATATTCTGTAAATATTATGTGTGAGTTTACCTGAATCTGTGCATTTTGTGCCTTATTCATGCAAATGATAAAAGTACTAAAAAAAAAAAAAAATAAATTGTCAAGTGTTCTCACTATAGCACGTATCTCCCGAGTGCCAGTTGTAAAACCTCTCAACAGCACCCAAAAAAAAAAGAAAAAAAGAAAGATAAAAAGCAAGAATAATTAATGGTAACTAAAGGCAGCCTACAATCCAAGAAGACAGCAGCATTAAATCACCTTACCATGATAAACATTCCACTCCAGCTCTCCGAAGGATCAAACAGTTATAATGTGAAATCAAATGAGGTTTCTAGGGTAATGGAACACCTGCTAAAGTTGTGTAAGCTATTTAGTAGGTTTTACAGTATCCACTTGCAGCTGATGTTCAACACAGATGGCTATTTTAGCTTGCAAACTACACACTACCACATTGTTTATTGAACATAACTATAGAAATAACCACGGCAGAGGAATATTCATGAATTAGCGGGACAAATAACTGCAATGGGTTTCAGAGATGGTAGAGATTTATATTATGTGTTCAAAGGGGAGAAAAGGTTAGTCACTGAAAACTGGATCTCTGTTACAGAACAAAGAATAAAGGATAGAAGTAGTCATTTTTTCTTGTAAGGCTGTAAGGGACATTTATTTCCTGAGACCTCTGGATCCAAAAATCAATGATCTCTCTTCCTAAACACTTCTGTCTTGCAACTAAAACACTACAGATTAATAACTATTAAAAATATACTGGGTTGTCAAAAGACACAAACTGATCCGAATTCACTTTACAAATATTAATTAATACAGACTTGTGTGAAACCGAAAGATAAATGTATGTGAACCCTGATAACCTCCTGTAACATTGTGCTGCCTTGTAGATGGTAATGTGAGTTCTCTCAGTATTTATGTTGAAATTTCTAACATTCAACCTAGTCCTTATTCTGTTAATTTAATAATTAAAGATGCTTTATCCATTTGTGCAAAGGTAAACGCAGATTGTATCTTTTTTAATGGTACGGCATAAAAAAAGTAACCCTTAAATGAAGCTGCTCTATACTATAGAGTACTTTAACATGTATAGATATCTTGTAAACTTGTATTGTGGATGTGTAAATAATACGTTATTTGGGTTTTTAACACCGCATGTAAAGTCAAAATAAAATATTCCAATGTACTGCGTGTCTAATTTCATTATTAGAGAAGGCAGTTTGAGGTGTGTTGTTGTTGAGATTACAATAGAGGAAAAACCCCGCTTGCCTTTAATGGGTCCGTGGAGGCGGCGCAGAGACATCCTTTCCTCAGCCTGACAGGGGACTTGCAGAGGTGGTCGGTGACGCTCACAGGTGTCCTTCATTTCCACCGCAGCCACATGTTGACGTGCAGGCTCTGGAGAGAGAGAGAGTGTCTAGAGATGACTTTCAGCCTCGTGAGTTAAATATAAAACATCTATGTAACCGGCCTGCAGTGGGAGAGTACAGTACTGGTTGAGGGCTGCCCATAGACATACCAACAGATGCACTAAATTTGAAAATACCTAATAGATGCCCAAATGAAAACTTAACTTTAGCTTGATCCAGGTTTCAGCTGGGCTGTGGTTCATGCGAACCTTTCTTGTATCAATTTTTTGCAAATACAGTACCGTTGTGAAAGAAGATGGAAGATAGCCTTCTAAAATGTAGGCTGCAAAAAGATAAGAGATTAATTGCAGACCCTACATAGCAGGACATTCCTAAATACTTAACAAATGATTAATAATTGAAAGTCACATTTCAGGCAGACAGTAAAGCCCAACAGAAATATACATGCCATATATTTAGTATGTGCCAACATCGCATGTAATTTTAAAATAATCAAAGTAATTCAGTATCAGAAAACAAATATAATGTATTCTTTAATTAAAAGTTGATTTTAGATAATGGATTAAAATTATTTGTTATGAGATTATGATGTCAAGCTATTACTCATTTTAAATTACTGTGCATGTTATAACAATACAATGGCACTTAGTTGTGCCATTCAGCTTACTGAAAAAAAATACCTTTCAATGGAAAAAGAAACACAGTTGAATATGTATTTTTTCTAGTGCAGAAACAAATTTAGATTTCTTTTTATTGATGTGATTTTTTTTTTCAGTAGGTGTCTTTCTATATGAAATGAAGAATCAAACACATACAGCTGTCATATGCTGCAAGCCTGTGCTGCTTTTCCACTTTAAAATTAATTATGCCTTTGACATGACTGGTGTCAGCAAGTGTGGGTGAGGGTGTGCCCTCTGTGGAGGGGCTGTACCTTTTGATGCACACCTACTTCAGTCAGACATTAAGGGTGGTAATGAGAAATTACAAATAGTTATTTTAGTGACATATAAAGGTGCATCTAACACACAAATTGTGGACTATTTTTGTTCAGAAAAATATCTGCATTTATTCTATTGAAAAGGTGTCAAGTGCCCATTTCCAC
This sequence comes from Calidris pugnax, assembly GCF_001431845.1. Lineage (NCBI taxonomy): Eukaryota > Metazoa > Chordata > Aves > Charadriiformes > Scolopacidae > Calidris > Calidris pugnax. The sequence goes on from NW_015090862.1 coordinate 8,772,112, forward strand.
AGTTACTTGTTTTAGTCTGCATTGAACCAACCTTCACTTAACCAGAGAGACGTGGTGGCTGGATGGGTCTGGCCAGTTGTCTCTCCCAGGTGACGTGGTGGGTGCAAACACCACAGAAAGCTATGAGAACAAACACTCACCATTTGTTCAACTCTCCCTTTGCTAACAGAGAGGGGACTCGGCAGCCAAAGGCTAACCAGCCACAACAGCAGCTTTTAAACTGCTTTGTCTTTAACGCCGATGCCAAAGCAGCCACATATAGACTCCCTGTTCTGAAAGAGAACTGCAACAATAAGAAAAAACTTAGCAAGAAAAGAAATTAAAACAATTTCAGTTTTTCTCCTGAGATGCTCAATTGGTTGGTTTTAAGCATCCACGGTGCCCAATGAGTGCATGAAGAGTGGCAGGAACACACTCGCAAGGGGAGGTCCCAGGCCCAGAGCTCAGAGTTGCCCCCAGTGCCGGGGCAGCCTGGACAGTCCTGGTGTGGGCATGCGAAGGCAGAGGAGTGGCTCCCACTCATCTCTGGCTTTCTTTGCTTTTTGCAGAAAAAAACATAAATAATTTTGAACACAGACAAGTGAAAAACACAAAATAAAAAAAGAGCTGCAGGCCCACAGTAGTGAGATGATTGCAAGGAAACCAATTTGTAAAGCCGTGAGTAGTTATCGCTATGGCTGTGTTGCCAGCACAAACCTGTGGCCTTTTAAATTGGGGTCTTAAAGTAATCAGAGTAGTTACAAAAATCAGGATGCCTCTGTCTTAGTGCCGTCTTGCTAATGACTCACTCTGTGACCCTGGCAAGATTATGCAGGGTTTATCCACTATAATGGAGCCTCAGAAGGCAGTGTTCTTAGTTGGAGTGTGTGCAGTTAGTCTCTTTGTAACATTTTCCGCTTACGAAGGTTTTCTTATTTTTCCTTCTCCCTCTGTGATTCTGAGCACCAGCAAGGACATCTTGCAGGTAAATAAAGGGAAAGAGAAATCCCTTCCCATCTGGGAAAGGTTAGTATTTGCAGGAGCGGGGAGGAGTTGGTTGGTATTTCCCCAGGTGCCTATTAATTTCACGGGATGGAAAAATATTTTTAAAAAATTGATCACGACAAATCATCTCATAAATGCAGCATCTGGACTTCAGCTGGGATGTGCAAGCTTTTCATATAAAAAGCAGTACCAGGAGACCAACCTACCAAGACTGCATTTGTTGTTCAAATGTCATCACAGCACACTATGAAAGAGCAAGAAACCAAAGGATTTGGGAGGAAAAAAACTCCAAACATTAAATATTTAATTAGATTCAGCTTTGCTCAGAGAACTAGAGATTCTCGCCCTTTTATTCAATCATACTAAAAGTGCAACTGGTGTGAGGGCCTGACTGTGGACCAGCCATTGCTGCCTGCCTGCAAACATTTTTGTAGACATATTGCATTAGCCTGACACACATCTGAAATTATAATCTGCCCTGAACTCTCAACTGAGAAACCTTTTCTACTCTGCCTGAAATGAAATTTATTGGAAGCTCTGATTTTCAGTGCATTCTGAATTCATCCTATGACCTGATTTATGGTCTGCATGCTTGCTTTTTTCCTACAGACACCAGCAACTTTTCTGAGCTCTGCTTGTTAGAATCATAACTAGATCCAAGTCCATCCTACAGTGAAGGTTGCTGACCAGAGCAGAGATGCCAGAGGGTGACCATGTTTAGATAAAGTTTGAGAAGGCCTTGGACTCACTGGTGATGCTGCATCCTCTCTGCCAGACTGCTGCCTCTGCCCTTCATGACAGCCAGGAAAAGCGTTACTCAAGCTCCTGAAATACTTTAAGAGGAGGGAAGAAGAAAGCCAAGCTGTCCTGACCGTTTTCGGGAATGGTCCCCATTTGTCAACAAAAAAGGGAGCTTACTACAGAAAAACTTGAATGGCCAAAAAAAAATAAACCAAACTAACCCCAAAACTGACCTGCACACATCTTGCTGTCCCTGTTTTGCAACTCCAAGGCTCTTTTTCCAGGGCAGCATCCCACTGACTTGCACAAAAATGAGCAAAGACTAACAGTTCGCAATAAAGGGCCTTCTTCAGGATTATACCTGGCTGTAATAGCTGTTTTGTAATTTTTTCCAGTAGCTGACCTTAAACATTGGCAAAGGCAGAGCATGAGCTAACGGGTCTGCTTCTGTAGCTGTATGACAGCCTTTAACGTATGCCTATTTCTGCACAGAAATGGACGGCTGCCTGGTAAGAGAAGAAAGGTGGCAACTGGCTTTTAATTTGGGTCACTTTAAGCACAGGCTTATTTCTCAAATCTTTGATTTACAATACTGGCCCCACATGAGGAAAAAATAATCAAAAGCAGATCAGAGCAGATGAATCATAAAAGCAATGCAGAAGTGAGCTGTACCTTCCCTTTCTGTGCAGTGAATAGCCATCTGATTACTCCGATTTCCTCAGGAATACATGTTGGTCAATTAACAGCTTGAGATTTTTTTTGTTACAGACGAATGGCAGATTTTTATAATCAGGCCGTGCTGTATAACCGTGAATGGCTATTAGTCACAGGTTATTGTGCCTGGCCAACGATTAGGTGAGCGAGAAGCATTTCCAATATTAATGCTGTATGTGAGAATTGATTTCTGTGAAAGCTCGTGCACGCAGCTCTGACATTCAGTCTCTGTCACTGTTAGCACAGGTGAAATACTGACTCCATCGAATGAGATGGCAGAGCTGCACGGGGCCAAGCCTTCACCCTCAATCACTCAGACGTTCCCAGAAAGCAAATGCTAAGGAGGTGTGAGCAAGGCCAAAGCAAAACGCAACGCGCATCTGCAGGAAAGCATTTGCTATAACAAGACACAGCCCAAACATCATCCCTGGCCACGTTTGTTTTATAAGTCAATCAAGGCTTCAGCATAAGACAAATGCCTCTGCAGGAACCGTTTGCTTTTTCTGAGTTTTGGAGGGTTTTCCAGCAGGTACTGCAATAGGAGCTGAACAGGCTTACCTAGGCCAGCTGACATTTTGTGTATGGAGACCTCTTGCCATCCACGGACCACAGCTGTGTAGTTGTAGGTTTGCTTGGTTTTAAATTCACTAAAAAAGCACATCATATATTACACTCAACTGGGACATAAGCTGCCAAACACCCAGGCACAGAGAAAAGCTATAGAAAGGCACTCACTGAGCACATTGAGACTATCTGTTGGGGAACTGCTCATGCCAACAACAGCAGAAGAGGGTGTTTTGTGATGTTTGTTTCACTTCTCTTGATAACACTCAAGTAAGGGGTACCAAAATACCAAAATCACAGAATGGCTGAGGTTGGAAGGGACCTCTGGATATCATCTTGTCCAACCCCCTTCCTCAAGCAGGGCCACTCAAGCATTCAGAAAAGCACTGAGCTGAAATTAGGACCCTAAACTGAAAGACAGTAAAAATGATTATTCATCCTTGAAATCCTTTCTAGGAGAACTTTCAGATTAAGCCAGTCCTTTTGCATAAATGTGAAGTCTTCCTTCTACTCAGACTGAGGTGAGTTTGGATATTCGACTACTATTTTTACTGCAGCACTTATTTCTCTTTGACAAGCAGAGAGTGCACATCTCAAATAGTCCTTCACTGTTCAGATCCCAGAGGGTATCAGCTGATCCTAATGCACAACGCACCACTCTCCATGCAAGTCTTTCATCTGAAGTGACATCATGATCAAAGACGAGGTTATATGGAGTGCAGCACACCGTGAGAAAGTCACATGATATTTCCGAACTGCTTCATTACTGGGATGGATAGTTCAGAAAGCACTTGAAAATGACATTTTACTATACACTACATATCCCATATTACAATCATTCCTTGCTAGTTCCTGCTGCTTTGGTTAAATTGCAGTACTTGGTAAAAGACTGGATTTTCTCTTCCACAGAAACAAAACCCCAGGTAGAATTTCTCCCCACACTCTGAGGGAGGGAATATGCCTCAAAACCCTTTAACCACAGAAGATATTCCAGGCCAGGAGGGACAAAACATCACATAGGACACAAAGGATGATCAGTTGCCAAAAATATACTTTTTGTCGCATTTCAGACTAAAACCACTTAGAAAACTGTCATGTCAATTTGACTGGGGGGGGAGGAGAAAATGTTTGCCCTGAAACTGGTTGACAGAATGGACAGCTTTATGATGTTGGCTTCTAACAAAATCTTGCACAAATGCCACACAGCTAACAATGTCAGCAGTTTCTACCTAAATCCAGTACTGGACTTTTTGTATACTCCTTGTGTTCTCTAAAACATAGTTTTACTTGGCCTGTACAGGACAATAGCTAACCTGTCTTGAAGCCTCAGTTTGATGTTTTAGTGCTCATTTGTGTTTTCATAAAGTCCTTCCAATGAAGGCTTCTCCCTTCTCTGGCTGCTGCTTCATAGGCTATTCCAGCCCCACTCCCCTTTGCTTCAGATGCAAGGTCAAGTCAGGGTCAGAAGAGCCCAGCTTTAAAAGGTCAGACTACACCTTTGTTATGCCACCAGATGTCACCTCCAAGTTCATCATGGCATGAATGACAAGACAGAACCTTTCCCAGGATGGTTCTCTATTAGCTCCTTCCTATCGAGCATGGGCTTCTCCATCCCATCAATGTAACTTGGGTGTTGACATTTGTACCTCTGAAAATTTCCCCAGATCTCCAACACCCTTAAGTAGCTTGTCCATAACAGGATCAGGGAGAGCAGTGGAGAGACAGATCCGCACCAAGCAGGAATCTCAAAGCAAGTCTGGAAAACCAATAGAAACCAGCAGGAGATACATGTGTAAATACCACTCATGCCTTTGAAAATCCCCTCAGCTGTTAGGCCCATTTAATCCTTGCTCTCTGTTCAGACATTAACAAAGACGCCAGCTCCGATGTGTATCATTCACCCTGTAGGCACGGGGAAGAACCATGGCATCTCTGGAAAGCAAAGCCTCTAATGCCAACCCAAAGAAGCTACAGACACCAATTAGCTAGATGCTAGACACTAGACACCTCATGATGAAGACCAGGTTTCAACCAATAACCACAGACCTATGAAGTCCCTGCTTCCTTATTGAAGTATTTTTGAACTACCTAACGTTGCAGAACGTGTTTTCATTTGAGGGGTTATTTTCCTAGTTTGGTTGTTTTGCTGCCATGGCTGTTGTTTTAAAATAAAGCAATTCTGGAATACTAATAAGTCTGTGTGGATTTTTTTCCCCAAGAATATTACGAAAGTTGACATTATATGTACTAGCCTGAACTCAGTTTCTGTCTGATTTAATAAATTTATGCCAGCCAACCAGCTTTTTTTTTTTTTTTTTTTTTTTTTTTTTTTTTTTTTTTTTTTTTTTTTTTTTTTTTTTTTTTTTTTTTTTTTTTTTTTTTTTTTTTTTTTTTTTTTTTTTTTTTAATTAACCCTGGAGGTTAAATGGAAGTTTACTAAAATCAGAATATGTTAAATGAATAATTTCTCTTGGCTTCTTTCAGGAAGTCTCTCTCTTACCCCAATAATCAGTTCAGCTGCAAAGAGATCAATAAGGTCTTTCAATTCAACAAGCAGAAGGCATACATTAAAAAGTTGGTAACAAACCTGATAGACTGGAGAAGATATTACAGCCTATTATGGGTTTTTTTGACACTAAATCTATCTGCTAAAAATTCTTGAGAAAAGGTTACTGCCCATACATTAATGTTGCCAAATGGAATAATTTGTTAGCATTGCTTGAGAAGATTTCCTGGCATTTATCCACAAACCCAAGTCTTGTCTGTTAAATCCTCATTACAGGAGAAACCAGACTTTTAATCCTGAAACCAAAAATCACTTCAGAAGCCAACAATTGTTGGGTCTACCCATCCCATAAGTGGATGAAGCAGGTTATAATTTCCTAGACTACAAAATTGCAGTTAAGAATCCTCCTTTTCCCCATCAAGGAGAGTCCCAACCTAACAGCCCACCAGGTATGGTGTGCACAGCCCCGGGTACATTGTACACGCTTCTTTGCCACTTTTGTTAGGGAGCTGGCTCCACATAGCAACCGGGTTTTGTTAGCCCTGGGAGCAGTCACTGAAGACAGTTCAGGGCAGGTGACACTTGTGAGCAAAGACTAAATTCAAGGTGATTTAGTGTCAGTCTCACTGAAGTACATGGAATAATATAAAACCCTCCAGTTATATTCTCTTTTTGGCTGTAATTATACTGAGAGTTTTAGATCATTAAATATAGCCATCATCATACTTCTAACAATCTCTTAACTCAAACATGTGGATTTACAAAGAAACGAAGTGAGTTTTTGAGAGAGCTGAACAAGAACTCAATGACAGAGTCCACAGCAGTGTGCTGGAGCGTAGCTACGCAGCTCCCAGCGGAGCAGTGAGTGTTTTTACGTCCATTGCAGCAGGCAGAGCTAATGTGTTAGAAGAATTTCACACTGCAGAGTCACCTCCATGGATTTAAACCCTCAGAGAGAAGCGTCTTAGTTTATTCCCGTGATATTTCTGTAGAACAGAAATCACCTGGCACATTACTTCTGGTCATGTTTGGCAGGGATTTACCAACAGTGGTTCAGTTCTCATCACAGTCTTGGAGTTTTCCTCAGTGGCCCCATTTTGTTCTTGTTAAGCAAACAAGACTAGCACTCAGAAAAGTGCTCAAAGTAAAGCGCTTTATATTAGGTGCCTGAATAAAATAAGCATTTCAATTAGATTCATTAAGGAAGTTATTACTTGTTAATTGAATAGCAACAGACTGCTAAGGATCACTTATTGAGGTCTAATAAGTATGTAAGAGCGAAATCTACTCTTCATGTAATTCCATCAGCAATGAACTAGTGTAATTAGCTTCTTACTAACAAACTTAAATTGTGGGGAATGTTGAGGCAGATAATTGGCACTTAGGAAGATACCTATAGTAACTTAGTGCAGTATCAATTAACATACTTATGAAACGTCAGTTTAAACTCTGAACAAATTGTTGATACCAATTGGCTGTGGGTTACTTGGTTAAATGCTATTTAAGTGCTTAAACTTTCATATTCAGAAAAAATTAAGTCCTCTCACTGCTCTGTTTAAAAGTTATTACATATGCCTCATTTCCAGGTGTATAACTGATGGATCACCTGCAATAACCATCAGCTCAGGAAGGACATGGTCCTGTTGGAACAAGTCTGGCGAAGTGCCACAAAGATGATCAGAGGGCTGGAGCACCTCTGCTGTGAGAACAGGCTGAGAGAGTTGGGATTGTTCAGCCTGAAGAAGAGAAGGTTCTGGGGAGACCTTATGGCTCCTTCCAGTACATATAAGGGGCCCACAGGAGAGATGGGGAGGGACTCTTTATTAGGGAGCGTAGCAATAGGACAAGGGACTATGGTTTTAAACTGAAAGAGGGGAGATTTAGATTAGGTATCAGGAAGAAATTCTTCACTGCGAGGGTGGTGAGGCACTGGAACAGGTTGCCCAGAGAAGCTGTGGATGCCCCATCCCTGGAGGTGTCCAAGGCCAAGCTGGTTGGGGCATTGAGCAACCTGGTCTAGTGGGAGATGTTCCTGCCCATGGCAGGGGGCTTGGAGCTCGATGATCTTTAAGGTTCTTCCCAACCTGAACCATTCTATGATTCCACAATCAGTAAGGACTCTTGGGTGCTGGCTACATACACTGAGACGTTGGTGATTCAAGCACTTGCTTGCTCAGGCTGCTGCCTGCTCAGGAGGCTGCTTGCCCCTGACCCCTCTCTCCCTCACACTGTGTGCAGGTCATTTAGTGACTTATTTTCACAGAATTGTACTTCTTTAGAGTGTGAGTCACCTGTGGACCAGCTAATCCCCACTCCTTGCACTTCAGCAGACTCAGACACCATAGGACCTCACCCCCTTTCCAGTTTGATCAAATCAAGGTTCATACCTCATGGCTGTGTCTGAAGCACCAAACTTTTGCCCAAAGGTGACTCAGAAAGATCACAGTAGCTCTGGGATCAATTCCTTGCCCAGGAGCTAGGATATATGATACCTTTATGTGCCATTTAGACTCCATAACCAACCTGAGCTGATGGAACAAGGTAAACATCAGTAATTGTCTGGTCAGGACAAGCAGCAACAGAACCGACCTTCATGCTTCTAGCCCTGTGATCTTATCACAGCTCCATCTCTTCCTCTAAATATTCTCCAGATGTTCTGGAAAGGCTCTGCCTCCCCATTTGAAATGGAAATCCCTCTGCTCTCACTTTCACTTAACATGCAGTTTGGCTGCAGGAAATGAAATATTTTGCAATGGCACAGAGCTTATGGAGGACTTCTGTTTGTACACAAAGCCTGAATCTTCATGCCCAACAGAGGCCTTGGGAGCAGCGGTAGGAGAGGAAGGTAAGAAAACCACACTACAGGAGGCAGAGCCAGCCCTTGGTAGCAGAGGGGATAGACTGGTGCTTCAGTGAAGGTGTTTGGAGAGGAGGCAGAAGCACAGGGATGGGACGCTGCCAGGGCAGAAGCCAAGCGGGACAACAGAGGAGAGCAGGCAAGAGTCCCCAGCTGGACGCACCAGGGTGTGGGGCAGACAAGGTGTAAGGCAAGGGGAATACAGGGCTGGGGTCTGAGCCTGGGTGAGAGGGACAGGAGGACCAGGAAGCTGGAAGCTATTGGCAAGGGCAGTACTTGCCATTTTAAGGGTATCTGTTGAAACCAATTTTAGAAACTTCTATTTTAAAACAGGTTCACCCCTCCCCCTTCCCCACGCAGAAACACACACTGATCCATCATGTGGAAATACTTCAGACTCATCTATTTAAAAAAATTGACAGCATATCCCTGTCAGCTAGGAGTATGATTTTTTTTTTCAGCTATGCCAGCAAAAGCCCTAATGTAGACACAGCTGTAATATGAGCAAAAGGGAAAAAAAGTTTCTTTTTGCCAATACAGCTTCTTTTTCTCAGGCAACTAATACAAGCTATATTTTTTGCAGGCTTTTTCCTAGTGTAAGCTTCTGTACTCTGACTGCACTGTCAGTGCAGCTATGCACTAGGTTCAAAAAGGTGTCCACAAGGCCTTAAATTGTTTTGGAGAAAGGACAGCACCTAGCACTGTGAAATCATGTTGGTGCCTGGAGCTTGTAGGTGTGGATGCAATAAAAACACAAAATAATAATGAATTCTGAGCCTAAGTTTCCCAAGCCGCAGAGTAAGGGCAGCCAAATCCTTCTTGCTTCCCCAACCTTTCTAACAAGCAGCTCCAACCCACTACTGCATTGCAACTAATCAATGTCTCCTCAGAGTAAATCATATCTCAAAATTTAGAGCTGGCTCAGTGTCCAGAAGGCCCTGGGAAGTTGAGAAGTATGGCAAGGACTTTTCTGTTCTGTATGAATGGAACAAAACTTAAGCATTTGGGGGGAAAGTCAATCTCAAATAATAAATAATGCAGAAACTCCAACATACCTTTTAAAGCTCCAGTCCCCTTATAATTTAATGTTTGAAATGCTATGCTATTCCTGTGGAAGCCTTTTCTCTCTCCACTGCTGATGATGGTCTGTCTTCTTAGACACTTGAATAATGTCTCTCTTCCCCTTGTAACATCTTCTTTGACTACTCCTCATGCATAGTAATGCTAATAATCTTGCAGCTTTCAGCGACATTTTTCTTCCTTTAAATGAATGCCTGGTTTTATGCAGGGCTGTTTTGTTCAGTACCTTGTCTCCTGCATGCCTCTTTCACTGCACAGTGTACCTGTGTACATACAAATGTCTATTTACTGCTGCCCATTATGAGCTGTTCATGTTCCATTTAGCAGCATGCAGAAGAATCAGACTAATTGATTATCTATATTGTATAAATTGTAGCAAAGCATAAATGATGCATTCAAGATTAGTTTGCTATTATGTTGAATATTGTACAAATGTATATGTAAGCGTAATCCCTCCCAAAAGAACTTAACACCACCATTAACCAGGGACCTTTTGCATGTGAAATGGACTTGATACCCAGCAAATTATACAGTGGATAATACTATGTGCAGTCATGTAGAAGGATATATTTTATACTACCTGACCACCACAGAGTTTTACAGTTCTTTCCTCAGAGAAGATGAATTCAGATTCTATCGCTTTCTAAATGTAATAATGTAAATATGGACAATAGATAAGTATTAAGCTCATTTGTCAAGGGGAACTAGGCAATTCATCTCAGGTCATGAAGCAAGAAAAAACAAGAAATGCAGATAGAATCCAAAATTTAACTGTTAGTCCAGCCCTGTAACCGGCAGGGAGCACACTAATGTGCTTTGTGCTTCTAAGTTATTTTTAAGCACCTTCTCAGTCATCATTAAATGTTAAAAGGATCCTGTATCTTTTGGAAAGGGTGCCGTTGAAGATCCTGGCTGTTTCCAAAGCTTCCCGAAATAGAAATCCTCACGTGTAAATGACCAATATAGGATTTCAAATGCATTTTATATAAATAATTCTGGTAGGAACTCTGGACTAAAATCATTCTGATGGCTTTGATACAAGTGCACAGTTGGTCTATGAACTTGCAGTCGCTGCAAAGAGTAATCACATTAATCTAAACACTATTCCAATGGCAGCTGACAAAGAAATGAACACCAAACTAGTCAGCTCAGGCCCCTCCTGCTTATTTAACCAGTCCTCCTGCTGCACTTAATATTATCACTATAAAATCCAGAGAGAACGCTTCTGTTCAAATAGTCTTGAAACAGTCATACACTGCATTCTCAGAAAGAGTCACGCACTATTAAACATAAGAAGCAAATTATAAGCAAGAACTTAGAATAAAGGTGAAACACGCAGACACCTTCAGAACATTGAACATTACAGCAAATGTCATCATTTGCTTTTCCTTTGAATTGATGTTAACAAGTAAAGCATTTTACTTGTCTTTGTTTACCAGCGGAACATAAATACTGCATAAACTACATCTTCTTGCAACTAAGCTTTGTCTACAGGAAGGCAGCGTATTCTAACTATGTTTATATTTTCAAAAAGTTGAAAGCTCAGTGGTTGAGCAGAAAGAAATCGGGATGCTGTGTACACGTGAAATGTGCTTTTCATTAAATAAGTACTTGAGAAAATCTTAAATGCCTCAGCTTGAGATTGCCCAACGATCTGCAGCGCCGCTCAACAGGATCTATCTCCAAGTATTTAATGAAGCACCTGAAGTGCCATGGGAGCCTACATCCTAGTCTAAATCACAGCTTCCCAAGTGATGTACAGCCACCTTTCCCCTGGTAGAGAAAGATGGAAATAGACACCTAGGAAGAGGATCACAAAAGCATTCAGGTCTTTCTGAGGTGCTAATGCACTACTAGGCAATCCAGCAATGCCCTGCCTAGGCCTTCTATGCATCCCAGCATCCCTAATTTTGCCCACAGAAGCCCCTCTCACTCACATGCTGAGCAGCTGCTCTGAGTCCTGCAGACTCCCTTCAATGAGCCAGCTGCCCCATAACCTTGGTAATTTTAACACCAAACCTTCCAGTCCTGGGATCCTGGTGGAGCCTTCCTGTCATAGGCTTTGTGTACTCCAGAAAATACAGCGTAGAGAGGCAGTGCTGTATTAATACAGTGCCTAAGAGCTTTGCTGGGCCACACAGACAGTTTGAGGAAATTTTATATGCAAAAACTTCAAGATGCTTCTGAATGCCAGCACAGCTACAGCACTAGGTGGGCTCCTTGCGGACATCCTTGCAGAGCTAACATTGAGTGATGTTGCAGGGGAAGCATCTTGCAGTATTGTGTGCTACTTAGAAGGGATAGAAAAAAGCCCTGTCCTTACTCTCCCACCAGGAAAGTGTAGGGACTTCTGCCAATTCAGCATGAGCTGATCTAAACTTAACTGTTTCAATCTGCCTGTGATGGGCTGATTCTGCCTCCAAAGCTGCACACTGGCTGGAGACCCGTTGTTAGGACCTACAGATTGAGAGGAAACTGGAACAGTTTCCACTGTTTTTGTGCAAAGCCAGAGCCTGGCTTGTGAAAGAAATGACAGCATAATATCAAAATGTATCTTTCAGTCAGCCCAAGGATGAAATGCCCTGGGTGCTTCTGCTTTGCTTGAACACCCAAATTCTGATTTCCCATTTCACAAGGAAGCAAAACAAGAAAATGATATGCCTATGCTCTGGCTAATACAAACTGGGCTGTGCTCCATAGATTACTGAATGAAATATTAGCATCAAGTACCACCATGCTGTGTGTAACATCTGGAAAAAAGTTATAGAGCGATTTTCATTATTTTTATAGGAGAACAGAAAACTGCAAATGGTAGAAGATATAAGAGGGATTTCTAACAGATTGTACATTGTCAGAGGCTCTCTTTCCAGCTGTGGCAAACCTGATAATAAAACACACAATCACCTCGAAGCACAAACATCAGCAGAAACAAGGCAGCCCCCATGGAGAGCTTCCATGCAAGACAGGCTTTCAAAATGGCAGCTCCCCACAGGTAAGAAGCCGTTTGGATGCTTTGGAGAAAGTCTGAAAACATTTAAAGGATCAAGGTATAGCCTTGAGTGAGATACTCCTTTTTTTGTTTCTTTGGAGGAGGTTTTCCTTGTTTTGTGCATTAAAATAGAAAGCAGAGACTTTACTTATAAGAATATCCTCAATAAACATATATTCCTAGGAGAAGAAAGCAAAGATGATTAGAAAGCAAAAACAAAGGAGATGGGAGAAAATCTAGGGACAAAATGTTCTTGCCTGGCTATGGAGAAAAAAATCAAGAGCTGCAAAACAGCAGCCCCTGTTATTTGCAAACACGTACCAAGGAGGCTGAGAATAGATCCAATGACAGCTGCAGCCTAATTGATAGGAGACTTGCCTAACAGGTTGTCAGACTGCTGCGTGGCTTCAGTCCAGGCCATGTTGCTGGAGGCGCAATGTTAGAAACACTGACAAACGTTTACTAAAAATAAATTAAAAAATATTCCAGGGCAAAGGGAAATATGGCTCCAAGTGACTACTTGCAAAATTGCGTTAGACCTCTAGGAAAGAGGAAAGTAAGCGGCAAAACGTGTGAGAGTCCCCCCAGGGCCAGCAGGACAGACACAGGCAGCCTGCCAAGGCACTCCAGGATTGTGCTGCCTGTCAGGAGCATTGGCTCTGGGTGTGCTGAGAGCAGACCTCCACAGATGCAACAAAAATAACTACCAGATCAGCAAAGAGCACAATCAAGAGAGTTGACTAGCTGCAAAATAAAATTATATTTGATGTATAGAGATGGATCTGTTTAATGGTAGGATGAAAACCACAGGGGCAAGTCTTTGAACTCTTCTTTTACTTACCAGGAAAAGGATGCATGGCTTCCTTGGCCAGTGGGGATAAGAAGCACTGTGAGAGTTGAAAGTGGCTTAGGTACAGCCCTCAGCTCAGCCCATCCACACGCACACAGCCAGAGAGTCACTTTTGGGATTGTTGAATGTATTCAGCTACATGATAGGACAGAAGGCTCGAAAGAATCTTTGGTCTTGAGCTCCCAAGTCAGCAATGCATCCAAGCAACCTGCAGAGCAGACAGGTGAACATGAGACATTCTTCTTCAGAGAACAAGAGAAGTGATGCTAAAACAGAGGGAGGGGAGGAAAAAAGAGAGAAGTCCTATGGATGAAAGCCTGTTAGGGCTGTGAAGGCTGCTCTCTTTGAAGGAGATCCAACCTTGGTAAAGCTGAGACCCTATGTGGGAGGGAAACAATATTCTCAAGCTAACATCTAGCACTATAAGCAGCACCTGGGGCAGGACTATTACTGTGCATGTGTGCACAGAGGGACCTTGAGCTGAGGGGACACAGTCCCTCTGGATTTACTAGTACTACTAGACAAATAATAAAGCCGATGCCTGAAGTAAGGGGAAAAGAGCAGAAAAAAAAAACCAGTGCTGGCTGCACAGTCTGTCTCCAGCTTTCCCCATAGGCTTGGGGATACTGCACTTGACACCTCTCTCTCAATCTCTGGTTAATAGTGAAGATGATCAGCAAATTAACACATTCAGAATTCATTCCTAAAAATACTTCATTAATTTCTATAGAAAGGAACTTCAGAAAAAGCACTTTCATTTCTTGGTCACACCATGATATTTATTTCTGTTTCTGAAAGGTTGTGAAATATTTGTAAAAAACGTTTTTCAGAAATAACCAAGTGATTTTACATAACAAATAAATTCATAAGCGTCTCTGTCTTTTCACACTGCAAAACAAAAGCAAAATGCATTAAGGAATCCTTTGCTGCTCACTCCTTTCTGGAAAAGTGACATTAGGTCTTTATGATCCCTGAATTAAAACTCAGAGGGCACTTTTTTTCCATAGCAATATACAGAGGTCTAACACAGGGCTACCATGAAAATTAACAGAGTAGCCACATTGCTAACAACTCTCTAGGGTACTTTCAATATATGCTCCTCAGCACTTAGCAAATCTGTGGGTAGATAGAGGAGAACAAGAAAATTACTCACAAGCCAGTATAGTCTGGATGAGGAGAGTTCACCGCAGCCAAGGGTGTTGCTACATGAGTGAGACACGGTCAGAAATGGGTCTGAGAAGTAGATTCTGCAGCGCGCTCTGAAATCCAGGCCTGCTCGTCACAATCTCCCCCTGAAGAGCAACTATTAGCAGACACTTCTTTATTAGGTGAGTTCAGCAACATGGTTTCCAGTACAGGAAATAGGGAATGACAAACAAGAAATTCAGAGCAAGGATCATTAAACAAAAAGTTACCAATAAAGGGAGCCAAAATTCTCAAGAGGTTTGTGCTTGGTGGATGCATGTGTATGTACAAATATCCAGCTTATGCATGCAGACAGATCAGAAGTCTTTCTGATAATTACAGTAGGAGGTGAGCCTATTTCCAAGACTTTTAATCTGGCGCCTCTGGATTAAGCACCTTCTGAGAGTATCACATTAAGAAAATTAAATTATTCAAAACTCTGTTACACATTCACAGCCCCAGATCTGGCTTAAAATATTAGTTACCGTATCTCTTATTAACTGTAATGAAAACCCAGTCCCTGGACTATGGAGAGTGTAAAATCCTGTTGAAGGTTAGCCTTCTGCTTCCTAGGGCCCAGTATTCAATAGAGTTCAAGGCGCTGTGTAGGGGAAAAGGCTGTAGACAGAACCACTATTTTTGTATTGTTTATGAAATAAACTCCTTGAAGAGCATACTTGCATCACATTACTGCAAGAGTAGAATTCCTGCTTGTGCTGGAAACCAAGTGTCTCAATCTTTCATACAGAAATTTTTTGCCCCCTGTAAAAGACCCCGACCCAGATTGGGTGCAATTTTGAAGCATGATCCTCTTATTGACTTTAATAGAAATAGGATTGAGCTCTATAATCAACTTTTATTTAAGGCAGACATGCTCTTTTGTACTGTGTTATTGTAACTTTACTAGACTTTGGAAAGCATTAACCTGTTTTGAATTCACAACACTACTCCTTAAATAGTGGACTCTCACCCCAGAGACTCAGGACACTGAAACACTGACCTCCTGCATCCAGTGATTTTGATCATGAGTTTGCATCCCAGAACTGCAGGTCAGGTTTAGAACTCAGCTCAGTATATTGAGCACATAGTGGGAGTGTGGAGTTATTTTCTAGGGCACATGAGTCAAATGGTCCATGCTGACAGAGAAAATGGCATGGTTACTGAATGTAAAGGAGTTGCTGCTTCTTTACAGCCAGCCCACTTCAGCAGAAACCTCTGTAGGAAATAATGCAGAATCCCTTTCTTACTGAGCAAGCACTGAAAGATCTTGCTTATTGACAGGGAGCAAGAGCTGGGACATAGCAGAGCACAAGAATATTCAAATGCAGTTTGGGGTTTTAAAATAAAAACAACTTTCTGCTTTTAAATGCAACAAAGTCTAGTTAGTGCATTTCCCCAGAGAGCAAAATCAGAATTTTTGAAATGCCATAAATTATTCATGTTGCCTCTCTGTCATCCCAAGAAGCACCATCTAACCAGAGTGTTCAAAATTCAGAAAAGGGTTGAGCATGCCAGACAGGGATCCAAAGCCCCTCTCACCAAACTACTATAGTGAATGTCAGCAAAGAAGTGCACATCTGCAGGCAATTCATCCCTTGTTGGAGCATAAATCCTGGGCAAAGGCTGCAGGTATCCTGAGTGGGGCTTCAGCACCCAAAACAGCACAGCCATCTTCTGTACAGTTACTTGAACTTTCAAACACTCACCTGGCCTCCAGCTATGCTGCAGCAAACATTTGATTCACGCTTCAGGTAAAGAAAAGTAGTTCCTACTCTGATTTCAGTACTATGTTTTATAATTCATTTATAACTCAAATTCAAGCGATTCGAGCTTCAGTAACCATTATTCAAGGCTGACATACAGCAGGCATCGGGATCATAGGTCAAGGCCTATTTGTTGACCATTCCTGGTACTCTCCAACATAGCAACAGAATTGCTCAAGAACATCCTCTTTGCCATTTGAGAACTGCAATCATCAACTGTGTTCCTTTAGCAGGGTCACACTTTCCTTCTGCTGCAACAGTAAAACTCATCTCTATGGGATACTATCCAGGGCAAGACTGCGCAAAGAACTCCCCAGAGCCACAGTGCCTTACATCCCCACCATCCATGCCAAGCATATTTCTAGCATTAAAACCAAATCCCATGATGACAAGAGCAACAAAAACAGCCCATCCCTACCATAAACCATAAACCATACAACCCTCTGTAGTCCAAGTCACTGTTGTGGGGAGGTAATACATGATACAATTAACAGTTTGTGATAGGTAGTGATTTCAGGCACTACCTGGAGGTACATGGAGGAAGGTCAAGAAAGTGATGGAGCACAGTAGCGCTAGCATGTCGTAGCACAACATCACTAGCACAATGGTCTACTTCCATCCTTTAGCGTTTTTCAGGATCAATCCCTCAGGTTTTACTAATGCAAACTGACCACAAAAACAGGCCCAAATCAGATCCTCACTTGCCATCATAAACATTTCCAGGTACACATACTTTCTTCCACAAAAGAGGAAGAAGCTCTGTACCACCAAGGCCACCAAAAGAAGGTCCCCAGGTGCAGCCCCAATTGCCAGGCACCCTAATCAGCAAGCCACCCTCTCTGCACATCACTGCAGTGGCCTCAAAGAAGACACTGGGCAGTGCTGGATCAGAGCCTTTCTTTATTCATCTACAGTCCTGTATGCAATCTTTAAAAGCTGTATATTGTCCATCAATATTTTGGCATAACTGCAGAGCTGGAGTCAAAGAGCTTTTGTTCGGCCACTGTTAACCACTCCCCAGTTAGTGGGTTTGCTAATCACGTGAATAATAGTTGTTTTGTCAAGAAACATTTTTTAATCTCTGTCAATTCAAATGAAGACTTTGCTAACCCTCAAAGCCATGGAAAACAGGCAGGTCACAAATGCTTTGTACTTTAATGCTATGAGGAAATAATACTTTACCTGAATTAGCCAGTATTGGAACTCTTCCTGTTCAAGATGTTCAGCTAGGAACTGTCTTGCTCACAGGTGCTGCAAAACCAGAGATTACAGGTCAGTTGCAAAATGTCAAGTGCCACATAGGAAGATATGCATTAAGCATATGTTCGAAACATCATTTGGTACAACTTAGGCCGTAAAAGACACACCTAACAGCCCATTAATGAACAAGTGGTTGCTATTATCATTTACTGAAAGCAAACATTGTGATAAGACCCGAAGGGAGATAAGATGTACTATTTGCCCCAGTAAGTTACAAAGATTTGTCAATCATTTGGCTTCACTCACGAACTCAAAGGGGCTAACGAAAGTGACTAACACTTTCTGGAGACTATGCATGGAAAAATTCAGTGGCAAAGAGTGCCTTGGCAAGTTTTAAGGCTGTAAAAACAGAGATGTAATAATGATATTTCTGCTGTAACCTTCAATGCATAGTAATCATAACCAGTTAGACGTAGCCTGATAAGAAATATAAGGCACCGACAAAACAAGCCAAAAACTTTGTGAGAGGACAAATGAGCCCTTGATGATCTGTCTGGTCCAGCTTACTAGCTTTTAACCCCTACGCTTGTAAGCCTTTGTGACAGCCTAGGTTGACTGACTTTGAGAAGACTGCTCATGACTTAGTCAGACATTGGCCTGTAGGAGAAAAGCAGTAATAACCACAACCACCTCATTCCCAACAGGATCACCAGCTAATGCTTTAGGCTGCCCAGGGAGGTGGTTGAGTCACCATCCTTGGACGTGTTTAAGAGTCGGTTAGATGTGGTGTTGGGGGATATCACGTAAGGAAGAACTTTGTAGAGCAGGGTAGATGGTTGGACTCGATGATCCAAAGGGTCTTTTCCAACATAAATGATTCTATGTCTCAACAGAATCATCATATAGAGAAACAGCACAAAGGGTTAGCAAAGAAAAGATGACCAAGAAATTGAGGTCCCTCCTGCACAGCACTGGCAAAGTTCTCTGCCCTTATGTGTATTTTAGTTCCTCATTGGTCTGGTTAGTTCCCCAAGGGCCACGCAGAAGGAGAAAGTGCTGTGTGATAACCCAGTAAGTAAACCATTATTTTGAAGGTGTCCTGCAGAAGAATGGCTATTGTTACATACCCACATTAACATACAAGGTTAACAAACATACTAACATACTGTAGATTACAGCAGTAATTTATTATGTATAGTATGACAATTCAGTCATAATTCTCTGAAAATCACTACTATATTTCCCAGAAAGATTCCCAAAGAACAAAAACCTGTTTATTATTGAAATTATTTTCTTCACATGTGGCTATTCACTTAATCCTGTGTACAATTCAGCAAGCTTTAATCCTTCTGCATATTTCCAATACAGCAATATCACCCTTTTAGCTACTGCATTTGCTCTTAATAGAAATTTTCCCCTGTGGTTCATTTATATTCAAGAGACTATTCAGGTCACCCAGTGCAAATATTTTTGGATCATTGGCGATGTCATTGTCCAGAATCATATTCACTCTATTTCCTCCATTCCCAGAATGAATTTACTAGGTATGGGATGCTGAAAAAAGCTCTTGTTCTCATTCGTCTCATATTTAACTGAAGAAGCAAAACAGAAAATAAATGAAGTCTGATTTGCATGAAATTGTGCATTCTGTATCCTAGTGTTGAACAAGAGCACAGACATTCTTTGAGTTCTGTCATGTCTAGTTTCTATATTTAATTTGTCTCCTTGTTACCTTCTGTTGAATTAAGGGAATGATACAGTAAGGTTTCCCTAACTTAATATTTGTCATTTCATCTGGCTACTAGCTCCACCATAACAATGCTACCTTCCTTCTATCTATCTGCAGATGCTGCATTTGTCTTTCTCAGTACTTATAATTCTTAACAACCAAATCCAACTTAACCTGTTGAAAAATCCACAGAAAGAGAGAAAGGAGAGAAACACATCCTCCCTGTTTGTTTCCCAGCTGAGAGCAGCACTGCATTTGTATTTTGCAGCTCCTGCTTGAAACTGAGGACATCGTGTCCCTTTGCTCTTGGATGCACTTTCATCCCCCAGGCTCAGCAGTGCCTTGCTCAGCCACTTCCAAACTCTGCTACAGAGATAGCCCCAGACAAGCCTGTCTCCAGGATCTGCCAAGTGACAGATCAAAGCCAGAAAATTGCCGTTGTTTCTAACGCTCTTCCCGCATTTAACACTTTGCACTCTCCCCTCGAGGCACTGGAGAGGCCTCTCTGGCTCCTCCTCCTCCTAAACCTGAAGCCTGGAGTCCTGTCGGTGCGAGAGGCAGCCCCAAATAGATCCCTAAGGGCCCAACAATCAGATGTGCCAAGTTATATTAAATTAACTCCCTTGTTTCTCTTAAAAGAGACAAAGGAAATGAAAGACGAGCTCGCAGCAAGGCCATGTGTACCCCCCATTCCTTATCCAGCCCCTTCTAGACATTATTTACAGCAGCACTGGAAGCACTGGAGCCTGCCTTTTAGAGCTCACTGAAGAAGTCAGTGGGAACTTATCCAATAACTCTGTGGCCTTGTTGAAAATTGCTGAGGTTTGGTCTGTGCTCCTTTAAGGCTGCAGGGAGAGTATGAGTGGTGGGACACAATCTAAGCACAAACTGCTGTTAAAGGGGAACCGGGGGCAGGGGGGACAACACACAACACCACTGAACTATTCACAAAGCTGAGAAAATAATATTTTTAATAAAAAAACCCCACTTTTTCAAGCAGTTTTTCCAACTTTAAAGAGCAGCTGCAGCTGGAGTAGTGCCAACTGTGCAGACTCACTCAGCAGACACAGGCTGAACATCACACAATAGCTTCGGGTATTGATGGTTTTAAGACCTGAGGAGTTGGAAGGTAGTCAACGTTGCCTTTTCCAGTCCTTTAACCCTCAAGATGCTGCTGTATTTTCAGAGCGCTGTTTTTGGAATTGTTTCATGGTCCCAAGTGTGGGCTGAGGAATACCAACCTCCACAAGAAGTACAGGTTTAATCCTAGTACAGCCAACTCAGCTCTCCATCTTGCACAGACAGATAATTTGACCACCATGCAATTCATTGAGCAGAAGGTGTTCAGACACAGCATTAAAAATGGAGTGGAATGGCTTTACAGCATTTTTCTAACTGTAGCAATTTGCTATAGCAGTTCCTGGGCTAGACACTCCCCTTCTCTCTGTTCCTTTGTAGCACACTGGATTGCTGTTACTGCCATGTGGCAAATTTCTGTGACCTATCAGGATGAAAACAGCTGTATAAAGGTAAAATGACAGATAATCACAAATGCCTGCAATCTTCAGATAAAGGCAACACATGGAATAATGCAACTTGCTTAAATAATATGATTGTGATTTAAAAATTCAACTTCATTTCACCTGATACTGCTATTCAGATGGATAAACTTTATTTAAAAGCAATCTGTTCTTTGTGGGCCCGTGTGTCCCTATGTGCTTATTTAAAAAATACTTTGCTATGCTTCGGTATCCTGATTTCACATCTCCTGGACTAAAATAAGAGTTGCTTAGTATCCCTGTCACAATGGTGTGAGAATCCTCAAAAATGGCCATACAGGAGCAGTACTGCAAGCCCAGCAGCTAGTGTGGCCTTTAGCCGCACAGGGGGCAAGGGTAGAGTGACATGATGCTGTGCTGTCACCCAAAGCCTCTTCCACCCTGGCAAACCAGGTATCCCTAGCACAAGTACTGCTGGTCTGGTGTGGGCTTCAGCGAAGAGTTTGATACGTGTTTTCCTACTGCAGTCAGATAAACACGAATAGTATTTCCTGTATCACTTCCTCTGCTTGGAAGATGGTGCGGAAACTTCAGCTGCTTTTTCCTGATATGTAGGGAGGAGGCAGACAAGGAGGGGAATATGTAGAGAGCTGGCAGAAGTAGGGTAAGAGAAAATAAAAGCAAGAGTAGAGAAAAGAAAGCAGGCGTCCAGGCTGAAAGAAGACTAAATGCCACAAATTTGCAAAGATAATGGTCAGTAAACGAAATCAGCTGCTGTAAGAGTCACTAAAAGAGGAGTAGAAGTGTGTTTTAAAACAGTTTTGTGTGGTTAACACATGCAATGCAAGGCCTTGAAAGAAGAAAGTCCTCTACAGGTGGCTTTTACTTCCCAATTCCAAGGGAGTGAGCAGAGCTCTGCTGGATAGGGCAGCAAGGAAGCAAAGAGAATAGTAGAGGCTGAACAAAGCAAATGGGAGAGGGGGTGTGGAAGAGAAGGAGATGGATGAGGAAGGGAATATTATTTTGTAGAGCAATACAGTACTTTGCTGGGTCACAGCCAGCCTCTGAATGCACCTCAAACTCTTATTTCCCATTTTCTCCCAGCTGGATAGATAATTGCCTGACTATGGAATTGTATTAATCATTTTTATGTCTATGATCTCCAATGCCAGCACAAGGAGTGCTGTTAGACAAAGCTGTGTCTCACCATAGGCTGCAAGAACAGAACAGGACCCCCTTCCCCTCCTGTATTTGAGATCAGTCTCTAAGAAAAGCACAGGAAACATCAGGAATTCCCAAGGATCGATGGGGTAAGATATTCCTATCGTTTCAGTAATATATATTGTATTCTCTCCCCAAGCCTTTCATACACAGCCTGATTTATTAGCCTTAGTCAGCATTCTGTCTTGTAGACCTGCCAGAAAAGCACAGTGGGATGAAACATCTGGTAAATTTGCTCAAATTCTATTATGAAATATCTTCAAGTTTCAATGAAAAGTAAACAAGTCATTGTCTTTAAAAAGTGATTCGCTTTGCTGTCAAAAAACACTGGCAATCAGCAGTAGGCAATAGTCCTTTTTTCAGGGCTGTCAAAGGAGAATAGCTCCAATTGTGAACCACTCTGGGCCAGGTAGAAGACCATGTATATCATTGCTGGTTCAGTGAAATTTAACTTGTTCACCAGTGTCTGCTGTCTCATTGCCATGCAGTGACATTTTAAGAGCAGCCCTGGGGATGCACAGAGAGCACGGGGCACAGCAGGCTTGCATCTCCCCAGCAAGGCAGGGTGCTGCAGAGACTCCTAGTTCAGTCAGCGCTGAGCTGACTCCAGATCTGTGTGCAGTTTAGCAGTGTATAGGTACCAGCCTTCTCAGAGCCAGCTTAAGGATTTCTAACATAGTACAGCATGGTGCGTTCCAGATGCTACCAGGTGAGAAAATGCAAACTGTAGTGGTAAACAGGTACGGTCTGTCAAGCTGCACTCAAGAAAAGGAGGTACTTAACAAATGTTCTGTATTATATTTTTCCATCCTGGCTCCACACGTATGCAAATCCATTGGCCCAAAACTCCCACATTATCCTTCCATGTAGGGCAGGGGCAAAGGCCATTATTTCAGTCTCTAAATTGGAACAACACCTATAGAGAAGCTGCTCTTAGATTCTGCAGGTGAATTCCAGCCCTCCTCAATCACTTGGGCTGTTTGTGGAGAGAGGTGAATGTCCCCCACCAAAGGACTCTTCAGCGGTAGTTTAATTTCTACAGAAAGGCATTCCACTCTTACAATCAGCAGCTTTAATAAGTGGATGTGCTGTAGGAAAAGAATCTATTGGTGGGTCAAACTACAGCACTTGACTGTATTCATTCACAGGGGATATTTTTTAATTGGTGAGGAGCCCTTATAGAGCCATCTGACTTTCCTATATACCTGTGGTGCATGGTATATCTGAGACAGATTTAGCTAGAAAAGGACAGATCAAAAAGATGGTGAACATATTATAGATCATTACAGAAAACAGAACTGCACTAAGAACTAGTCCATCTGTAACGGAGCTGATACATGCATTTAGGGCAGGTTGTGTGCTGAATAATGGTATAGCAGGGAATATGCTTATCTGTGCAATCCACACAACACTGTCTGCAGTCAACACATTCCTACGTGCACTGGCATGAGCCATTTGAAACTGATTTTCCATTTATGCCAATTCTCATGTTACACCATGCCAGGCTGCTGGAGCTGGGACACTGAATGAGGCAAATCTCTGCCACCCTCTTTGGCTCAGGGTGACTTCAGGACAACACAAAATACTTAGAGTAAAACAAGATAAGACGTAAAGTGAAAAAACAAAACAATTATAAGTGCTGTCAGAGCTGGAATTTCTCTGGGAATGTGTGATACAACTGGAGAAGGTTTATAAAGTCCTGCAGACAGTAATGTGGCTGCCAAAAGGAGAGCAACTATCAGAGCCGGGAACTTTTTTTAGGCCGGGGCTAGTCCTGAAGATGATGACATTTTTGCAGTTCTCATTTAATCTGGGCAAAGAAGGCTGAGTGGGGAGGGGTAATACTGGAACAGGAGCAGAGCTGCAAACAGAAAAGATTAAAACATCTCAGAGACATGTTTAGTAACAGTCTGCAAAAGAGGCCTCTGGCAACAGAGATAAATTTTGGACCAATCCAATAGCAAGGCACCAGTCTCAGTTGCAAGGGATGCTTCTGAGAAAGCCATTTGAACCAGGCAAGCAGAGGAAGTGAGTCAGTCCAGACCAGAACTGATGGGGAGAGGACATCCTCTTCTGTTGCAGGCAACAGAGAGAATATAAACTACCATGAAAAAAGAGACTAGAAGCAGAAAGGTGCAAGGAACTCATAGCTGGAGCTGGCTGAAAAACAACACATCAAGCTATAGACAATGCCTATCACTTGGAGAAGAAGCACAAGAATATCAAGGAGTTCATTTGAGCAAGATCACAGCATAGAAATCACAGCAGTGCCAGAAACAGTGACTTCAGCAATGAAAGAACGACCACAGATAAAAAGTGAATGGATAAAAAACCCCTCCCATTTACCAAGCAGGACCCTTCGCTAATCCCCACTGTGGGAGGATGTGAACTGCATGCTTGAATAAATAATGAACTGGGAAAGAAAGAATATGCGATAAATAGTACCATGGAGAAAAGTACACACTCCAGGGAAGAACACATGCCAAGGCCCTGATCTCAACAGGGTGAACCAAATGTAGAGGTAGGGGAGCAGGGCATTTGGGGGAGCTGCGCGAAGCGGACTAACTGCTGGGCTGGCAGGCACTTCCAGAGCTCTGCCGGAAAGGAGAGACAAAAGCGAGGAGGAGGAGGAGGAGGGATGAGACAGATAACAAAGCCATGGCAGACTGGCTCTGTGGGGAAGCACCAGGACTGGAAGCACACTGGTCAGCCTAGATGCAAAACTTTTACTTCTCCAGTGAAGCGTGTAACTAAAGTCACCACAAAGTTAACAGAAAATGGGATTAAAATATTGCTCATTTCACATTCTAGTGCATTGTGTTTCCAGTGAGTTCTTTTTCCCACCAAAAAAAAAAAAACCCGAACAGAAAGCCCCCATTTTCTTGTTTTCTGTAAGAAAATATGTACAACTGCTGCATCTACTATCATACCACACCACACTTGAGTAATGAGTCCTGATCATCACATTTGGAGGAGGCAGGGCTCTGTGTGAGCAGACACTAACTCTCTGCAAATGTGTAACATAGATACAGTGCACTTCTGCAATGTTAAAATTAAACAAAGGGTTATTGCCTTGTTCAAGATAACATAATTCCCCTCTGCCAAGCAGTGCTAACAGAGCAGATCAGGCCTGTCACCTACTTGCCCATTTCGATATGTCAAGGGGCAGCTGCAATCACACTGCCCCAGGCAGTCTGCAGGAGCCTTCCTCTTTCTGTCCCTCTTCCTCACCTTTCTGCCCCGTTAGGAAGAAAAGGCCACGAGGTAAACCAGCAGAAAGAGTACAAGCAGTCAGAGGCCTCCCTCACAGGGGTCCCAGAATTCATTCTGATCCAATGGATTGGCAGAAATCCAACCTCTTCCAGGCTCAGAGACTCTGGGAAAGAGCAGCAGGGAGAAGGAGATGGACAGAGGGTGAGGAGCGAATAAGTGTGAGAAGGTTGGGGGCAGTGCGGTGAAACAGTTTTTTCAGCTCCTACATCCACGAGAGCTCTATCTCCTCACTCCAGTTGTCAGACTAGGCTCTGGCAAGCTGCTTCTTTCATTGCTTTCTCTAGGTGCTATCTCAACAGAATATTGTTTTCATGACTTTCTGTAATGACAGTTTATTCTAAACAACAAAACTAATGATGAATAACCAAGAAAATACAGCAGAGCGGAGAAGGCCCTTTTCAACTCTGAATGGGCTTTGGCCATCACTGGCAGATGTTCAGGAACCAAGCCCCAGCCACGAGAAAGCAACCTCCCAGCTGTGCCACACCTTCTATCCTCCACTCCAGTTCCAATTGTCATCCTCAGCTTGCACAAGCCTCTGGTATTGGGCTCCCATGAGCAGTAGCGACAAGTGGGAGACAGAGTAGAGAACAGAAGGGATGGGCAAGCTGTATTTACTCTCCTCTGTTCCTTGTAAAGCTACCATTGCTTTGCTCTTTGTCATTTTTCCCCCTTTCCTCTATGACTTTGAAGCATCAAGATTTGAACAAGATGGAAAAAGTATTTTAAAACGCTTTAGGGATATAATCAATATAAATTAATGGATTTTTTCCCCCCAGGGAAGCACAGGCTCCACACTTCCTTCTGTCTTTTCTTGCAGCCCCAGGCCTTTTGTTCTCTGGCAAAAGCTCCCTATTGAAGTGCATGGCATTTTCTGGGCACTATATCTTCAGTATATTCTTTGCAGCAGTGTAATTTTTTTGATAGTCACTTGAATAATCAGCAGTCAGTGTTAAAATACAGCATTGTACATTGACACCCCTTAACCCCCAGGAAGCAGCAGAAGATGAAGAGGGAAGCCTGCAGTTCTTACTGGCCTCATTTTCTCTCCTTGAGAACTAGCTCTTTCTTTCCTACATGTAAGTATCCCACGCAGTTAAAGCCAGCCCTAGTTATCTATAGCCAGCTCTTGTTCCCATTCCTGAAATCATACAACTGGAGTATGGGGGCTGTTTAGGCTAGTAAGGGAATAATGTGGCTTTCCAAAGTTGTCCCAAAATGAGTTGTTTGCACAACAGCTCTCTGTGTTTCTGACCTGAACACCTCCTCAGATGTGGCAATACTTAAAAAGAGCTGTAGAAATTGTTCATTTGCACATCTAAGTTAAACGTTTGTTAAACATTGACCACAAGCCTAATAAAGAAGCTGGCTGCTTCAGGTCCTGCCTTTTCAATACCAGGATGTATTTTATAAATAATTTAACAAGACAGAAGAAATTAAGGAAGGAAACATAGAGCCAAGTGTGAAGGAAGGAAAGACTGTTCTCTTATCACAGCCGAAACCATTTACTTTTGTTACATGTAGTTATATTATTTTTAAGTACTCAGCTTTTTTAATGCTAATTCAAGCTTGCTGTTTCTTGCTGACAGCCAGCCATATGTGACCCCCTGTTCTTTATAAACATTACACACCGTACAAGATTATGTGGTCACAGACAATGGGGTTTTTTCCTTCCTGTAAAACTAAATTCTATCAGCCTGAACCACTGGCTTTCTCTCTCCTCTCCTGCTCTGAATTTGCAGCGTCAGAGGCTTAGATGTAAAGGATTTTTCAGTCAGGACTGTGTCTTACTGGAGGCTCCTTCTGCTTCCCTGTAATTTCAGGCTGTTGTTTCATTCTGTCCTCTTCCAAGACTACAGCTACTGCCACCAAAAGTTAAACTGAAAACCAGGAGAGGTGGTAATCTCACCTGAGACTACATAATGGCTTTCAGATGGCTTGTTGAAGTACTACCATCCTCCTCTAGTCTTTCCTACCTGGTAAGCAGGAGCACTTTTAAAGTCCTCAAACCATTCTTAATTTGCTGCATTGCTAGAAAGTGTGCTTGTGGCGCACTGTGGCAGCTTTTAAGAGAATATAATCACAAAAAGAAGCCATAGTGGCATTTTTAACTTGGGAATTTCTGGCTTTGCTTTTGGGCAAAGCAGTGCAGTCAAACGATGGCTCTGCAAGCACATATAGAGGCCTGATCAGGAGAGACACTAAAGTACCCAGCAGCACAGTGAAATAGGATGCTCAGAACTTCAGGCAAGACACTGCATACCAAGCAGAAGCTGACCCAGAAATCAAAGGGATAAGGCTTAGGCTGAAACACAGTGGTGAAATGAGGCCAAATGGAAACGTGGTCTTACCATAGTCAATAGGCGCACTTTCAGACTCAAAGCAGAGCATCTCATGAGAGAGAGAGAGGGAGGAGAAGCAGCTTTTCAGAAATAAAACTTTAAAGGAAAATTGTGGGTTTGCCATGAAAGTGATTCAGATAATTGTACTGCTTCTATTTCATTCAGAGAGCAGCCAACCCCTAGGAGCAAAGGCCGCCATATGTCCTTAAGAACAAGTGCTGCAGTTTAGCTTTAAACATGACAGCAGTTTTGCTGAAGATGAGGACCACAAAGGGTCTACTGCTTGCTGAAACACTGACATTCCTTCTGAAGGTGTTCCCTTTAGATATACAACACCGAGCCTTCATTATTTCCTTTCTCTTAGGTTTGCTCTGAGGTTTTGGAAAAGCCAAAATTGGACTGGAGTATCTTGTGATTCAGCAGATTTAGAGGAATGAAGGCAATCAGTGAGGTAAATCACTGGGAGAAAGGACACAAAAAGAGAAATGAATGTCTGTGTAACTCAAAGCTATGAAACAGGAATTTGAGACAAGGTGGACAGGGAAGTGCAGGAATAAAGCTAAAAGAATAAAACTTGGCTAGGAAAAGCTGAGAGGAAAAGCGGAAAAAGATTTTCAAGGAATAAAGACAAATAAGAATTTTTCAAATACATAGGAAACAACATGTCAGCAGGGCATCTAAGAGAGTGCCAGGATTATTTAGTAACAGAAGAAAAAGATCGCAAAAAACTGAAATGAAATCTTTACCAAGTGTTCGTAAGTAAGGATGTAGTAGAGAGAATTACTTTTTCCACGTGAGGGAAAAAATACTCAAAGAACTACGGGTCACAAGTAAAAAGAATAAATAAATTACAGCTCTGCATAGTACAGACAGTGTCATCATCCCCACGCAGTCACAGATGGGGTGGGGAAGTCTCCTAAGAGTGAATTTTAAATACCTTCTGCGAGAACCAGGAACAGAAGAAAAATGGGTTCCTATTACATTAAACCATTGCACTCATCTGTTCTACATGAGGCAGAAATCTATATAACCTAGCAATCTTAGGCACTGTGAGAACAGAGATCATCCTCAAGAAACCATTCTTGTGCTATTTTAGTCTCTCTGGTGCTGCAAAGGTCTCAGGGAAAGACAAGTTTTGTGTATGCACACAACAGCTCACAGCTGGTCCTGCTTCATACCACGGAGCTGCTGCAGGAACAACAACCAACAGCTGAATCCCTTCTCAGTGTTCGTAATTCAGCAATAGATTTCTGGATGTTACAAGATGGACCAAGCTCACCTATGAGTACGTTCAGTGACTTGCACTGGAAGCATTCACCAGATGAACAATGAGCAGAGTTAAGCTACAAACAAAAAAACACAAGGAGCAAAGTGAGTAGCATCTCTGAGACAGGAAAAGCTTCAGGCAAAATTGGTAGGAACTTCATAATCAAACTCTACCACTGTTCTCATTCCTTCTTAAAAAAATTTTTAATTTTTTTTTTTTTAATTTAAGGACAGGATATTCACAAGGCATATAAGCACATGACAAGAAAAGGACCTCCTTGTTTGTCCTCTCCTTGAGAGAGTTACAAAGTGCAATGGCTGATGTGCTTTGAACAAACCTCATCTGGATTCTTGTCCCAAAGAGCAAACATTGCCAAATGGCTGTCAACAGTGTGCACTCTCTGAGCTGCCTAGCCCTTACCTTTTATTCAATCTCATACTTTATTTAGCCTTTGAAAACATTCACAAGGCATATAAGCACACGACAAGAAAAGGACCTCCTTGTTTGTCCTCTCCTTGAGAGAGTTACAAAGTGCAATGGCTGATGTGCTTTGAACAAACCTCATCTGGATTCTTGTCCCAAAGAGCAAACATTGCCAAATGGCTGTCAACAGTGTGCACTCTCTGAGCTGCCTAGCCCTTACCTTTTATTCAATCTCATACTTTATTTAGCCTTTGAAAACAAAATGTATGGGCATAGGGTTGAAATCAATGTATTGCAGCAGCTTGGGAAACGCTGAAGAAATAATAAATATTGTCAGATGCTGATGCTTTCTCCTTAAAATGTTTTTGCTCATCTTGGATTTTCTCTCTGCCATCTTTCCATGCTTCCTGTTAGAACACAAGGTGACCTTTCCATGCTTAATTACCCGAACAAAATACACAGAACATTAATGCCAAAAATGCCCCTTGTGCATTCTACTACATTTGCAGATGTTTGGAATAATCTAACCTAATCTCTTCTTTTTCAGGTTAGGGTGAATATGGTGTGAAATAACCAGAAAAAGTAAACAAGAAAAAGGAGGATGGACAATAACATGCTGACAAATACAAGCTAAGAGATGGAGTCTGTGTGTGCACGCACAGTAAACTGTTCCCCAGTAGAGTTTGACTCTATTCTGAAACAGATGCTTGATGATAGCGCTTTGCCTTTATATAGCAATGTTCACACGAGCATCTCAAGGCATCCCTCAGTCATACACAGCACAGTCTGGCAATCAGAAACTACCAGTATAATCATTTTACAGAAGAGTAAGTTGTTTCATATGGTCTGGATGATTTATTCTTGTTCATCACAAAAAAATCAGTGAAGAAGCTGGGAATACAACATGGAAATCACTACTCATGAGGCTCTAATTATCATCTCTGCTCTGCAGTTTTCACCCCTGCAGACTGCACAGTGGGAATTCCCTGCTGCACATCCTGGGAGGATGCGCTCCCTTCACCAGGAGCAGACATCTGCCTCAACACTGCTCAGAGCACACCTTCACTGACGCACCTTTGCTAGGGACTGAAGCACTGCCTTCTCACCTCACTTCCTGTAATTTGTGGCACGTTTTCACCTGACCTCCAGTATTTGAGCGTTTCACCTGCTGCTTATTCGATGAGGCTGCTTCACATAACTGGCAATTTAGCTGTGGTGGCACAGGGACAAATGGAGCTCCACATCCATTCTTGCAGGAAGCAGTGAGACTGCAGGTAGCCTGAATCTCAGCTGGACCCAACCTGCCTTCATGCCACACTCGAATAGAAGTAGGAGCCATTGCCATGTCCCATCCACTTCCAGAGGTCCCCCATGATCAGATTTCTGAGGCAAGTATGTGCCTTGGGGCTCTCAGATGAAGTGTCAGGTCACAGCTCAATACATCATGCAGATCTTCAAGCGAAGGCCTAAAAAAACTCTTCAATAGGCTGGAAGTACAGTAAACCTCAGGCATACTTCGGAGGAGCTAAACTGTGGCAAAGAAAATGTTAAAACCTATTTCTATATGACAAGGCACTTAAGTAGTTCAGCCAATTAGACTGCTTGATTGGCTGACATTCCTAACACTATCGTTTTGCACACAGGGTGCCTCATGCATGAATGAAGATGATGTTTAAAGGCTTTGCTTTTTGTCAATGCTTTTATGTTTCTTTGTGGAATAAGCAAGTTCATATTAATTTCCCTAGCATTTTGACTACAAATGCTCTGAGCACCTAATAAATTAAATTATCATTTATTTAGTTACTATTTGGTTATTTAAGAACTTAATAACAACCATACATAGTGACCTGAACTTGAATTACAGAATTCCTCATTTGCAGTCCAGATACCCACATAGAATAGCTCAGCTTCACTTCACAGCCCTCTAGCCTGGTGCCCAAATGGACACAGAAGCAATTGAGATCATTCAAATGGAGATACCCCCAGGGTGCCATATGCATTTAGAGAGAACAATTGAGAAATAAGAGCAACATTTAATACAGGAGAAAAATGTCCCTTAGGCAAAGATTTCACTAGGCGCTAGAGATTTGTGGGATAGTGCCTTTTCTGCACAAATGACACGATTCAGTCTTCAGCTCCCCATTGGGCAAGCAGCCCTAGAAGCATTTCTAAACCTGCCCTCTGTCCCACATGCAAGAATTGAGATGCTGTAATTATACAATTAATTTCTCTTGTCTATCACTAAAATACTACTAAGCATTTATACAACATCCTTCACTGAAGACAGTGATGACACATCCAGATGTAGGCAATTCTCATCTCTCTTTTCTGGATGACAAGAGGCATGGAAAGGACAGAGCTAGATTAGGAGATACCCTTAGAGGTTTTATGGTGAATTCAAAATAATTAAGGTCATCTTCTCATTCGTAGTGCATTTACTTAAATCCCAAGCATTTCACAGGGAAATGTAATTTGGCCTAAGTGATGTACCCAAATTCCCAGAGGAGTTCTTGGGTATGTTTCTACACACACAGGTGTACAGAGACCTCTTCTATTTCTGCTCTGCAGTGGCTGGGTAAAAGCATGATAACAATTTGGAGACCAGTTCTCGGTAGTTTGACCTAGCCTGTATCATCCTGCAGCAGCACTAGTTCTGTGAACCTCTGAGAGGTTCATACCAGCTAATGGCTTACCAACCCACATGAACTACAAGTTTCCTCTCTGATGGGAATAACAGTCTTGAAAAACTTACTTGTTTCCTGAGAATGTAATCGCAGTCCTTGACATATTCACTGGAGCAACGCAGATCCTAAAGGTGATGATAAACCTCTTCTAACCAACCAATTTCAGATTATCTACAGAGGTTTAAGAATAATTAGTCTGATTCACCTTTGAGTCAGTCCATTTCTATGTTGGTAAAAAGGCACTGGCCACCTTAGAGATGAAACAAGGCAGAGCTCTTCTCTGGCATAAACCTGGAATAACATAGCATTTTGGGAAGGGAAAGCATTCAGTTGGTGGGGTCAGGATTTAAATGGTCCTTGTTTGGGTCTCGTGCTCTTTGAAGGGTCAGAACCCCACAGAATTGCAGAGGCAGAGAGGACCTCCAGAAATCACCTCCTACACAGCAGGAGAAATGCACCTGACAGTCTTGACAGATGTTTGTCCAATCTGTTCAACAGTGCTCTAAGCCAGCTGAGGACTTGGTCCTTGACTTTATCTCAATCCCCAAGATAAGTGAGAAATCAGGCATGTTTTCTGTATGCACTGACATGTCAGAGAAATTAAAAACGCAATGGATTTTCATATCAGACTGTTGAGGACTAATTACAACAGTGCTTTCCAGCAAACCAGTGATTGTAGGCTAATTTTCTGTTATGAAACAGAAACCAGGGTTAATGAGGCTAATTGTGTTTACCAGTGTTTCGAACAAAAAGGAAGCCAACTCAATTTTGAAGCGAGTCCTTTGTCAGGAACAAATTGAGGAAAATTGCTACAGTTGTATCAGCATTTCCTAAAATTGCTTAGTATCATGCTTGGGAAACTAACACTATAGAACACAAGCTAGTGGTGTTCTGTGGTACAGAAAATGAAGCTTATTAAACAGTAAGTATATCGAGTTTCAAATGCGTGGCTGTGTGATGTACAGTGATGGTTGAGCTGTTGAAAGCAATGCAACAGGGAGTCATTAATAAAGCGAGTGACCCTCATCCCAGCTCTACTGAGGTACTACAAAGAGAAAAAAATTAAGAAATCAAGGTACGTAGCAATATCTGTCAGACAAATAAAAGCTTCAAGTTCTGTGTCTCATCCATGACTGATTAATTAATTACACAAGCTGGACTAGTAAAAAATGAACGCATTACTGCAAAGCAAAATTCACCAGCAGTTAGAAGTAATTTAGAAAAAAAAAAATCAGTTTAGGCTCTATTGCTACAAGCTGATAATTCTAATAATTACTCAGAAGAGTCAAGTGACTTCAGTGACAGAAGACATAAGCAATATCTGCAGCATAGTACAAGCAGCTGCTGCTGGGGAACTACAAGCTGATAATTCTAATAATTACTCAGAAGAGTCAAGTGACTTCAGTGACAGAAGACATAAGCAATATCTGCAGCATAGTACAAGCAGCTGCTGCTGGGGAAGCCTCATCCCCACCAAATACAGCTCAGCAATAGTGCTCCTGCTATTCCCTTCCCAGTCGCTGTTGAATCCCCAGCCAGGCCAAACGGCAATGCTTTGGTTTTGCAATGTAACCAACTGGAACTAAAATGCAGCCACATTCATTTGCACTCCAGACTGGTGCCCAAATTCAGCCAGCATGTGCTAGAAAGACTATGAAGGCTTTCAGCTGCAAAGCACATGGGCATAATGGCTGCAGTTTGAACTTACTGCAAAATCCAGGCTGTCTTGCCCCTCTGTGTGCCCAAGGCACAAGCATCCTAGGATTTGCAGGCAGGCTCTGCTCTGTTGCAGGGGACAGCTTATGTGGGAGAGATCTAAAGAATGTCCACATCTATACATATGTCTGTCCAAAGAGGAGCTCCTTAGGAGGACAGGGAGTAAGAAAAGAAATTATAGCGTGCCAGACAGCAGGGACAGCAAGCAAGAAAACAGACAAGCGGAAGAGGTCCTATGGGGAAAATGTGGAGCTAAGGAAGGAAAGGAATTAATGTGATAATACATCAACATAAGAGAGAATAAGAAACATATGGAAAAAAGGGGAAATCTAAAGATTAAGCACAAATAGGGAGACATACTGGTTAAAAAAGGCAACAAAAATGTGCATAACATTAAGGTCAGTAAAGGTCACCAAATCCTGGGCCTACATTCTCTATCAGAAAATCAGTTCTGGGAGAAAGGGGGTGAGGGGAAGCAAAGAGTGTCTTGAGACAGCGGTGGGGAGCACCTGGCTGAGATCTCAACTTTTATAGTGAAAAGCCCATTTGATGTCTTTCAGTTTAAAGTTACAGCCAGCGGCTATCCAGCTCCAGTGGCTCTGCTGATCTGGGGCCTTTTGCAGACTGTACTGTGTTCACTGGAATCGAAGCTTCCCTTTAGAAAAATGATGTCTGCAGCCCTTCTGGTTTGCCAAGATATAGCCTTCACTATGTAAATCAATGCTCTGCTGTCTTGTTGAATCTACAGCCTGAGGTATGAACATCTCCCATTCATCTTAATGGGATGTTAACCTCAAAGCCTCATTGTGACTCTCTGAATGCTAATACTATATTAAACAAGTTGTTTAACATACAAATGCTGGGTTTAAGTCACTCACATTTGTACAGGAGAACTGGATCTGACTGATTTTGCATCTGAGGACCTACAGAAAAATAGTCTGAACAAAACAAATACCTGAATTTCCAGTCACTGGTCATCTCTGCAAATCAGTTTTATTTTGGTTTAAAGATGCAGGGAAGGGCTTAGGTTTAAATAACTGCTGGTTTTCCCTATTTATCATCTCCTGGTGAGTGATCTGTCTGGTTTCAGGATTTCTATTCCCTCTCCCAAAGCTGGTGTCAGTACTACTTGGGTATACAAATCTTTTGATTCACTTTTCTGGGCCATACTCTGCCTTCTTTATTCATGTTCTCTGCTCTTGAGAAGACCTCAATAAGGACATGGAAGAAAGAGCTCAATGATGAGGCACAGTGGGACTGTCAGAAGGCATCAAGCCCCTTGCTCTCACATGCAGTCTAACGACGCTGCTTCATGGGTAGAGAGGGATCCAATGCTGCAAGGCATGAAGGGGTGAAAACTCTAGGTTTCCAGAAGTAGCTGGCGGTTACCAATGCTTCCATTGTTCAGCTCTCAAGAGAAATTGCCTGAAAGTTTGCAAATTGCTAATATCCTCCCTGAAATACCTTCGAAAGCCTCACAATTAAGTAACCAACACCTTTGGCCCCCAGGTTCCCCAGTAGCTCTAGGAATTCATAGGTAAGAGCCTTACCCAGAAGTCCCAGTCAAGCCCCTACACTTTGGCCTTGAATAAAGATTTCAGTATTGGGCTTACTATCAGAAATGAACACACATCCATCAAAAAATAGATCAAAAGACAAATGAAACTGCCTGCTCAGATAAAGCCCTTTTCAAGAAGTTACAAGGGGGAGGGGAGGACCATGCAAGAGGATTTAAAGAAATGTCTGTTGAAAGATAAAATAAGCAAGACACTGTGATGAAGAAAGCGAACAATGAAACAGAATCTAGTGCAGACAGATCAAGCGAAAGAAAACCACATTACTATTTACAGTAAAGATCACTAGTCTAACATGTATAATTAGAAATTCACACACAAAGATAAAAGTGACCAGTGAATGCTGCTGTAATCAAAAATAATACAGCATTGTATATATTTTAAAAAAATCTAACACTCTCCAAAAATAGGGACAATGGGGCTCATTAATAGAGTCTTCATCTGAACTAAACAAGTTCCCTTTATTCACATCGCATTTTTTTCTGGCCTGCCAAAAGAAACCCTCATGAAAAGTCGTCGAAGTGCAGCCCCCCCTGCCCCACACATCTGTGCCTAGCTGATGTTTAGTTGCAGACAGGACAATGATGCCCAAAGAAACCCATTCACATTTCAAAGACTCTTATTTTCACATGAGCTTGTGTTGGGCTATATCTGGAAATACAGCACAGCACCTGGGCTTTTCTCTTTGTGCAAGACAATGCCTCTCAACGCTTCTGCACTCCACTTAGCGTGCACACATATCTTTGGCTGAAATACAGATGTTCAGTGAATATGTGGGACAACACATTACAGTGGAAAATCCTGAAGTGCAAAGAGTAGTGAGAGGAGGTATTAACATTTCAGTAAAATTTGGAAGTCTTAAAGTACCTGCTTAGGAAAGTGTCTTTTTGTTTGATTTCTTAAAAAAAAAAAAAAAAAAAAGGAGGAGGGGGAGAAAAAAGAAGACGA
>NW_015090862.1:8808275-8819678 GCF_001431845.1 Calidris pugnax
AAAAAAAAAAAAAAAAAAAAAAAAGGAGGAGGAGGAGGAAAAAGACGACGACAAAAACAAGCAAACAAACTCAAAACTGAACCAAAACAAAACCCCCAGTTTCTAGCAATGCAAGCAAGTTCCTCGCTCTTGGTTATAATCTAGTATTATTTGCATGCTGGTATCCCAAGCAGACACACAGTCAGAGATGGTTGCTATTTTGAACTTGTAATTGGTTACAGGATCAGACTTCCATGGAGGTGCTAAGTGAGAGGGTTTGTATCTAGCCAGAGTCCCAGGGGACTCACCAAAAATTCAGCTGTGAAAGCAAGCAAATCTACAAAAGCGGACATGATCAGGTTGCAGCTGTAGCATCATAACACTAGAAAATTGCAACTTAGTATGCTATTTGGTACTATTTCCAAATGTCATAATACACTAACAGTATTTTGTCCTTAATAAGGTATTCCCAAGGGCATTCATGGCTGCTGATATCACTCTTTTCAATCTCTACAGAGTGAAATTATTCTGGAAAGGCCATAACCTACTGAGCTGGATTGTTTCTGGTCTCTCTGGACTGTAAGCCTACCAGAAACAATGTGATCTGCAAACCTGTCTCTGAGCAACCACCAACTCTTCCTGTTGTGGTACAAAGGATAATCAATATTGTTACATTGCCCTAGTTTTATCCTTATTATGTCTCTTAGGTGCCATTTTAAACCACATGGAAAAACAGTCATTGAGAAAAAGAAGTTGAGAGATTTATACCTAGTTTGTGGATTTAATTTGACCTTGCCCCCTATGCAGGGTTTGCAGGTTGTTTTGGTTTTTTTTTACCATAAACAGCCAAGTGCTCTCCTGATTCATGTGTGGGGCAAAGAGAGATGTCAGTGCTCAGCACCTCTGATAAGCTAACGTAAGCTAGTCCAAGTCCTACAGGTTTAATATTTCAGACTTATTAAAAAAAAAAAGCGCCAATAAGTCTCCTCCTCTTCTTCACACAGTACTAATTTTAAACTACACTTTTTTCTATTCCCCCAAAGTGGTAATTAATAATTGCATAATTAATGCAAAACAGAGGCAAACAGAAGACAGGAACTGAAGTCGAAACCCCCTCCAAATATTATATTTATATATTATTTTCCTTGTATTAAATATACACTAGACCCCAGGCACACTCTCAGTATTAGTATTTGCAAGCACCCAGCCTAACAAATATTCACCAAATTCGCACCTTAGAGAAAAAAAAATAAAAAAGAGAGAGAGGCAGACAGACAGAATATATGAGTGAGTCAGGAAAACAGTTATCTAATCTTGAATCAATTTTTTTTTTACTGGAAACAAAAAAAGGAGTTCTTGCTTTCCAAAGCTGTTTACAGCATACTAGCAATTGCTAGCAACCTTCCTGCCCAATAAGCTGTTATAGACATTTTCTTCACCTCTGAAAGTCTGTGAGCCATCTATGGTGAAGAAATGGTAAGGAAGAAGGATGATAAGTGGTATATGAAGAATGTCATGGCAGTTTTATACACTCTCCGAATGGAAGATACCTACAGAACTGAGTAGGAAACACCTGAAGTTGCATATATGCTCCAATAAATATCATAAAATCTAAATAGCAATATATGAAGATAATGGAATTCATACTTTTCTTACTGAAGTCAACAATACTTTTATCACTGACATCAGTAGGAACAGCACTGGGGCCAATAAATTACTATAGACACTCCTGAGAGAAGCATTCCCAGCAGTTGCCTGTAGTAGTTTGGATGAGCAGCTCTTTAATGAAGACCTTATTCTTCCAATTAACTTGCCCTAAAAAGTCAAATACAGTATTTCAGTGGGACAGGAAAAAAAAGCTTAAAGGCATTATAGTACCTATCCCCAAACAACAAAAATCAGATTCCCCTTACAGTGTGCAGGCTAGAAAAAAAAAATAGATATTTTAACAGAAAAATACTTCACTTGTTAAAAAAAAAATTTTAACAGAAAAATACTTCACTTGTTAAAATTTTTTATCATGCTGAAACATCTCCCCATCTTGTTCTGAATTTACACCTACAATGTGAGTTTAAATTAGCATATGATCAGTCACCAAAGATGTCAAGTGCATTATCAAGATTAGTCAAGTATGAAATACTATGGAGGGAAAAATATTTCAAAGGAGTTGTAAACTGACCTAGTTTCACAGCCCGTTGTTCCAAATTATCAGGATTTCACTAACGATTGTATTTGTTTCATCTTGTACAATGAAGTACAATGTACAATGAAGTACTGGTGAGAATTAATTGTAGAACCCAGTGCAGAATGACTTGCAGCTTATGAAGTACATTGATCTACTGGTGAGAATTAATTGTAGAACCCAGTGACTTCTGTCAAAGTAATATACTTAGTTAAAACCTTTCTGTTGTATACCTTTGTTGGTGTCTCCAAAATTAAAATTCAAAACTTAACAAAAGCAGAATTCCCTAGGAATCTCAAATCGTCAATTGGAACTTAACAATTCTTTCTCATTTCGTATTCAACACTAAACCCAAGGTCAGTTAACAAAATATATTCTGTGAATAAAAGCATAATTATTGGTGTAATCTGCAGTGCAAATGAAAGAAAATCATTACTGCCTAATTAACAGTACATATGTCAAGAATTCAGTAAGAAAAATAGACTTAGAAATAAAATAATAATAATAATTTTAAAATCTAGAAGCTTTTTATCTTCTGCTCTGAACAGAAACCACAGACCTTGTATGTTGCCTAATTTCTTTTATAAATAATTCACTCCAAATTGTGGACATTTTCCATAGCAGACATTTAAATCTCAAAAAGGCTTAGTGCACTAAATAAGAGGAACTTCATTAATCATTCTCTATTCCTTGAAGCCAATTTTTAACTATGGCTTCTTGCTGAAGAAAACGTCTTTTTTTACTTTAAGGTTCTGTATGAGAACTTTCAATTATATCTCCTCTAGGATGTCTGAAATCCTTTAAAATATTTTTTAAAAATGAGTACTTTTTAACAGAACATTTCCAAAAGTTCTTTCAAATATAGCGGGATGCAATTCCATTAAAGTCTAGTGTTCTAACGAACGCTGGACCCAGCCCAGTGGATTCACTACTCAAGTCATCACTTCACTGAGATTCCCAGTTGCATCAGCAGATGCTTGGGAATGAGTTCCTGGTTCAGTTCAGGATAAACAAAGAAAGCACTTGGGAGCTGAACGGAGAAGGCAGCTTATTGTGCAGAGGTACAGTCAGTCACCCAAACTCCACCCATCTGCTCTGCTCCAGAGCATCTTATTTCCAGTGGTGTTTCTCTACATGCCCACCCCGCAGTGCATTGCTTGGAGCCCCTGGTCACGGTAGCACTGTGCTCAGCTATCAACAAACCGCACATTCATTGCGGGGACAACTTCCAAAATTAAGGCAATACAAATTACTGGCTTTTTCGAAAGAAAAACAACAACAAAAACACAGCTGTAAAATTATGACACAAAGGACTAGTACAGGATATGACCCTGTAAACTCTCAGATAAAGGGATATCGTCTGTCAATAATCTAATCATAGCAAAGAGAGTGCATTCAGTGTAAAACACACAAATGTTTTCAATTTACAGGACCGGTTCCAAGACTGACATACTTTTTAAAAAAAAAGTATAAACGACTTTTGAAAAACACTATTTTAATCATTTTGTTTCAAGCATCAGAAAAATTGTCTATATGTAGAAATATACAATTTTTAAATTAAGATTTTCCACCAGAGACCCTAATGAACAACATGAAGTTCTAGACCAAGCTGATCTAATAAAAGTCACAACCTAAAGAAAGCTATCACTTACTAAGTTACGATGGAATTGCATCAGCAAACAGGTGTTATCAAAGATAATTTATTCCCACCAGTGTACAAGTTAGTTAAGGCTTGCTTTCCTATCGCATGTCCTCTGACAAATGGATTCTACTGGCATTGAGCACCATGGGGACCTGGAATACTATTATCAATTCCCCCACATAGGTAAATGTTTGGGATTTTTTTCTAGTTTTAGTTCTCCACTCAACATTGCCAAAAGCTTGTATACAGAGCATGAAGAAACCAGACACAATGGAAAGCACAATATAACCATCAGTTTTGTAACAAAACAAAGCCTATTTAAAACCACCCACCCAACTTTACCCTAACAGATGTGACACGCCACAAATCGGGGGAGAGTGCAGGCTGAGGGACAGCTTATTGCAAACTGGTCTGAGGAGGCAATATTCCCTGGGTGAAACCACCGGGTGGCTGTGGATCATTACAGCCTTGTCCAGAGATATTGAACTCATCAGAGGACAGACACAGCGTTAGGAAAAATTAACTGCATTAACATTCACTACACTGCCAAGCATTGTTCATCCTCTAGTAAAATGAACTTTGGGTTTTGCCTTGATTAGCGGCCACAATCAAGGAAAACATGTCTGAAATTTGCAGACAATTTTCATGCTCGAGGAGAGAGCAGTGTCTTATTCTGCAGCACAAGTGCTGTATTATCCTTCACTTCTACAGAAGAAGATGTCAGTATGAGACACGCTATATGTGACAATTTAAATGTGTGCCCTAGGGCTTAAATCAGCACATTGACAAAGTCTAGTGATACTCACAATCACAGACAGGATGACCTCACTGCAAAACTCAGAAAATAGGCTACATTTCCTAAATTCAGAGCTGCACAAGGCCTCTTTATAAAAGGTCCTGGGAAGAAGCTAATTTCTTTTTTTTAAATTGCATAGCCTGACAACAATTTCTCTAAAGCTTGAAAGTAAACAGAAAATTCTCTTGCCTAAATCAGTTGGTTTCCTTCAATAAAAATTATATTGTTGAACAATTTTTTAATTGTTTCTGCTCAAACAAGTTATAATATGTGATAATGCTCAGATACCATAGAGCAGAGTAAGCACAAGAAGGGAAGTCAACTGCTAACCATCATTTGACCTAATCCAAGGAGCTTTGGGGACTGAGGATGGATAGACACGTGTAGGTGAGGCCATCTGAGAAATTTAGGGGTGAACTTTACTGGCATGAATAGGAAACTCCCTATGATGTCAGCAGAAGCTAGGGTAGCAATCACAGCATTTGAGTACAGAGGGATGAGCAGCATCCTGAGCAGCAGCCCACCCCAGTGACTGGTGCTCACCACTGCTGCAGTGCAGACCCACTTTTCATACTGGCTCTTTGCTTGGTCTGCAGAGAGCTTCTCTACCAACAGCATATGCAATCTAGAGTAGCAGCATAACATCTCCCAACACAGAAACAGTGCTATATTGATAGAAAAATGGCCTTAAACCGTCATCACAGCTCATTCCCCTCACAAGAGCTCCTTAAGAGTGGGATCACCACGCAGACACACAGTGTTCTTAAGGTGGTACAAGCCTCTTAGCACACTTACAGCTATGTGGTTACTGCAATATGCTCCAGATATTCTCACTCAAAAACCAGGTGGTGTCTTTCCAAAGCAAAGCCTTCCTAACTCAGCCAGCCAACCATGTCACACCGTCAGGTGGCCGTAATCAAATACTGCTCATTTTGCCTTGCATTTTGAATGGCAGTTGGATAAACTCCTCCTCATGTTTTCCTCATGTCTGTACTTGCCTGCACCTCAAAGAGGGGGATCTGTACCCACCCACATTGTTTCTGTCGGAGGCATCACACCACTTCCAACGTGCCAGTGAATATGCCAATATCTGAACCCCATGGCCGTTCCCACAGTAGGCTCTCCTTTGCTGCTGTCTTATGGGTATTTGTGAATGCTTGTTAAGGAGTATGATCTGGGGGTAGCAGAAGAACGTTTCTCATTATTAATCTGTTATTGTCAGTTCCTCATCTATGAAATATGCACAACACAGTGAACCACAGTGGAGAAGAGCTCTTTGGCTTGAAAAGAACAGAAGTCTGTCCAAATGTTTCAACACAGAGATTAAATCCATTTAGAAGTATCATTCAACCAGGTATTAGAGAGGTTTGGAAAACAGAACTCAGCAACTGGAGCTTTCTGACTACGTTCTGCTTTCATGCACCCTGAGAGCTGTTTCTCACATGTGTGCCCATCTCACCAGGCACTGCAGGGACTGGCATGTGATTCTGCATTTTGCAGGTTCCTTCCATGCCAACTTATGCCACAGACCACACTTGTCCTTGGCTGCACAGCTATGTGAAATGTCTGTTACTAAGGGCTGGGTCCTATACAGCGCAGTGATGCTACAGAGCCAAAGTGCTCAGCACCTTCCAGAAGAGACACATTGCTATTCCATTATTTTAAGACACTCTTGCTGACAGGCTTGGCCACTTCCACGGGCATACATGTCAGCTACTCTGAGACAAACAGGCTGCCTGCACTGCATTCCTTCTGTTCTCGCCAGCCTCTGTCTATCATCTGTTTTCCATTTCATTCCTTTACCTCCCATTCTTTAAAAGTATCTGTAGGGTTGAAAAGTATCTGCTGGCTTCCCGGTCTCTGCTGCTGGAAGCAGAATCGTTTTTGTTACTTGTTCCAGGGAGCAGGCCAGAAGCAGCCAGCCAGGGAAAGCAGCAAGCCAAGAGGTGGGGTTTTAAGGGGTTTGTGGGTTGTTTTTTCCCTTCTTGCAATCTCTGCTGCTTGCCTTGAAATTTTCCAAGCATACCTAGAGCCACTGGGCCTGGCTGTGATGTGTGCTCCTGCTCACAGTTAGGCCACAGTGGTCACGGTCACAGGCCGCTGTGAATCACTGAGCTGGGAACAACTCCCTCCTTCCTGCACTCACTGTTGCCCTGAATTCAGTTAAGAAATTTAATTGATTTTAATTAAAATAAAGCAAACTCCTGCATGATGCTCTCAATTTAGTCTAAGAATAGCTTATTTTGATTTACTTTACACTTCTGCTTAATTGATTAAACCCAAATAAGCCATCTTCATGCTAGAATCAGTACATAGGTTTAACTAACCCAGAGCCGGTTTGTCCTTCCAACGTGTGCAATAACAAAGAGCATATGAAGGCATGCAGTGAGTATTAGCCTGGACCGTGAAACACAACATTAATCTGTCACCCCCTGACCCTCCGCTGTATTGCCAATACGTCAAACATCTTCACTCTGCTTAGCCCAAGCACGTTCCATGCACTGTGCTCTGTCAATAACCGTTCAAATATTTCTCTGCCAGTAAAAGTCACAACATTTTCCTGCCCCCTCCAGCATCAGCAGAGTTTCTTAGCTCTTCATGAAAATTCAAATGAAAAATATCGACAAGTTTTCATTGCTTTTAAGCACACACAAAAAGCAACTCCATCTGCTTTTCCCCTTCTTTGCAAAGGGGATGCAATGCCTGTGGATTTTTAATTCCACCTTCATCTTCAACTAAGATTCGAAAAACCGAAAATCTGTTTTTATGGGGGCTTTAGGAGAACGATTTCAGAGCTTCTCAAGAACAGCTTAGCTGAACTTCGGCAGTCCTACACGTGGACTGTTTTATGAAGAGCTTTTGGATCCTTCAGCAGAAAAGATGCTCTGCAAATGGACAATATTTATCATTTGCACAATGCGCACACAAACACAAAACTGAAAGAAAAGATCTCCTGTCTTTAAGACAGGACACTATCCACTTCTGAAGCACAGCTTCTTACAGCTGCTTCTCAGCACACTCTACCACCTACTACCAAAGTAAAAATGCTAACCTGGGTGGGAGGGGCGAGCTTAGCTTTCAGTATCTTTTGGCTAGAAAATACTTTTTTTAATGTTAGTGAGCAAGAGAGATACTAGAGAAAGGAACTGGTATCACGCGACAGCTTTGCAGTGTGGGGAAACATGGCACCAATGCCCTGGCGGGATCAAGCCT
Source organism: Calidris pugnax (assembly GCF_001431845.1). Lineage (NCBI taxonomy): Eukaryota > Metazoa > Chordata > Aves > Charadriiformes > Scolopacidae > Calidris > Calidris pugnax. The sequence continues at coordinate 8,816,088 of NW_015090862.1, forward strand.
GGATCCCTGCATATGAGATGCTTCAGCAAACTATGGGATGCAGAGGCAGGTATCTCTGGGTAGCTGAACTATCACCTATAAATATTAGAAATTTTAAAAGGCAAATGAAGGAAGGGAAGTATGAGAATATCATCAGAGTAAATTATTTGGGAAGAGGGTTTTTAATGAGTCTTTAGATACTTTTTTGGTTTTGGGAAAGTAGAGCAAACATGTCTGACCCTTTTTGGAGGTGCTGTTAAACTCCTCATTCTCCACAGCCTCTTCCAAATGTAGCCCCATGTTATTTCTGGAACATTCTTCCAGAGGTATTTGGGTTTATTCCTGTTCTAGACCCAGTCCCATGACAGATGTCTGCAAAGCTGTGCTGACTTCAGTGGGACATAGCAAGTGTGGGGAGGACGTGTGCTGTTAGACCTTGCTCTGGGAAAAAGACTCTAGTGGGTTATTTGCTCTCCTGACACTGTATATAATTTCTAAATCAATCATGCAAGTCATTCTATTCCACAAAGAATTTGTAATTGTAGAGACATTACTTTCCTTAGACCTTTAACACTCACCTTGTAAAGGGACTGTTTCTTGAACTCTTTCAGTACTTACTGCTCTCAGTCTTACAGTATGTTCATGGTATTACTGACTTCAAAGAGAAAGGAATAAAGTAATGAGGGGAAAGCCACAAGTTTTATTTTCCTGCACCCCTAGAGTTTTTATTTAAGCTCCCTTAACGCCAGCTTCCTATTTCTCTCACGAAGCTTCTTTTTGTCTATTTGTACTTTTTTTCCCCAAATAAAAAACCTCTCACAGCAGCTCAAGTGGCTCTGCCTTGCATGCTGCCCTAGAGTTTCTAGCCCTGGAATAACTTCTGACTAGCCATGATTTATCTGGCTGGTCAGAGGTTACTGTACACAGAAATGCAATTTCTTCCTCACGCTTGCTCTATCCTTCTTTGGCAACTCCAGGTGTCATCAACCATCTGCTGCATGCCATTTTATGGCCTTTCCTCCGGCATTTTATTCAACTGATACCCCTTTTGCTGAGCAACACTGCCTAGAAAGGGTTAGAGCCCTTTTCTCTCTATATATTTAATTAGTGTAACTGCTGATTTATGTACTAAAGAGCTGAAAATTCATTCACAATAATTCTGCCCTTGCAATGCTGTCAGGGTGTTGCTTCAGCTTGACATTTGAAGAAATTGTCTTTTTATTCCGACTGCATTCAGGTGTGGGATGATGCTCCTCTCTGGAAATTAGTGTTCAAAATTACCTGGTTTCTCCATAGTTTCCCAAGTTCAAGTTACATTAAATACCATCAAGGTTTTGCATTAAGCTTTCTGTGTTCTGTGCTTTGATGACCCACTTGAGCCTGGCAATTGACAATCTCAGTCTCCTTAATTCTAGTGAAATAAATGAATTTTTCCATTCTCCTGATATTGTTTTAAACAGACGGTGGGAATCTGTATGAAATAAGCCTTTACTTTCTTTGCAAATCTGTTGCTATGCTGCTTCACGTCTACTCTGTTTTTTTAACAAGATCCCACAATAATCTACAGCAAAGCACTCAGATCAGACCATTACCTACCTCAGCTGTTTGCTAGTTAAACCTGGTTGGGGGAAAGTCTGCAACACAGCTGAGTCTAGCCCAGAGTCAGAGTGTGATTTTCTTTCTAATTAATTTTTTAGAATATTGGCAGTGACAAGGACAAATTATTGTCCTTTACTTCATCTTACTAGGTTATGGCAGTGCTACTCTTTCTGTTATAAACTTTTGAAAATATTTCTATCACCAGCCTATAGTTTTACAGATTAACAGGAACAGAGAAAACTAAAATTACATAAAAGACAAAGTAGCTTTCATTAAATACTTTCAGTTATGAAAGTCTTGAGGATTTGCAGATTATATAGAAGACAGTTTCCCTCATAAACTGCTATTCTACTACCTATGGTCTAGACCCGTACTTCTGGAGTGAATGGGAAGTTTTAGTTATCTTCTGTGTGAGCGCAATTAGGCTCAGTGTAGCCAAGAATGCAGCGCTGATCTATGATCAAAAGGGCAGTTCCGAGTAAGGAAAGGCATTTCCTCCAAAGGAAGATGATAAAGCTTCCATTTTTCTTACTAGGTGCTCTAAGGTACTCCAAAGTCAATTTATGGCACTCAAGATTTACAGCATTCAAAAATCCTGTGCAAATCTACATGCCAACATTCATCAAATTAGGCCACTAGGTACACTGTTAGCTCATTTTTAAAATGCTTCCAGCTTGGGTTGCCTAGTGCTTTCACCAAAGCAGATGCACAATTACAGCTTTATAAGGCTAATTTTTAAGCACCAAGGACTGAAATTATTGCCCTAAAAGAATTCAAGAATGATATCCCCTGTCAGTTAGAGCTGGCTGAATAAGAATGAAGGTGGCACAAAGAAGTCAGCCAGCCAGTGATCACATTAAAGAACATGATCCTGTTACAGGAGCATATGATGGGAGAAAAAGAAAGAGGCTCTGAGCACTGCTAAACCACTGAAGAAACAACAGAAATTTTTAGCACTGAATATTATTTTTTCTTATTATTTAAATTCAAGCAATTACTTTACAGGCATGCTTTAATTTGACATGGAATTTACAAAATATCTTCCAAGATGACACACAGAGTTTTCCATGAGTCTCCCTAGGAAAACAACAGAGATCAACTCACATAGTATTGGGCAAAATTTTGCAATGGGTTAAAAGATCAAGCAAGAGCACAAACAAAGGAAATGTTATAAAATTTATTTACTTCATAAGGCCCAACACTTACATTAACTGTTTTAACTAAAGTAATATCAATAAATATGTTCAGTAATACCTTCAACATCAAATATTCTCAGAAACATACACCTTTCTGTACCAAAAACTCCAAAGAGTAAAATCAATTGATAGCCAGGGCTCCCATTGCATGGTCACACTTCTACTGCAGTTATTGTGGTGTCAAGGGGGATACAATGTCTTTCAGCAGATTAGCTGCAGACCCATACTAAACTGGTTAGTATCTTTGTTACTAACTCTCAGAGAAACACTTGTCTAGCTTTTGCCCCTCTTCTTTCTCTGTTGTTTTTGGTTGGTAGCTTGAACACATGCAGCTGAGACTGCCTGAGGAACAGAGGGCAGATCCATACAACACGCTATCCAAACCTTTTGCTATGTTCACAGATAATAACTTCAGATTAACATTAAGCACATGATACACTGGCTCACGTTACATTACTTCAACTGTAGCATGTCACGTTATGTCAGCCAAGGTCAACATTCAATGTGACATGATATGATCTAACACGATGCAGGGTTATTGCCTCCTGTGTTAGGAATCTCAGGCTAAGAAACAGAAATAGAACAAGCAGATGCACATAACAGATCACTTTATAATACTCCTGGGAAAAAGAGTAATTATTAAATGCACTGCAAATTTTGCCAGTATCCTCCTTACTGGATTCAGCTGGGCCTCCGAGCTATCACAGCATGATGTGTTGTGGGTTTTTTGGTTTTGCCTTTTTTTTTTTTTTTTTTTTTTTTTGGCAGTCTTTAGTAAACACAGCTGTCTCAAGCAAAACTATCATCCATTTGCAGC
>NW_015090862.1:8819691-8872710 GCF_001431845.1 Calidris pugnax
TTCCCCTGCTCCCTCATAATGGCTGTTTTCTCTATAGCAATGTTTTCCCAGTCCTGTCCCATACTCCATCGCACTCTTGTAGTTACCTTCTGGACCAGGTAAGGTTTAGTGGTACGTATAGCAGAAAGTAGATTTTTCTTCAGTTTTGTTGTGGGGTTTTTTGTTTTTTCTTTTTTTTTTTTTTTTTTTTTTTTAAGCTTGGCAAGTCTGTCAGATGGGGGATACTTGGACATCACCACAGGAGGAATTTCAAATAATTCAGTAGACTTCACAGGCTCTGATCACTCTACTAATACTTTCTGCTCTCCTAGACTTCAGTGACCTCTGTTTCATGAATAATGTGAGTGACAGACCTTAAAGTCCCAGAGGATCTTAATTCCACTAAGCAATGTGGGGTTTTGGCCTGCAGAGTGACAAGCAGTAGGAAAGAAACGTTCACTGCTGTACCTGGCTTAGTACGTATCAGAGAAGGAGAAAACTTTAAAAGAAGCAATAATTCTGCTGGAGTTTAAACTTGTTTTCACACACTGTCTAGCTTCCAAGTTACAAGCTCTGTTCCCTCCTCAGTTACGCCCACAAAACTGCATCTGTGCTTTGAGGACAGAGCAAGACCCAAGTTAAACTCGGCCTGGTTATATTCTTGCAATTCTTTTGTATGGCTGTAACCTCCCTGATTTTATTCTTTGTGCCTACTAAAAGCATAGCCAATATGTGCAGTGTAAGGATGCTTTATGCACACAAAAGGCAGCTAGATTTCTGGAGAATAAAGACAGGAAAATTTCATATTAGGTTAATCCTTTAATTTTAAATTAGAAGTAATAAACTCTCATAAACTAGAATAGAGTTATTTACCAGTGGCCACTGAGATAATTTAATATCTGGCAAAACAAAAAAGTACAGCTTCAAGAGCCCATCCTGTCTCTGATATAACACAAGGATGTATCATTTTTAGAACAAAGGCTAAGCTAATCGCAGCTGACTTCACATTTCTCTATTTTCTGTTCGCCTTTGTAAACATGGAGGTAATGTTTTTCTTTTTAGTATTCTGTGACAACAGAAAACACAAGCATTATTTTATTAACCTTTAAATGCAATTTGGTTGTTCTCTTTCCATTTCAGCTCTGGAGCTTTGATGTCTGAGTGACATTGGATATACCTTAAGGGCTCAAAAAAAAAAGTTCAATAGGCTTCATAGCCTCAGCATAAAATACAGAATAGGGAGAGAAAATAAATAAATAAGTACATACACACATATTTCCCTCTTTTATGACTTTGAAAAGCCGCAGCTGTCATTTGGTTCCTTGCTCTTTCCTCAGGGTAAAGATCATCCGATGAGATAGAAATGAGCATGGTCCTTAGATTGGATGCAGAGGAGAGATGATATTTTTACCTAGTCAGCTACCATGGTGCAAAAAAACCAACCAAACAAAAAAAAGCCACAAAAAAGCCACATCCTCAGATGTACCCAGAGAACTGTCCCCCAACCTCAGGGAACACTGGCATCAGCACTTATCTGCACCAGCTGCCTCCCATTTTTGTGTACTCTCCAGAGTCCAGCAAAAAAAAAATGGAATCTCGAACCTTGCTTTTTCAAAATTGGGTCACTTTGGGTCAAAATTGGCCCCAAACCAAAGCAAACAATTCAGGCCAGAAAAAAAAAAAAAAATCAATCCTTGGAGTAAAACATAAGGCAATGTTGAGACACCTTCAGCACCCCAGTACCAAACCTTAGTCCTAAATCTAACCCTAAAATTGCACCAAAACAACCTACCAGTACAGAAAAAAGAACTTAGGTTTAGACCTCTGTTGCCAGCAGCCTTTTCTAACTGTGCAAGCAATAAGATGGATTCTTTACCCTTTCAATAATTAAGTCCCTAACCAAAATGCCAAAAAAATCCCAAAATTTTCACTTCAGAAGTGGGATTGACCATACAACTAAAGTCAAGATGAGACACTGGTCTCTACTAACATCAGTTTTCCTGAATTCTCTGACTCATGCCTTGGAGGATCAACAGCTCTGCCACCCTAACCACCAGCATAGCTCCTCATATGGGTAACAGACCTATTGCTTTTGCAAAAGAGAGTATCAGGCACAGCAATACCTGCACTTTTAACACATTCCCTCCTTCTACAAGCTCTCTCTGAAGACCTCTTTACACAGTGAACTCTTTACAAAGTCAGTCTAGCAAGATAAAAATATCTCCTTTTTTTTTTGTTGTCCAACTTAATAGATCTTGCGAAAGCCTGCCTGATGTTTTGAACAATCATAATATGGCTTGTTATTGTTCTGGATTAAGGCCTGACTAGCAGGACTGTGGAGATGCATCTTGAATCTTACTGTGGCTAGGAGCTTTGTTTTGTTGCTTATGTTCCTGATATTCACAACAGAGCTTATATTTAGGACATACTATCACCTCCACCTCTACAAAAAACAAGTAAATAAAAACCTGGACAGTTACCCTGCCAGTGGTAACTGGTCAGTTCATTTTCCCAAATAGCACAAGCTATGGGAATAGAATGGGAATAGAAAAGTGGCATAAGCCAGGATGGCAGGTGTCACTGCAGAAATGGCAAATCTCCATGACTTGATCTCTAAAACAAGGTTGCATCACTTAGTTCAATATACGAAACAGTTCAAATAAGTTTGAACTTTGGTTTAGAAATGAGGGGGTGAGCTTGTACTGGATTACCTGATTGCACTGACCCTCCTTTCCTTTGTACTGTGTTGAACAAAAAATTTCACTTAGATCCTGCCCTTATCAAAACAAATGGAGCCAAGTTACATATTGAATGTACTACTCTGTCATTTGTCAGTGAGCAAAGGCAGAAAGCAAAGCAGCAGGGTGATGTAGTGACTATAACTAATGTTGCTAAATATCACAACTTTTTTAGCAAGTCTGGCTTCTCTCTTCAGTAAATGAGAGACAGTCACTGAGTTTGGTGACAATGAAGAAAAATCTGCTTCTTTGTGGAGGTGGGTGTATTTTGCTGCCAGAGTTATGGAAGATCCAGTATCAGTGAGATATTCTGATTTAAGCTAAAGGCAATTCTCTCCTGAGGGCTGGTAAATTCCCGAGTACTATATACCCAGGCAAAAGCTAACATAAAGGACAGTTCAATTTTTTGCATGGCATTATAGAGAAGAAATGGACATTTACATTTCAATCCCACAATAATATTCACAGCAAGTCTTTGGTCTCTTGCAAATAAACCTGCCAAACACTTTTTTTCCTCCTAAGGCTTCCACCAGATCTAAGCAGGCTATGATTTTTAAAGAGCACACTGAACCTCTAGAAATGCTTTGTGAAAATCTGGACTACAAAATACTGTTCAGGAAAACTACATAGCTACAAAGACTCGGATTAAAGTGTAAATGGAAAAAGATCCAGTAAAGAAAAGCTGCAACAAAGAGACAAAAGGGCCAAAACCATTGGCCACCCAAAAGGGAAAGAACCCAGAGGTCACATTGCCTGCAGTGTTAATCGGGCAGGGCAGTGTCAGTGCAGAAGTGTGTAGGAACATCACGGTTAAGTGCCTGCCTGAACAATTTAGCATACTTAAAATATTCAAAATCCATTTCACTTTGAATTAAGAGTGTTTTTTAACCTACAGAAGGTTTCAAGTGGGAATGAATAATCATGGTACACTTTGCCTGCAAATAGAATTTTTTGGCTCATACACCACATCCCCTATACTCTGTATTTTCTCATCTGTCAATCTTTATTATAAAAATTCCCACTCAAACTGAATAGATGTCTTCCAAGACCTCATCTCCTCATGGCATTGATTCCCCAATTGAAGCCAGGCCTCTGCTGGAGATGTCATCATCATCTGCACACCAAACTGCATTGTCATATGCAAAAGATTATAGCTTTAGGTAGGAGACTGGAAGATGGTCTAGATGTGCTTTTAAGGAACAGAAAATTTCTTTTCATGTAAATGCCCCCAGAGAATGGACAGTAAGTATAGAGAGATGCAGATCATATAAGCTAGTACATGCAGAAGGATTTCAAGATAGATTTGTTTTTCAAAACTACCATGGAGAATGAGCAATCTTTAAATAAAGTGCTTGGTACAACATTCCTCACTGCAGGCAAAATTTAAATTTGGGTTTTTAGGTTACAGAGAGAGAAAATACAAGACAAATAAGAGATGATGTGTGATTCGGATGAAACCACTGTTGATGTCAATTTGGATGAGATTATTGGCAAATAGATAAAGATATTTCAGTGTTGAAGAAGTTGGGGTCCTGTCCTGTCTTTCCAGTTACTAATTGTGCTAAGAAATTTTGATATTGGCTTGACTGATATTTGATATAATGATCTTCAAAGCAGTGTAAAACATTCTTAACCAAGGCTGCTTAAGTAAAGGCAGCATTGTCAGTGGATATGCTGCACCGCAGCGACAAGCTCTGGGTTATTTCACCTAATGAGGACCATCCCATAGCAGTAACTATGCAAAGGGTTGCAGCACTCTGATACGTCAAGAGAACCATCTTGCTGTCCTTGAAGCAGAAAAACTGAAGCAGTGCTGTGAACAAGCCTTAGATTGGTAAAGGGGGGGAGAGATGGGGGATTCCAAGAATTGGATTAGCTTTTACTGGAATCCTTTCATATCACCAGGATAGATGTATAAGCAGAAAAACAGAAATTGGGTAAACTCTGCCAGAAAGCATCCTGCCCTAGTAGCAATCTGCACAGTAAACTTGACACTCCTGCTTCATCATACATTTTCCAATTCCAGTATCGTTAAATAGTAATTGTTCTGCTCTACTTCCTATTTTGAAAAATGCTGCTTTTTACTCTGCCTTCCTAACAGTCTCTTAAGTTATTTAAGTTTTAATACTCTCACAATGAATGGTTATGAGAGGGAACCTTGCTGAACTGTATAGATTTATTTCAGCGCTTTGAAGATGCCATCATTTATATTAGTTCATAATTATTGTAGCTGTCACTTTCAACTGCCTCATAATGCCTCCATGAAAACGGGAAGTATTATAAGGAAAACTTTCAAAAGAATTCAAAGCTCCTATTGTAGTTGATGGATACAGCCAGCTACCACATTTAAGTGGCTAAAGAAAGAGCAGGGAGCTCTTTTAAGAGTGTGACTGTGAATGACTTGTTCTCATGGATGCCTGTGCCAGAACTGAGAACAGCTCATGCATCCACACCCGTGAAAGGACCACCTTTAAAACTCAACGCACAACTCATGTAAGGTAGGGAACAGCAGTAACAGTTTGTAACATCCCAGCTTTTTACCCCTGCAAAATACAGGTTCCTTATCCAAGTCCAAAAATGTCAAGCAAGGGCATGCAAATTCAGGTGAGGGAAATGCTTTAGTTTACAGAAAATAAAATACATGATATATTCAGAGTTGGGAAAGGGAAAGGTAAGAGGTAGTAAGAAAATAACACCATAAGTAATACTGAATAAGCAAGAGAGAATTCTGATAGGATAGGGAGGCAAGAGAAAGAGTAAGTATCCAGATGAGTAAGCAATATTTCATCTTACTGTCCAAATACTCTCTATATGCTGTATGTTTTGTATGTTCTGGTGCTATAAAGCAAGCTTCCTGGTCTACGGTATGTGCACTTGCTTACTGAACTCCACTGTGTACATGAAAAAGTGCGCTTCTTTTCTGCACTTGATGAAACAAGGTTTTCGATAAATCCAATTCAACAAGAAATCAAAAAATCAGGCACAGCAACAAAAGGGAAAATGGACCATGGCTACATTACATCCTTAGTACTCCTCTGGTTGCTCAGCCAGTGTTTCAGAAACACAACCAGAGAAGAAACCAGCATATCAAAAGATTCTTCACTGTCATTGCATTCAGGAAGTCCATAAACATCTTGCAACAATGCACCATTCATAACTCTATTGCTTGGAGAAAACAGCTACAAAGCAGCATTGGGCAATGAGCACACATCAGTGGCTCATCTCCAGTGAGGGAGTGACCATCAGTCCACCCAGAGCAAGCTCTATGCCTAGTGACACATTTGCTGCTGACCTTGCCAGCAGTTTGAGTCCCCACTAACAAGTTCAACAAAGTCAAGCTGGACTTGCTGCCAAGAGGGTTGTTTCACCCGCTCCAGCAGTGACATCTGATTGCTGGACCAACCACATGCATTTGACAGATAGCTGCCTACTGCTCTGCTGCTCACTCTCGCTCTCTCCACCTCTGACTGGAGATTTTGTGGCATCCTAACCTGCGAGTTTTAATAAAAAGGCAGAAAGCCCCAAAGCTCTGCTTCCTGCAGAGCCCATGGCTTGTCAGTGGAGGATCTGTTACATGAAGGGGGTTCACAAGCTGCAGAGTAAGGTAAAAGATCTCCTATCACAGCTGCCCTGCAGTCAGCAGCAGGGTTGAAAACTGCAGAAGAGGACCCAGGAATAGGACCTAAGGCTGCACAATCTGGAATAAGATGTGAGTATTTATTTGAAAGAACCTATAGACCAAAGGGAAGTGTAAGTTCAGATCACCCCAGGTATTGCTTCAAATCTCAAAGGAATTAACAGCAGTGCACGTGCAGCTCTCTGAACACCACCAGAGCATGTGATAAGCCCCTCAGGAGCTTTCAGAACAGGATAATTACCTCAAAATTGGGAAACCCTGTCTCCAGCATGAAGGTCACTGACATTGTGCCACCTTATTTTCTGCAGAGTGTTTTTAAGAGCCTTTAGTAAGACTAAAAAGCTGTATCACACACTCTCACATCAGCACGTTCATGCTCACTGAGACAAGGAAGAGTTGCTAAAAGCCTGCACGGTGAAAACCTCTCTGCCAAAAGGACATTTCCCCAGAGGCTAGGGGTCCTGCACGTGGGGTCCCTGCAGCTGCCCTGCCACCCTTCCAATCAGTCCATCTTTGCCTTTGCTCCCCAATACTGTATTTCACTGGCTACAAGTAGGTGTTCTGGGAGATAGCTACAAAGACCAGGTTTCCACAGATATAAGCAGGAGTGCCCAAGCCAAACTTAGTTTACGACCAGATACCTCCAGAGTTTGGCATTCAGCAACTTCAGACACATTTCTCCAGAATCCGCAGGTACTGGGTGGCTGTGTCCGGGTTTCAGTAGCTGAGGGGCCGCAGGGGTGGTTCTGTGAGGAGGGGGGGGCTGCCCAACACCAGACACAGATAGTTCCAGACGGTTCCCCAACGTCCTTGCCCCCCACCACAGCTGAGCCCCTCAGAGAAGCTGGTGGTGCCTCTGTGGAAACATATTTAAGGGCAGGCAAAACCCATCACAGGCGGTGAGTGTGAGGGAAAAAGTGTGAGAAAGAGCCCTGCCAGCACTCGGGTGAGAGAGGGTGGCGAGGAGGAGGAGCTGCAGGCCCCAGAGCAGGGATTTCCCTGGAGAGTCCACGCTGGAGCAGCTGTATCCTGAGGGAGTGTGACCCATGGAGGATGGTTTCTCACCAACCAACTCTTTTTAATTGACAATAGGTTAAATTAATTTTCCCCATGTCAAGTGCTTTCTGCCCATAAGGGTAATTGGTAAGTGATATCCCTGTGTTTATCTCAACCCACAAGCTTGTCCATCTTACTATTGATATTGAGGAGGGGAGGGAGAGAACAGCTGGGTGGGTGGCTGGCAGACAGACAGGTCAACCCACCACAGCATGTCTAGTAATGTCAGGGGAAATAGTTAATATATTCCTGAGAGAAAAATGTGGAGGTGTCCTTATTCCCACCCAGAAATAAAATTAATTCTAATCAGTTATTCCTGGAAAACCCAGTTCTGTCAGTGGTGTTACAGCAAATGTGACCTCCCTGCATCTGCATGCTTCATGATAAAAGTAAAAGACCAAGTTGAAAGAAAATGAAAAGAGCTCCTGAGCAGGGAATTGAACTAAAAACGGTGAGAAGATAAAGGTGCAAGGAAATCCCTTGCTCTGATATTAAGGGACCTAAAATATATTCAATGTTCATTTTATTCTAATTGTTAATGTTTTTTCACCAGTATCTCTAGTTGTTTCAAGTACAACCTCAGCCCTGGTTTTACGGCGGAACACTGCTCCAATGGACATTAATTTGCAATTACAAGTCAAATTTAACTGCTAGAGACAAGCCAGCAGAAAACACCTTCTAAAGAGATAACACAATTGTGAAAAACATGGTTTTGTTCAGTAGACAGGCTGTCTAGATAAGAGTTCTCAGACAGGCAAGACTTCCATAGCAAGACTTCCCACCCCTTCTTGGGTCACTGGGGATGAGAGGAGGCAATGAGATCTTACAGGGCAGAAGTGGAAGAGGGAGGGCCAGGGGCTGCAGAACAGCCCTAAAGGGAAGGGCTCGCTCTCTCTGCCATTGCTGAGATGGAAGGAGCTGCTCTCACTGCAGTAAAACTGCGCCACACCTTGCCACTCCTCCATCCCTTCCCTGCACAGGCAGGAAAGGCTGCACAAGCCAAAACAGCCCATCATTGTCTCCTCATCCCCAGGCAGACCTGACAGGTAGCTGCAGGATGATGAAGTAGGCAGTGGCCTGGTCTTCCAAGGCCTGGAGCTGGCTTTGCTGTTTGCCTCTTGGAAAGCAAGCGCAGATGCCTGAGTGTTAGCAATTAAAATGATGCAATACATGACAGATATCAGTCAGAAAAAAACTAGCAATTTGATGCTTGCACACTGTACTACAGATAAGCCAGTGCTGATAATACTTGAACTTTTATGTCTCTCACTGAGATACTTGCCACAATGCTTATTTTGTTCTCTGCTCTTAAATCTGTATGTTGAGTTCATCCTATCACTGATTGCAGGAATACTGTGTGGACAGAGGAGATTTACCAAATCCAGGAGTAATGCAACTTATGTTTGAAGATGCATTTTGCCGGGGTTTTTTCATTAATCTTGGAATTTATGCAATGATATTAAAAACTGAGCCATCCCAAATAGCATGGTAAGGTAGACTAGAGGAACAGACACAATCTGGATAATCCCCTTCACAAGCTCTTTTAAGAACTTATCTCCTTCGCAAAGAATATTAGCACAACATTTAAACACCATTCAGGATTCTGACAGAAGGCAAGAAGTTTGGTGAAGCGCTCACCAGAAGTTGGTTATGATAAACTGCAGTGTGAGGCGCTGAAGGAGACAAGAGGTCAAGCAGGTACGGCAACTGGCTGAACAGGAGAGCCAGGTGCTCTCACAGGTAGAGTCGTGCTGCGTGACGTGAGGTAGGCAGCTCTTCCTTGCAATACCAGGCATGTCTGCACAGCACAAGGTGGAGCCAAGCAGAGAAACATGACTCAACCTCTGCGTAACTCATTCACAGCTATCTTAGATCCTAAAAACAACAGTCACGTTAACAAGATGCTGCTGCCTGGGCACAGCTAATCAGCCTTCCTAACTATTGTGCAAGGTAGCTGTTCCACTGCCCTTACCACAAGAACCAGTCATATGAACCGATCTTCTCGTTCCCTTATTCTGCCTTGCCAGCTTAGGTCTAAAGCACATTCAGAGAAGGTCCACTGGACACTGGACTGTTTAAGCATGTCAGGTCTCTCAGGTTCAGGACTGTCAGCTGGATAAGCCAAACTAGAAGACAACCAGAACCCTAACAGCACTTGGAACAGGAGAGGCTGAATGAGGGTTCCTCAGTCTGAGTAAGGTTACGTGACCTAGAAGTTACAAAAATTTTAAAATTATGCAATTGTAAAAAAGCATGAAAAACCTCAGATCTGCACCTGAATGGACAATTATGCATCAGAGAAGCAGGTGGCTAAAGAGGTTTCTATGTGCTATATAGCAAGTGCTTGATTTCTGCTGGAGTAACCCACATAAAAACAGATATAAGTTCCCTCAGGTCATATTTACTAACGTTCCCACTTCAAACAAAACACCCACAACAAGTATTTTTGGAAACAAGTTATCTGTATGTATTTGGTGTCCTACTAGTACTCCAAAATTAGAAATCTTGGCAATGTCTCCCAGTCAAACACAGTTAAACTTTTTACCCAGAAAAATATTCCTCATGCACATAAGGCTTACTCATGCTCAGTAGTCACACGGATTTGAATGACATATTTATGCGAGTTAAGGTTTGCAAGAAAGGATCCTAAATGTGGTGATGTCAGTATTTTCATACCTAATTAAATTAATTTGGAAAGGTATATTTATGGATAGGATTAGACTATTATTAATACAGCAGGTTGGCAATGGAAGCATATCTTTTAATTATCAAGGAGCTTTTGGACAGGATTTAGTCACCGCAGAAATTCTGTACTTTGATATATTGCATGCTGTCAGGGTGGTTTTTGCTTTTTCTTTGCCTAGGTCAACCTACTACATACCATGCCTCTAGCAAAAAGTAGCCATTGAACTGATCACTCCTTAAATTTCAATTCCTAGTCACACTTAATAACTGTCTATCCCCAAATCCCTGCGAGGGACAGGAGAGTATCACAGTGATACAGAGCTCACATCAATTTCTATGACACTGACTTGGGTACTGCTGGCGTTAGAAACACTTCACTTTCAGATGGACCCAGAGTACAGTTTAGGGAATATAAGATTAATTAAGGGAAATCTGGGGAACTGGGACTCTGCTTCTTATTCAGGCACTTTTTCCTTCTTTTTTTCTTCTTTTTTTTCACTTTAATCTGACTTGAAACACAAGTACCTGATCTTTTTAAAGATACAGATGACAAAAAAACAAGGAAGGGCCATTATTGCTAGATGCGCTCAATACTTATGCTTCAGGTGTTTCCTCGAATTCTACAAAACAGATTTTGATTAGTCTAGTCACATGCATGCTGAACTTAGATTCAGTATTTTCTAAAAGTAAATCTAACACTACACAGTCTGCAGGCAGTCTTTAATGCATCTGATCAAGCCTGCTTATTAGGAAAAGTAAGTGATCCTTCCATAATCCTGAGCAGCAGACAACGCATTTTGGTAAGGAGAAAGTGGTGGCCTTACACTGAATTTTCTCCCTACTGCCTTATAAGAAATCATGTTTTAATCATTTAAAAAATTCTATCAATTAAAGTAGAAACTACTGAATATCTTCCTCTAACATTGTAACAGTGACTTTACTACAAAAAGGAACAGTGAGTCAAGTGTGTCCAGGGAGCACTGGACTGCCTTCAAACAAGTTTGTTGGCAGCTTAAAGGCTCCTGAACATTATGATGTTAATACAGCTGTATTAGCTTGTTCACATTAATAAACACATGTGTGGGAAGGTTTAACTCTCTGCATGGCAAAGTAGTTCTGCCTCTTTGGTTTCCAATGGGACATTGTTTTAGGCTGACTCCTGAAAGGAGATCAAAGTTGGTGAAAGACTAAGAGTAGGCGTTCAGTGCCTGCTGGTGGGCTGCACTTCCAGCTGCTGTTGCAGAGAAAAGGCATCCTGCAAAGAATTGACACTGTATTTCATCGATGTCATTCATAATCCTTTTTAACAGATTAAAATTACGGGCTGTCTGGTTTTCAAACACAGCATCATCCAATTTGCATGGTCCAGGTCCTCTTCCACAATGAATGATGGGCTCAGTAAGTGATATTTACCAGTCCGTCATGCCACTGCACTGCAGCTAATATGCACTGAACCTCCAGAAAGGCAGTGTGGAATTAATTCTCAGATGCAATCAACATTCATTTGACTCGTTTCCTATTTTACCTCTGCATCTCTAACTCCAGTGATTTCACATCAGGAGAAATAGGCAAACCCTTGAGCACTCTCAGCAAACATCAAAATGTGAACTGCTAGAAATCTATAGGGAGACTGCCAAGGGCACCAAATGGCAGCCAGGAATTTATCTTTCACTGATGATCCATGATCTGGAAGTCAGCAAGCATGGGATAACTTTGCTGGCATTTTTGTTTTTGAAAATTCCCCCCCTGTGGCCACTTACATGTGTCTACAATTTTGCATTGTAAAACCAAATGCCATTCTGAAGTGTACACCCACATAAAGGCACACACTCGCACATGTTACACAGACTCACAACATATATCAAATGACTGGTTTTGCCCGCCAGGAGTCTCAAGGGTCTTCAACAACTGAGATTAACCCCTGTCCTTCAGTGTGTTCAAGCCTGTAATTTTACAGCGCTCCATAGTTTTTAAGACAACACAACTATTTAGGTTCCTTAAAATACCAAGGTTTTAGAAAGATGACTTCAGAATCCACACCATAACCATTCCTCATGACAACGCGAGTATATCAGGAACACATGCAATACATAACAAAGAAACCATCACAACTTGTCTGATGTTGACACCTGCCTGAAGGATCTGTGGATCCTATGTTGTGCTGAAAGTGACATTTATATAGATAAATACATGTCTTTAAGTTTTGCTTGTTTGTACACACACAGGTAATATATGCACTGTACTCCCACATAAAGACTTCCCTGTGGAGCCAAAATATTATGAATATAACTGCCATTTCAATGTCAGTGGAGCCAGTTTCTTCCCTGCGATATGTAATACACTGAATTTAGTCCAAGGCATTGCCTGCAGCTGCCCTGATGGGCAGGCTATTGCCCCAAGTACCTGCAGTACAGCCCCGATGCAGCCTAAGGTCTGGGAGTCACAAGGTGGTTGCCATCCTGTCAGCAGGTAACTCCCCAAGCAGGCGACAGAGGAGACAGGCAGTGCGCTCCCTTGTGCAATACCCATAATAATCCATTCCCACAGAATGGAACTTTTTAAGCAATCTTTTACAAATAATCAGTGCTTCATTTAAATAATTTCAGAACACAGCTGAGCCTGAAAGTGCCGGCTCCCCAGCTCCAAGACTCCTGGCTCAGTAATGACTCCAGTGTTGCTGGGATCCCCCTGCCCCATCAGCCCCAGAGAACCGGCAAGGAGGAGCTCAAAGCCCTGGGAGCTGTAAGAGAGCAAGAACCACGGAGCTTGGGAGTCGCAGCTCCTACCCTTCCAGTTGTGTGGCACACTGCCCAGAAGCCCTCAAAGCACCCATGGCATATGCCAGATCTTTGGGGATCTCCAGAGGCATCCCCAGAGCATGTCAAGGCTATCCTAGAGCCACAGACCCCACAGCTTGCCAGGAGCCATGAAATCAGCCATGAAGCCTGTCAGAACCCATCCCATGTCTTTGCAGAGAGTCATTAAAACTGATGCTTTTGCAAAATATTTTGGTATCAATGAATCTGAATTTTTTGATGGAAAATTGTTTTGTCAGAAAGTTCCCAGCTAGCTCCAGTCTGTAGATCCCTCAGGCAAGTTAAAAGTCAGTAGAGCTGCTACACTAATGTCCAAAGTTCTTGTATACAATTATTTAGAGAATTATTTTAAACTTGTGCAACTAAAAATCAGACTTCTATTGAACCATTCAGAAGACACAACTACACTGTAAATGAGGTGCTAGACAGGACCTGCATTTCATTCTCCACAATCACATTCGTGTGTTATATGCAGCCCTGCTGCACTCTTAACAATTTCATTTTCTTTGTCCTGACTACAAGTTCTTTGAGGTGGGGGCCTTTCCCTGCTTTGTTCCTGACAAGCAGCTTGTGCAGTCGTGTAAGCAACAAGTTCATATCAGTAACAACCCTGGCATTTTCTGTTTCAGAGGAGTGACCTCAGCAATATGTTTCCAGAGTGACTTTGTCTCTCAGTACCAAGCAGTGGCAAGAAAATAACGCTGCCTAAAAGTTTAAGAGTGTTTTGCATATAAAATACTCTCTTTAAAGGTTTGTACAGAAAATTATCTGATGTAAGGTTCTGGGCTCTTTTAAGGTACACTTAGAACAGGAGTCAAGAGAATTCACCAATGAATTCCACCAATAGAGTATTTCACCCTAAAGTACAGTGTTACTTATTCATCATGAAAAGGATGGTTTCCTGTTGTCACCATCACACTGTCATTGACTATATTTTGCATTTTTTCTGTAAATGATGCAGGCATTCAAGCAACATCAGGTAGGAAAACTCCGAAAACTCTTGAGTGGGGAAGGACATTATCCTTTTGTTCCAATGAAAGCCTTGTAAAAGGCGCAAGTTAAATTTTCTAAGCCCTAAACTTTCCATGCAAAAAAAAAAAATCTAGTGCTTTAAATAAGATCACAGGGAATTCTTGCAAAGCTTACCTTGCAAGCCCAAGCTACATAAACTAGCTGTAAAGCTTTTAATTTGTCTAAAGAGATAATTAAGCTAGATGAAGCATACTCAGGTGTTACAACTCAAAGGAGTTTGGCAATTATTCCCCTGAGAAAATAGGAACTGCACTAACTAGTATCAGTTTTGTCTCAAGTCATCCAACATGCACTACCTACTGCAGCATTAATTAATTTGGCCAACCTTTCTATAATTAGAGTTCTAGAATAGAACAATTACATTTTTAGTATGTTGTTATTATTCTGTTTTCAGAACTTTAGAACAATTTGTCCTGCTTTACCTAAATTGCACACACCAAATGTTTGCCATGAACTCAAATCCATGAACATAATCACTGATTTTTTTGTGTGTGCAGGTAATTCATGCACATTACCTGAAATTTGAAACTTCTGTTTCCAACTTCCTGCTGAATTCAACTGGAATATCATCATTTGTTATGCTAAAATATTCATAGTTGAAAAGTGAGATTAGTTACTATTTTACAGCCTCACTTACCTCCTTCAGACAATTACTTCATAGGCAGAAAGGCTGAGCTAATAAAAGCCGAGAGAGTTTGAAACATACAGCAGAGTCTGAGCCAAAATCCACTGAAGCAAGTTGCAGAAAATTCATTAGACTCCCAGAATTTCAGGTGTGGAATTTCAGGTGTGGACTCAGTAAATGACCAAGTAAAGATATTGATATAAAACAATAGCTTCCTGTTCTTTTTAAATTTCATGTTAGCAACTAGATACAGTTTCCCAGGGTTTATTTCAATAAAAATTTTTTTCAATCCGTTGGGACACAAAAAGGAACAGGGAATCTAATTGGCTCTGACAGAACAGGATCCCAACAGTTTCAGATACTCTGTGGCCTGAATTTAGCTGAAGTGTCCAGCAAGACCTGAACAGCCACATTCTTGCTGCCATCTGACAGAAACTTCTAGCTTGGCATACACCTATCAACGTCGTTCCTTGTTTTACAGCTCAGAATAGACTCTATATTATTTACTGTAAAGAACTGACAACATACTAACCAGAACCTTTAAATTACATGCATGGCGTGCTTTACCACAAGCATCAAAAGCTGCTTCAGAGTTTATCCTAAATGATTGGCAATCAGCATCTGCCCATCTGTATGTTTTTTTCTCTTCCAACCTGATAATGAAATTTGTTTCTACTTTACATTTAAACCCCTGTTTTAAATATATTTGAAAGATAAGCAATACCCATATATTACACACAATGGTATTACACTACCTATATATTTACGCGCCAACTAGCTCCTGTCCTTATAGCCTTAATATCAAAAGATTCACAACTTTAACCATGGTTAAACAGCTGGCAAGCTGCCATTATTACATATCATACCGCCTGACACAGTTTTGCTGAGTCCTTCCATTTCCCCGCCCGTATGTTCTGGCTGCCTCTTGTCACATCCTCACTTGAGCTTGTACACCACCTGACACTGGGGGTTATGGACAAGAACCAGCACTCTTTGTTACTGCTAGACTATACAAAAATCAAATGCATGATATCAGGTTGGTGTACAAGCTTCTTTATATGGAAAAGGATTTCTAGTCTGTTGATATTTTCATTTTATCCAGGTTGGTAAAATTTTTGTCAACTGCAAAATCTTCTTAGGAAGCAACAGCTCAATGAAATGCTGAGTTGATTGTTTATTACAAACCACAGAGTCCCATTTGGTATGAAAAGAATACTTTTGTAGATACAAATAAGGGGATCAATCAAACCTTAGCCATAAAAAGAAACCTGGCCATACCCTGAGCTGTGTCGAAACAATATTTGTCAAGTACATAAGGATCATAGTCATAGTGTAAGTAAACACTCCACTGATTCAAAATCATAGTTTTCAAATACCTGAACTGGCCAAGTATTCCAAAGAGTAAGACAAAATATGCAGCTACAACGCTACTGGAAAAATAAATAAAACTCCAATCATTATAAGTGAAGCCAGTAAAAAATGCTGCTAGCTGTGGTACCACATAATGAAAGGAAAAGATTATACTGTGTTAGAAGAATTAGGCTTCTTAATGATTCTAAAATCTATACAGCAGCATAGGTCTCACAGAGCTTTCCACTGAATTTAGTGACTGGAAAATTTGATCCCCCATTTAATTTGATTTAAAGCTCTGGAACCAAAGCATTTGTGTGTGCAACTATTTCCAACCTTTTGTTTTGATCAGTTTTCAGCACTTGTTTCAGCAGTACCTACTTCACAATTGCAATTCAGTCACTGACTTGTAAAAAGAAGACATTTAATTAAAAATGCCAATATTAAAAGAGTACAAGAACAGTCCATTGAAAGTTACAGTATTTGGGTCATTGATGCCATTACAGATATTTTCCTGTTGTTATACAGGTTGCATGGAGCAACTTCATGCCTATACATGGGAAACACAAATCAGCCACTTCTACTGATCAATGAAATAGGAGCAGATGTTTTCAAAGCAGCAGAAAATACAAAGGGGCACATAGAAATTGAGTTATCCTGGCCTACTGAGATCTATTCCTGCACTGCATGGGCTTGTTTTCTGAGAATTTGACAGCTGTTATACTGGCCAATACACATTCACTGCTGCAGTATCCTGGATCTGTTTTCCTGAGTGAGAATTTGACAGCTGTACAATTATTTCTAGTGCAGAACAAGGAAAGGCACTGGTCTTAATATAATGCAACATAGCTGCTATCCCTCCACGTCGGCTACTTGATAGAACTGAAATTTGGCAATGAAAACACAGAATAAAATAGGCCTTTGGTTAACACACACACACACACACACACAAAAAATCTTGTTAATTATCTCAAAGACTTGTTTTTTCCACCCAGGCAGAATGAGCTCAAGATGAGCTGCTTTTCTGGAAATGAGGCTGATCTGACCAGATGTGTCCAGTGGATTTCTCAGTGGTCATAACATTCCAATTAATTTTCTGATTCCCAGCTCTTTATTGGTAATGCCCCTCAGAGACTATTTGACCAAGAAATGTCTCTTTCCCATTCCCCATTAATTGCTTTGCACCGATTCTTGGAACAACTACGAAAGTATGCCTATCACTCTAACACTCCTTCACCGCTCCTCTTTCCATCCATTCTCCTCCATTTTCTTAATAAAAAAAAAGGAGAGAAGATTTGTGTTTTACTTTGTTATTAGCTTTCTGTCCTCTGCAGTGACTACTCTCTTCCTCCCTGCCACCTGCTTGGAGCCTCCTTTGCATTCCGACTCAAGAGAAGCTGCATGTTGCAACTGGTGAAACTCTGCTGTGGTTAATGGCTGTGCCAAAGGCTCTGGAGAGAAGAATAGAAGCAGAGACTGGCAGGAAGAGGGAAGCTGGATAATTTTCAACAAGCTGACTACCATCTGATTCATAACAGAAAAGAATTGATTACAGAGTAATCACCAGCTACGTGGCTTTTCCCAGGTTCAAAACTCCACATGAAGAAAAAAGAACTGGATATTTCCATAGTTTTTCTAATCCACAGGTCTCACAAAGAATACCATCACTCCTTCACTTAGAAGGAAAAGCAAGTCACAGAAAGATTAGATGATTTTCCCATACAGTAAGGGAAGGACAGAGCCCTGGCTAGGATGTTCTGTTTCCCAATGTCACAGTGACTCCACAAGGTCCTTATAAGGCTCCCCTGCACATGACAGCTCTGAACAAAAACCTCTGTGGCAAAACCATGGTAGCAAAAAGCTCCAGCAGAAGCTGAGTGTCTTATACATCACCCCACTTCTTGTGGGACTTCTTAGGGACCATCAGCCCTTCCTGATGGGCACCCATAACATGGCACTGAAATCCAGGAGCCAGGTTCAGACACTGACAGCACAAATCAACAGTGCAGAAGGCAGAGCCTAGCCAGGTTCCTCGCTGCGCTGGCTCCAGCACACCAGCTGGGCTGCACCTCTTTCCCCTGAGATCTCCAGGGAACACACACCAAAGCTCTGTGCTGCTGGGGTGACACTGCTGCCCACTTGTCAGCTAACCAGTTTCAGACCCATCCTGGTGAATGCTCTGGCTGTAATACGGAGGTTTCCTAGATTTCCTATCAGAGAAAGATAAGAAACTGCAACAAACAAACAGATTTCCCAACTCACCAGGGTGACTCCTTTCTAAAGGATTATTCAGGATCTGTCATCAATTTACTGCCCGCCTCTATCTGTCTCAATTGTGCATGATTACTTTGTTTAGTTTTGCTGACATTTGTGTTTTGTTTAAGGGTCTCTTTGTGCAATCTTTTGTGCCTGCTTTAAATAAACACTTCCTGTGCTTGTAGCAGCATGCTTGGGTTCAGCAAGATGTCTATCACTTAATAACCAAATGAAAAGTTTAATCACCCAAAAGCTAGCTTTCAACCTGCAGTTAACAAAACAGAAAAGCTAAAAATGTTCCATATGCATTTTTCTTTCTATTTCTTCTTTTATCACATTTGCTAGTCCAAGCAAGTTTGGTGTTGTGCATTTAGTCCTCTAAATATCAGCTTAGCATGGAAACAGGCAGCATTTATTCTTACTTTGCAGTCAGAATCAGTCCAATAAAGTAAAACAATTACTCATTGCAGTCGTTCAAAAAAATAGTTGTTTTTTGTTACTAATAACTGAGAATGGATGAAACAGAAAGAATGTACACTAATGGCTTGCTGAACACATCACCAGCAGAAAATTGGGCAAAAATATCTGAGCAAAACATGACATGGAAACCAAACAAGAAAATACAAGTCATGCCAAGGTGTCATTTTTACAAAGTGACTTTTTTAAAAAACCAGAGAGACAAGTTAATGTCCCAATATGGGACAATAAAGCCATGTTAAAAACACTTGCCATTAACAGCCATCTGCTCTCTGCAATTTGGGGGCAATTTTTATGTACGGCTGACAGCTTTGCATCATCTTTCCTCCTTCGTGAATGATTGTCTCTGCCTCTAGAGTACAAAGCCTCTGAGAAGCAGGATCTGTCCATTACATTGTGGCTTTCAATAAGCTTGTGCTGCTAATAAACATGTAGCATTCTGCACTGGATTTCATAACAGAAATCCAACATTAGATTTGAAAATATATATATATGCTAATAATATTCCAGTTCTCTCTAATAATATTCTGCTCATGTCAGCATTGCCTGTAAAAATCAAGAGGCAAAGTGTGCTCACTGCCCTTGACATATTGTGATGGTAAGAAAAATCAAGACTGCTTTCTCACTGTTCTCTGAGTATGAGGATAGATCTCTGCTTAAGCCTATCTTTCTTGATCAGAATGTCTCTGGTGTCCTTACGCCTTTTCCTCCTGTTTGAACTTGTCTCTTCAGAATATTTAGTAAATACAATTCATGTTCACACCTAAAGTAAAGCTACCTTCTTTTGTTTTGTTACATGTTAGAAGTCTTAAAACACACACAAACGGCAGGGTCACACTTCCCTCATTTACAGTCCTTGCAAAGAACACTTACGTAAGAAAAGTGCAGAGAAAACTAAAATTGTATTAACATTCAAATCATACTCTTACTACCATTTCCATTCCTCAGATCTGATGTAATTTTAATATACATTAGGAATAAGACCAGAAAAAAAGAAAGTGATGCAGCTAAAAGTGATTTGCCTATTGCCTTGTAGTGCTTCCTTCAATACACAAGAGATGGTGGTCAGATTCTTTGACCAAACCCAGCTAAGCCCCATAGTTGTATCCCACAACCAACCGCCCTTTAAACACCAGGCACATTTATAGAGTATCTAAATAGACTACAGAAAACAGTCAAAACCTCTTTGTACGGTTATGAGCTGTTGATGGAGCTACACTCAACTGGATCCTATTCCAAACATCCCAAAGTTAAGGGGTTGGTTTTCATGCACTTGAACAAAAAAAGGACAATTTTCATAATCATTATTCAGGGTCAAGGTACAAACATCTTCAGCTACCAAAAACAGTCTTGACTGTTGGTTCATTTGCACCCAGTACTTTTTCCTCTGAAAGAAAACACATCTGCTTAAACATGTTGAGTAGGAATTTAGACTTGTATGTACACACTCTAGGTCTATTTTTGAACTGAATTTTCTTCATCTTGTAGCAAACTACAAAATGGGATCCACATCATTGTGCTGTTTTTGTTTCATGCCCTCAACTTTCTTACACTTGGGTCTGATCCAAACCCAGAATTATAACAATGGAAAGACATGCAACTTTGACTTGAACTGGCTCCAGATCAGTATTAGGATCTAGTATTTTTTCTTCTGTGTCATACCTGAACCTTCGTTCGGATGACCTAAGAGGAACTTTCAGGAGATAATTCTCCATGCAAACTGGGAGCCTGGTGTTCAACAACTGTGAAGCAGACACAGTATTACTGCCTGTCATATCACTGAGAAGATATATAGCTTAACTACAGCACACATCTTAGAGCTGAACCTTTCTTCAGGTAGGTTTTTTGTTTCACTGGAAAAACAGCCATTCCTGTGGAACAATCCATCACACATCTCACCCCTGAGCGGTATTGCAAAAGTACTGCAAATGCTTCTGAATCATGACAACACCACTCCATAAGGTCCTCTTTATGAATATTTTACACTCCTAACTCTGCTTACAAGAACAAGCCTTACCAAGATTCAATCATTTCAGGTAAGCTCTTATTCTCTTACCGCTTTGCTAAGGGTTCTGCAGTAGCCAGTTTCACAGGGTGAGATTATCATCACATCGCTGCCGCTCAGCACGACACTCTGCAGCTCCCAAGTGCTCCTAAAGCATATCCATCATTTAATCTCCATGCTGGATTTCCTTAGCTCCTGCACTGTACATGATCACAGGATTCCCAGCACCCCTGCATTTGCTCTGAAGTCTATCAATGTTTTCCTCGTACGGTTGAGCCCCACATGAATTCCAGTTAATGGGAGTGAGCACCATTACTGTAATTGCTCTGTGCTCTTATATGGCAGACATTGAGTCACACCATTTTCTGTTTAAGAACTGAAGGTGGTTTCAGCCCTGGTGCTTTCCCCCACCTAATCACCAGTATAACCTTGGCCTCTGTTGGGCTGATCCCATAGTCAGTACTCACCTACTTACCAATAGGCTGAATGCTAATTACCTTTGGCTTACCTGAATCTCATCCCTGTATTTTTGTGCTTGGGGCATCTACCACAGCTTCTAAAGCATAAATCACGTAATTAAGGTTTCATTTTTTTCTGTCTCCTCCCCAACTCAAATTTTTTTCAAATAGCTACCAAATCTACCTTAAGACCACCTTTCTCCATATTGTTTCCCTGCCTGTCTTGTTTTCCCTAAATGTTGTAGTGCACTTCCTATAATTTTGTTTCCTTTGAAACATTTTCATTCAGAACAAAAGGAAATTTGTGCTTTGCATGTCTGTGAGCATGGAGTAAATAAGAATCATGCATGTGTTTCACATTAGACTGCTATGAGTATTTATTTAGTCATCCATTCTAGCAATCCATATATCTTACTTCCTTAGGTCTCTTATTAACTATCCACTAGAACTGAAGGACTCACTACTTTTCACTGATGAAAATTACGTATTGTGTTTTAGTGTACCATTCAGTTCCTGTCTCCCACTCAAATCAGAAACATCAAAAACTATTTTTTACTAGATTTGCAGCACATAGAATATTTCAAATGCCTTCGCAAAGCCCCAAATGAGGAGAACAGCTGGTACAGGCAAACCATTTAGATTTTGCAAAAAGCTTATCAGCTAAGCTGTGATTCTGCAGAATAAAACAGATCTGAAGTCCATTGAACCTAGACAGAATACCCTCTGCAGTTTGAGATAGCTGACTCATATTTGGCCCTTTTCTAGATAGAATTCTAAGTGTATGAATGACTGAATTGGCTTAAAAAGCTAACTTCAACCCACGTCTTCCCCCAGAATTAATCTCAGAGTTTAAATGTCTATTTTTCCTGAGATTTTCTTACTGTTCTCATCAGCTTCTTCCTGTGGGGCCTGCAAACACACTCCAGGAAAGAAGCTTGCCAGGATATAAAAGAAATCTCACGAGAAATTCTGTTGTTGGTTCATTTCCAGGAAAATTCTGCAGCCTCAAGACATACAAGTAAATTTCTCCAAACTGGGGAGACAATACCTGTGATATCTCCAACAGCAACAGTGATCACTTCCTGAAAGTTGCTCTTAATAGTCTCATTTGTCAGTCCCTGCTTGGATGTGAAAATGTCATTTCCAGTCTGAGCAGCACAGTCATAACCAAAACTTAATCTAAAATAATGTATTTGTTTTGAGTTCTACCGAGAGCTGCAGACAGCTTGCTTAGAATTTAAAGAAAATTAGAGGAAGAAAAGAGTTTACTCTTCCTCCTTCCTTTATTTTCTTGGGCATAAGACCCAGGTGTTTGTAGATGTAGCAGAAACTGGTTGTTCTGCTTGGGCCACAGTCTGTGGTTTCATCAACCTAATTAGCTCCTGCACTAGGAAGAAGGCATATCTCCTGAGATTGTGTATGGGGACAAATAAGGGCATCAGAATAACCACCATAATAAAGAGAGAATACTTCAGCATAGTCAACCAGAACCTCCAAAGTACTAGCAAAAAGGAAATGGAGAGGACAGAAAGGCACCTGAAATCCAGGAAAGCTTTCCTCAGGACTGAAACTGAAGTTAAATATCTCTGTCAGCTTGTCATCTACAGCTCAGAATGCTCTTCCAACACCAGACTGTCATCTTCCATGTCAATAAGACCTACCTAAAAAAGGCAAAAAAGACCACCAACATTAAAATCAGTCATTATATAAAATCCCCAAGTAGGAACTACAACTCAAGTTTCCCTAATCCTAATACCAAGACATTATCTATCCCCTCATGATCTGTTAGTTTGCCTAACAAATTAGACCATACACAGATATCCTTTTCTGAATCCAGCTGCATCAGGGGTGAGGTTACTGCTCATCTGCCGACATCTGCCCTCGCCACTATCACGACCTGGGTTCAGCTAATAATGTAGATGATACCTGAGGCCAATTACAAAGTACTCCCATGAACAGCTCTCTTGCCCTCATTAAGAATGCTACTGACTTCCTCAGTGCACAGACAGCATGCTCAGCAGAGAGCCCGGCACTCCCACTGCGTGCTACACGTGCTACAAACATTGGCCAAAGTAGGCTCCTCAGGGGAGGCAGATGGGGGAATTCCACTGCCTACTCCTGATTGCATTTGGGTAAGTCCTGGGCAGTAGACTGCTCTGATTTGGAGCTTTCTAGATGTTTTCAGTGCACGTTTACAAGCAGCTCAGGAATGTCGGTACAAAAAACTCATTCATGAAACTGAGGCAGCTCTAGGGACAGGCAACTGAGCTGGATTGGAGTTTTTTCTTTTTATTTAAATCCATCTTTAGGCACTGACGCCTATTATAAAATCTAGTTCCAAATCACACACCTTATCTACTATACTTGGGAATGGTAAGAGAAATGCTTCCTTGTTCAGTATTCTTAAGCTATTTGCATAAAATACATGCTAAGTAATTCAGGAGGCTGATTTGTAAAAGATTAAGTCTTTACAAATAAGAAAGGCTAGAAATAGAATTCATGGAACGCAGAGTCCCCCAGTTTTTCTGCTGTTGAGCCTCAAGTACTCTTTTTTAATTATTACTATTCAAGGAAGAAAGGGATTTTCATCCCATGTTTCAGAACACATCCCCCGGATACACACACACACCTTAGGCAAACAAACTCATGATTTTCTATATATGAAAAATTTTCTTGTCTTTAGTTGGTGATTTTTGCCCAGTTGCTAGCCTAAGTGTAATCCATAATTTTATTTTCAGTGGTCATAAGACAGCATTCCCAATCGTAGTACAATTAACATCTGACCTAGTGTCCACTGAAATCACAAGAAAAAAGCCCTCTGACTTCAGTGGGTTGGGGAACTAAGCAGATAGCAAAATGCCGTGCATCTATTTGCTGACCAAATCCTAGCAGTTTCAAATACAGTTTACTTCAGGGGTTAATTTTATAATGAGTTATAGAAGGTTAAATCCTTGATACACTCAAAGAAAGGCAGCATATCCAGACCAACCAAACCACACAAGAGTTCTGATTTATGAACTATAAACTAGCATGTCCAAAGAGCTTGCTGAATAAAGACAAAAATGCCAGCCTTTTACACTCTCTTTTAACGTCTTCAAAATGAGTTTTTGTCATTTTATAGTGGGATAACTATTGAGTTCACCAGGTCAGAGAACCATATGAAGTGGCCGACCTAACCCTAACTACTGTAGCCCACGGTCACAAACACATAGCTTCAGCAACTGAAAGCAGCTTGTGTGCGATTCCCAGCGAGAAGTTCATCACAATTTCGCAGGCCCCCTGCTCTTGATTGTCTCTTTGTAACCTGGATCTTTGCAAAGTGTAGTAATCACATTTCAACAATAAAACTTCTAGAGGTAATTTGATTTTACACTGCCAGCCAGCACTTCTTTGCTAATACTTATGCATTACGTATATGTCTGAGAACATTAGCACTCAGATAATTAACTCTTCTGCTGGGTGTCCAGTTTACTCTCTTCAGTGAAAGCACACTGCTCCCACAGAGACATGCCTTGCATATAAGCAAATGTAATCCATAAATCTCTTATGTGGTCAGTAAATTAAAATCTAGGTTGTAGCAGTTACATTAATTCCCTTTTCCCTCTTTTTTTTTTTTTTTTCTTCTTTTTTTGGCACTTTCTAGCAAAACAGTTCACATACAATCACTCAATGGCTGGAAAGTAGGCTTGGCAGAAGGAGCCAAGGCTCAGCATGGCTCCAGTCAAGACAAATGGCTGAATTATTGTGACGTTAGTAAACAGGTAATTAGTTTTGCATGTCATTGTTCACCATCTCAAGCTCATTACCAAAGTCTTACAACACTCTCTTTAAAAATTCAGACCTGTTTGACCTGCTACCAGCTAGAGTGCATTTCAAGCACTCATGGATAAAGTACAATCTTGTCAAACTGAAGACACCTGCTCCCAGCAGGAGCACTACTTATGAACTGCCAAGTCTTTTGTTACAGTACCTTGAGATGCAATGATCTTTCCATCTGGAATAACCAGTATCAACTTGGCTGCAACCACTGCAGAGCAATCTTTTTGAATATTTATTACCACATGAAGTACATAAAGGTATAAAAGCAGGATGTACACAAACGCAAAAAGGGAGAAGAGTATTCATGATAACTTTTGCTATTTGCCACACAAGCTTTTGAAATTAATTTTCTTTGGAAACCAACTCCTGGCAACAACTTTCAATTCCTTTTTTTCTCTACCACCAGGTCTGTTAGAGTGAAGCTCACCCCTGTATGTAACATTTCACAGGTGACAAAATTAACCATTTCTCTTTGCCTAGGTTTTTGCTTGATCTTATTTGTTCACCTATTCATTCTCCTGGATAGTGGACTGTGTTCCTCAGTTTACCTTCAGATTAACAGTTGCATTTAATCCGTTTTCTTCCAGGAAAAGCACTAGCACTGGATAATTCTTCCCTCCATGTCTTTATTTTGTGAGAGTACAAGTGGCAATACTTTTTAGTACTGTGCTCATATAAAAATCCAGCAAAAGCACAGTCTAGGGCTTGGGTGAAGGTATCATAGAATTCAGGTCTATTTCCAGCATTTTCTTTGCCTCAGCGCCTTCCACAAGGGCAATGAAAAGCCTGATTAGGAGTTCTGTGCTCCTCAGCCTTCCGAAGGCAGATAATTTCAACAACACATTCCTTGCTATATTCTCCGCCCTTAAGAGACCTCAATGAGCAAAGTCCATTCTGCAGAAGTTAATCATATATATGCAAATGTTGCATTTAGAATTTGGAGCCCACTGTAAGCCCATTTTTCTTGAGCTGTTATTTTAAAATGTGCTTTAAATCAATTTTGCAGTAAAGATGGGGTATGTTTCAGTAACAACCATTTTTCTCCTGATTAGTAAATTACTGTTGTTTCCAATGTTTCATTCTAACTACTACTTGCTCAGAGTCACAGGAAAACAGAGCACTTAGTCAAGACAAACTTCCCTTTATTTCCATCTCAGCAAAGCACGGTCTAGATTACTTTTGGAAAAACAGTTTTCAGCTGACAAAGTGAAAAATGTTGCATAACGGCAAACTTATAACATGGTAAGAAAGTTTTAATAGAAGGATTACCACTTTCTGTTGTAACTAGTTTAAAAGTCCTTTAAGACTTTCTGCTAAGAACAGATGATTATATTTGCAGTATTTATGTAATTTCTATTGGCTGGCTGTGTAATAATTTATGAAAGTTGTGACAGCACAGTGCTTTAATACAGATTCAACTATATTGAGGGAGGAAAATACAGCAAAATGCCAGTGTGCTACACAGAATACCAATCCCAGGATCATGTAGAATTTTAAAACAATTCAGTTTGAAAATACAAATTGTGTTTTCCCAACCATTGGACAATCTCAAGCACATATATTCCTGTGTGGGTTTGTATTACGTTTATGTCTACATGATGCTATCTGTATTTCAGACCCCCATTATACAGGCTTAGGAAGATGCAAGCAAGACATTCATATCATCCTCATTCAGAGGCAACATATATCCTTAATGTTATATCATTGTGCATTCGGCATGAGCCGTGTGTCTTAAGACTGTTATCAGTGCTATTTGTATGCATTTCTATTTGTAAAGCTGGACAATCATAATGCAAGTCTTAGAGGAAGGTGAAGGTTTTAACTTTCTAGTTCATGGCAGAAACGTCCAAAACAACTTCAAACAGTCCATACAGAATGACTGTGATTTTATCAGGGTATTGCAGTGTGGAAAAAAAAAAAAAAAAAAAAAAAAGGAGGTCTGTCCTATTGGGTGCTAGATCACATCTCTTTTCAATGACACTGCTCTCATCTACAAGCCTGATAGGTAAGGGAAATCAGTTTCTCATAGAGGATTTGTATTTAGGTCAGTAATTAGAGGATATGTTAGGTTTTACTTTGGTTTTAAAAAAAGGCCATTTGGGGCTGGTCAAAAATTTTGGTGTCCAGGAGATCAGTAAGCAGATCAGTGAATTGATCAGAAGTAAAACATAAATGCAGCTGATGACAACAATTTCATATTTGTATACCTGCAGATGCACACAAAAATATACATGCGAGCACATAAAACCTGTAGATCTGCCTTTTGCATTTGCAAAGTCCCCATTTTAATTAACATCAACTATAATCGTATGGTAAACTAGGCATAATAACAGTAATTAAGACCTTGGCCTCTTAAAACACGTTAGACACAGACACAAAGGCAAAATCCAATTTGGAGAAATATATGGAGCATTCAAAGGTCGGTATTGAGATTCTATCTAGGATACCTAAATAAACAGGCGAATCAACCCTATTTAACAATGAATGTGTTTTTCTTGAGATCTCAAGAGGATTTCCAATTATTCACAAATGGCTAACCGTGCGCTCCTTTCCCAGAATTATAAACGAGTCACCAGAAAATAGCAAGTTTGACAAAATTGTCCAACAGCCCATTAACTGTACAACTGTGCTAAATAGCCAGAGACAAGTCTAAATCTGCCAGAACCAGTGTCTCTTGAGTCTGCCAAGGGGATAGATATTTCAGCTGCAGAAATATCCATTTGCAGCTTGCCACCATCTGGACCTTGCAAACTAAGTACTGAAGTGATGGGCTGGCACAATCCAGCTCAGGAGTGGTCCTTTAGTTCTCAGGAAAATCTTTAAAGATGGGCATACTGAAAGGTAGTCAGGCTTCCTTAAGTGAGACAGATATTTGTATTCACAAAAAATGATTTTATTACCCATAGTCCTTCAAAGTCTACTTAGTATGTAATTCTAAAGATTCAAGAAACATTCCAAAAGTTTATTTATTTTCTGTTAAAACTTCTAAGGCCCAACAACTTTAAAGCCCAATGAAGGATCTTTCATATGCACGGGCTTACAAATAAATTCACCTCACCTTATCTGCTTTTAAGTTCATTCACTGAAATTACACAACATACAGATCCAAACAGGTAATCTGGAAAGAAGCCTGCAAACAGTTATATGAAGTTAGACTGCACACATGAGGAAGACGTGAGCACAATGAACATGGACCTGACACAGCAGAGCGGCAAACCTTCACTCAGGTTTCAAAAAACCCAGCACACCCATTAATGCTGCAAGTCATGTAAAACTGATCAGAGTAGGTCTGGTCTGTAACACGTTCCAGCTAGTAAACAAACTGAGCATATTTTTTAAAGTAAAAATTTTGAAAATCCACTGAAGTTTTTTTAAAAAAATAATACTAAATTGGTCTCAGATAGTCTCTACTTCTTAAAACATTTGTTTTCTACAAGCAAGGAAGGGGAAAAACGCCACCCCACAACTTGATTTTTTAGAATAAAATACGACACTGCATGCTTTGAGTAAAGAAATACATGGGAGTGAAAAAAAATGGGGACACAAAGACTATAGCCTATATTAAGAAATATTACTGTAAATGAATTTTTACAACCCCCCCCCGCATTCTTGGATATTTTTAGTAATGCACTTGCTTGCTTTACTACTATGAAGACAGGTTTATGAGGCCGTGTTTATCTCCTTTTTGTATTGGCTGAATACAAAATACATCTTTAGATCAGTGTTGCACCCTTCAAGCAGAGAGTTCTCTGAAGCTTATCCTTTTTGTAATACCCTGGAGAAAACTAACATACAGAATATTGTTTTGAGGTTATGTTGCAGCAACAGGACACACTCTGATTTGTGAGTCTGCAAATTGTTTTTTTTTTTTCAATCTAATGTAAGATGATGATTCATAATCAATTATCGTTCTCACATCAAAGTCTCCCAGTCCTCTTCAAACCATCAGAGAAAGAGCCATTACCATCAGCAACAGGAATGCTTAGATTTCGTTTTTTAAGTCTTATG
The DNA here is from genome assembly GCF_001431845.1 of Calidris pugnax. Lineage (NCBI taxonomy): Eukaryota > Metazoa > Chordata > Aves > Charadriiformes > Scolopacidae > Calidris > Calidris pugnax. The sequence continues at coordinate 8,848,633 of NW_015090862.1, forward strand.
AAATCAACCTATTTCTACATGTTATCTCCTGAAAAGGCAGAGTATTTGGCCTCTGAGACTCACGCTTGACCCTGACACCAATGAAACAAGAAGAAATCCTTCAGTTACACCTGAAGTTTCTTCTCAAACTCCCAGACAAACCCTACAGTCTCTCCAGAGTTAAATACTATGAAACAACATCACTTATCTCTGCTCTGGAGGAGTCGTACATAAAAATGTGAGTCAAGCTTTTAAATTCAGGTTATTAGCTACGGGAATATCATCCCAGGTTTACTTTCTTGAGCACTACAGAATCTTAAGAAATTGCCTTGAGACTTCTGGAGATGTTTCTGCATTTACATTCACTTATTTACAAGTTTGGACTATCGAGCGTTCTTTAATCACCTAAATTCATTAAACACTTCTCTGATAATGCCTTTCTACCTCACTAACAAAATCTTAGATTCATAAACTTTTTAGGAACCATTTACTAGATAAATCCACGGGACTTTTGGAAATGGGCCATGGCCTTAAGAAGAGCTAAGCACAAGATCCTGCGCCAGGTGCTAGGCATTCACACAATGGCTAGTATATGTAGATTAATCCCTTTCCTAACTTTAAGAAGCATTTCTTTCTTTATTGGCAAATGCTAAGCAGTGATTGAAAGGAACAGATGCTGCCCTTTAGGGCCCTTTGGCCTTCCTCTAAAGACATATTATCAATTTCTTTAATTATCACAGTGACAGGAAAACTTGGTGAAATATTCAAAAGGGGGAGGGAGGAAAACGTGTTTATGTTCGTTTAAGACCACTTGAAAACAGATTATTCTGAAGATGGAAAGAGAATCATTGGACATCTAAATAATTAATTTCAGCAAATCCATTAAATGGGAACCAGTATAACATTTTGACTGATTCAGCACAACCAGCATTCACTGATCAGCTTCTAAATTACTATTTCTAAATTGCCACTTGCAGGAATTTTAGCATAGCACAGTGTAAATCACTAGTCAGTCATGTGCCCTGTGTACCAGACAGAAAACTAAGATACAAACAGTCTGGTGACAGCCTGGCTATGATAATTAGATAAAAATCATGGAAATGAACACAGAACTTCTATCATTTCCACCTCTGTGAGCAGCTCCACTGTTTATAAAATCTTAAACCCCAGACATTTATTTTAGATAGTTAAGATTTACAGCAAATCTTCTGACATACTGTTGAGCACTAATATGTTTCTGTAGTAGAAAAGCAGAGAGCATAATTTCTCAAGCCTCATTGTTTTCTGAGAAGATGAGAAAATTAGAAGCAATAGCCTGGTTAAGACTGCTCTTACCAGCGTCTTTATCAGAGCCACAAGGCAGGATGAGAAGCAGTTCTGCTTGTTCAGATGAGCTACATCAGTTCTCTGCTGCAGACAGCATAGAGTCAAAACCAAGCAGTTGCACAAGGTCAAAAGTAGAAGTGGCAACTTCTTATAAACTAGTCAACATTTCTCCATGCTTGATTTGTTTTTGAGATGAAATATATTTGTAAAACATCTATTTTTATTTTTTTTAAATGTAAGTGATATCAGACATGTACTGCAATCTCGGCTCAGTCAAGCTGAGTAAGGTTAAAGAAGGGAGCACCTTCCAAAGACATTGCTGCTGTAAAGTGCTCCACACAATCTGGTAAGCAGTATTTTTTTGTCAACAATGTAACAGTTTAAAATGCATGGGTTTTGTGATGTTATGCTGACGAACAGGCAGTTGTGATTCTTCTATATGAAACATTATTTAACCTGCATCCCAGCAAATTGCTTGTCCCTGAAGTTGCAATTTTTCACACAAGCCATAAAGGCATTTCTGAGCTTTAAGTTCAGACCCCAATTCACATGGTACATTGTGTGCGGAAAGAAGCTACACCTCCCAATTTCCTGCCGGGTCCCAGTTGGCAATTACTTTCTGACTTTTCTGACTGCATTCTTCTAGTATTTTGAGTTTAACATTGTGTTTTTCCATTTTTATTTCTATCATGTGTTGTTTTGTTTCGCTGTGTCCTGCCAAACAGTGCCCTAACTTGATAGAGGTGCTATAATCTATATAGTTTGCATATTGATTCCTTAGTACTTTGACATCCTTCAGATAGAAGGTTATCCCAATATAAGGTTCCTTCATCTAGGGTAACCTTTAAAAGAGACAGAGTTAAGTTCAGTCCAGATGTTTATCCAAACTGTTCTAAATCTCTGATGTATGGAAATCCAGCAGGAACAGGTTCTTTGAGAGACTTTCAGTACCACTTAATTCAGACAAAGTACCATATCATCCTGTCACTGTAATCACATGGGATGCTAATAACGCCTACCATTTCTGTAGAACTTTATAAAGATGGATCACCACAGTCCTTTGCAGTATCATCCCCGTTTTATTATTGAGGAAACAGGGTGTCTGATATTACATTGTACCATTAAGTGACCTGCTCTTTCAGTCTAAAAAGACTAGCAATGAAAGATGCAGAAACTATTACTGTAACTTTTCCAGCTTTTATTTGGTGAAATGCTGTTTAAATATTTAGATCCCACAACTTCTTTTACCATCATAGCACATTGTTAAAAAAGCAGGCCATGGAATAATCAAATTGACACTCTGTTTTGACTATGCTGTGACTTAGCAGCAATATTGCAATTTATTGCAATTTTGATCATCGTAGAAAAGTCAGCCAAATGCAAAATTAAAGACACATGTCACTGTTCACTAGTTTCTCATGCAGCCTTGAATGTGCAGTCATATCATTTAGATAAAGCATCAACTTCTTGAAATCAAAACAATTCCCCAAAGAAAAATAACAACATATGTATTCACTATTTATGTATCTCAGGCTGTAATGTAGTTCATTATTTAATCTATGGAAATACTTCCTGGTTCCTGGTTTCCATGAAAGGTTGGTGGTAGAAAATTTGGGAGTTGTTTTTAGCTTGGTGGGTTGTTCTGGGGCGTTTTGTGTTCTTTGAAAAATCCCACCCTTCACGACTCACACCATGGGTACTAAAGAACCTTGGGGGAAGAACTGTATGAAAAATATTCTTTTATGTCTATCAGAAATCTTGAAGACCTAAGCCTAAAAGATGCTGTGTTAACTTCACTAATCACAGAAGCAAGAAAAAACAAACCAAAAAAAAAGCATTCAACACCATCTTGGACTCACTTCCAACTGAACAATTATGTGTCATATAAAGCTAACTGTTTACAATCTCAGAAAAAATTCTATGGTACAATAGGTTCTGCAGAATTAATTGAGTGCCAGTTTGGCCCTGCTTCACATTCAGCAGAGTCATATGAAGGAGAAACTGTAGAAGAAGAATCTGCCACAACTTTACTTCCAAATTCCAGGAGTCACAACCTAGGACTTATCCCAAAATATTTCAATATTGATTTCATGTTAACTAAGCTCTAAATTGTGAAAGACACAAAAGTTTCCCTATCAACAAAGCATGTCTTCCTGTCAAACACTGATGGAATCATGGTTCCATGATTATCATTGCTGAGTTGGGATTTGCTGGTCAAAAACTCTTCAGTCAAGACAATTTTGAGATTTTTACCTTCTGGAAGCAAACAATTCACAAGGAATAGGTCCCCACATTCCAGTTCTGCCCTCTGCAGCAAACTGGAGAGGCACTAAAAGGGACTCTCATTGTACCAGCTCTGTAGCCAGACAGAGAAACTAGTGTCATGTGTTATATACCTAAATGTAAGTAAAAAGAAATTGCATGTTCATCTGGATTTTATCAAGAAATCACAATTCAGAATTAATTCACATTACAGTTGATCAATAACAATAACTAAATTACTGAACAGAGTATTGTATCACACTGTGTTCCAAAAAAAAGCATTAAGTATAATTAGTAAAGAAGCAAATGTGAGATTTTCCACAAGATGTTTCTATTTCAAATATATTTACCACTTCTGTAGTAGCAACGTGAAACAAAAACACAGCAAAAGCAGGGTAGCTTCAGCTTCATCAAAGGGTCTGGCCTATTCTCATATCTCAATAGTCATAGCAAGAATAGCTTTTTTCCCCTTTAGGTTGAATTTGTGGAAGACGGGCCTTATCAAAATTGGGCACTCCCACACTAAAACCTGTGTTTTGTGTATTCTCTGTGATTCTCAGTGCAGAGATATTGCTCTGCATAATTAGCAAATGAAGCCTAGGTGAATTCTAGACATCAAAAGAGAAGCAGAAAAGTCAAAGGTGGCAAGATGAGTAAGACAGAACTTGATGGCTTCATTGGCAGGATTACATTACACAGTGGCCTATGGCAGCAAAGGACTAGATTCCATCAAGGAGTCTGGTCTAGTTGTTCCTACTTTACATCCCTGCAACAAAACACTGATGCTGAGAGTACAACAAATTACAAAAGGTGACTGAAAAGGGCTGGATGGGGAAGAATACAGGACACATGTATTATTCTCCCCAAACCTTTATTCTTTTCATCACCAAACAGCTGCATCTTTTGCTTTCTACTCAGCATCTGTGACACAAAGGAACTAGACACGAACAGAGATGTTCAAATAACCACAACCAATAACTATATTCATCCTGCAAGACTTCGCTGCATGCACACATACTGCTGTCCCAGGAGGGTAGCTTTGAAGAACCAAGATAGAGAGGTTGAAGATAAGCCTTTCAGATTCTCCAATTCTAGTAGACGAATGAAGGATTTTCCCTGTTAAAGATAGCTAGGAATTAATCCATAGTACTGTTGTTCCTGCTTTCTATCCTGAATCAGATCATGACAAACTGTAGCTAACCCTGTGGAGCCCCACTGCTGGGCACCTTCACACAGTTACACATTGAACAGATGCATCATTGTAATATTACCGTAAGACCAAAGAGGAAACCAGGCTCTCCAGCTCCATTTTTGTTAGGGAATCATTAAGGTGCTAGAGGGGTTAGCTTTTAACAACTGTACTAACATGACAGGAGAGAGTTTCATCTTGTCAAGCCCCTTTACATTCACCTCACCAGCAAACAAGAAAATTAGTACCTCTCAGGTTTTTTTTGTGTTGTGGCAGAGATACCAACAATCAGCCTATGTACAAGAAAAAAAAATGCCTTGCAAACACAGAGTGAAGCAAACTCTCGAATGCTGCATATGGTATTGTGTTAACTTTGATGTCAATTCTTTATGGCAGGACACATCCTCATGTGTAATGTACTTTCTAGGCACAACACTAAAACTGGCCAGGGGTATTATTTCAATTTCTAGAGAGGGTAGTTGATATAGATGAGAGTCAGTGCTGTTAGCAGAGGAGACAGCACCACTGACCCACACATTTTAACAAGGATGTGTGCACATGCAGGATAATTCTGGCAATTCACATCAAAGCTACGTGCACAAGAGGTGTGGAACTGGGAAGATGATGATAATTGAACATGAAGACTACAGCAGAACATTTTCATAGTGTGTTTGAAGATATTAGAAAAAGAGGCTTTAAATACATGGATGATGTTTTAATCACCCTCCCAAGAATTCTATAGCCTGTGTCTGAAGCCAAATTTCAAATCTCTTACAGCCTATATTGAGTTGCATTCGACAAAAATGCCAATAGTGCAAATAGTGTTTTGTTGCGTACCCTTCAGCTTCCTAGCAGACACGGCACTTGAATTTTGTTGGCTGAACCTGTATCTCTGTCACAATGTATTTTGAATTTTGGTCTTCCACACTGTTATGAAGGATAGACATCCAAAACTGTGGCATTTCTTAGTTTAATTTAACAGAAGATAAGCTATAGAGGAGTATTATGGATCCTTAGCACAAGAAAAGGCTACTGTTCACATTCCTTTTGAGAAAAGATTTAATATGTATGATGCAATCCCTGATACAGGTATAGAGAACATACATGGGCTTAGTTTTCCAATGCAACAGGCGAATGAAGTCTGACACTATTGATGAGATAAGCAGCCAGGCAGATTAACCTATAGTATTATCCAAAGCACTATCAGTGCTGCCCTTCTCGAACAATGACTTTACCTAGAACCAGTAGAGAAACACAGTAGGTTGAATACCTCTCTAGCTGCTTCACACACTGGAAGGCTGCTCTAATTTTGTAGTTGTGATTGTTCCAGGAAAAGGGAATCCCTAGGCAAAGAAAACCAGTACAAGAGACATTGGACCCGCTTCCATCTCTTCCTCAGCTGATAGGGCCTATTGTGAGTGGTCATGTGAGCATCTTTTCATCCCCTCTGACTCTGGCCATTACCTACACTCAGTCCTCTTGCAGACTCCAATTTAAACACCCAGTGACAAGGCGCAACAGCAGTTGCACTATGTCGTCGATGGAAGATGATCCTTATAAGAGTGTGCCCCGATGGTACAAGTATTATGAACTCTCCCTCAAGACAAGCTAGAGATCTGACTTGATGTTTTAATGAAAAAGGACCCTCAGTTTAATAGTAGTCAATGTAATTAGATTTAAAAAAAAAAATAAAAATAAATCCTCATTCCTCTCTCAGTGTTTTCTAGAACTAGTTCTCTTACTATTCTGATTTCTCCCACTGTTTTGCTATTGCTCTGTTGGCTTTTTATCTTGCTGGAATAAATTTACGACTTTTTATTTAATTGCTCTTATTAATATTCATATATTAATGCAAGACATCTATTATTCAAGTTGATAACAATGTTTCTCTTCTAACAGCCTTAATTCAGAGAATGAAGATCCTATGGAAATCAGAATGACATTGTTAAAAGTCAAAACATTACTTGATTTGTTTCCAGCTATTTTGGACCTTGTCAGGACCCAACAACATTACATATATTTGAACAGGAGTAGAAATGATGCATCGTTTCTCAATACCCATTAACTGCTTTTCCTTACCAAGTTGCCAGTACAGCATTTCAGAGAGCTCTTCTCCAAGTCCCTGCCTCTGTCTTCAAAAAGACCTTAGACTTTGGAAGTCTGAGAACAGAGTAGATTAAAATACAAGTAGAAAAATTGACCCAGAACCAAAGGGAGAAGACAATTTTAAAGCAAATGGAGGAATAACATTACAGTCTGACAGAGGTGTCAGACAAGCCCTGCCTCACGTTTACATCGTAGAAAATGAGAATGTTTACCTTTAAAAGGGGTGGGAAGATCTTGCTTTTAATTATCACTTTCCCAGTCACACTGGAAACCCGGGGACTGGCCACCACGTGCCATAGAACAGGAAGATGCTGCCACCTACAGGTACGAGTGCCAGGAAGGCACGAAGTCACAAACGCTGGGTCCCCGCTACGGTCAGAAAATAACACTGCAGTTGGAAAGGCCAGAAACCCATACATGATACTTGCCACAATGATACTTCATCATATTTCTTAACCTTCTTTCATTGTTCCTGTTGTTCAGAGAGTAATACAGGCACATAAGCCAGCGCCTTCTACACATCAAAAAATAAGAGGTCTTGCTTTGTTGCCTTTAGAGTAGAAGGATGCAACGCAGGAAATAGAAGACCTCTTTGAATCCTCACAGCATGATGCTTCCACTCCCATGATGCAAAGATTACAGTAAGCTATCCCTGTAAATAAGTCCACAAACCCTGATCTAAGATCATCATGTCAACATTCAGAGAGGTCAAAATACCTCACATGGCTGTGCTTTTGGCTTGAAGGTTATAGAAAATTTGCATTTTTAGCTTTATAACATCTATTCTTAGCTCCATGGCAAGTTTATAAGTATAGTTCTTTATAACAGGAGTTCAAGAAAGGGTAAACTGAGAAAATATTTTAGAACAATACAAAAACCTTGGAAAGTAGTCCATTTCAGTGGTTCACACAGAATCAGGGGTTTCACACATAGCTACCATACTCAGGGAACTCATTTGGAAGGACTCCATTTTACACAGCTCTCAGTGAAATATAGTCTCACCTCTTGGGTCCAGATAGCATGCAAGTTTATATTCCCATGGCCATGTAATACTAGTAGAGTACAAAACCAAACAAAACAGGAAGTCTTAGGGGAAAAAACCAAACCCCCCCCCAAAAACCAAAACCAACCAAACAAAAAAACCCACAAACAATTCCATTTACCTGAGCCTTTTTCACTGAATAGTGTATTTGACTTTTTTTTTTTTTTAAATCAGAGTGCAAATATTGTATTATGTTTATTCAATAATACTCCCATCAGCATGCCAAACAGCACAACTTTTTGACTAGGGACACAGCAAACCTACGATGTCTGCCAAACTTTACTCCCTTAAGGCATTAGGGGGTCTCTTGAAAGTAGCTTTGCTTTGAACTTCTCTGGTTCCTGTGGGTTCTGTCTGATTAACTGATATTTTATGTAACACTAGCAACCATCTACCAAGTAATCTACAAATGCAGAGGGCACCTTCTTCCCACATTGTCTGTTTCAAAGTAACACAACCAAATTACTCTGTTCTGTTTAAATAGTGATTGAGCTAGGGCAGCCACTGGAGCTTAGGCTGCTCCAACAGCCACTACAACACTACAACTTGTGCTCCAAATCTTCATTTTAAGAAGCAAACCAACCCAGCAATAGTTCTAATTTATATGTGGGCAGAGAGATTCCTAAGATTGAATGAGACCTACCTGCAAAGGCAACCTGGACTTTACAAGCACTTCAGAGACTAACAACATTATTAGCACTCCTGTGGGGAGACAAACGGATGTGTGGAACAGCTTGTCTGCCTGCATGCTGAGCTGGGCAGCAGCAGCCAGCTCTACTCCAAATCCTGCAGATGCTTAGAGTACCCTGTACTCGCCATGGGTGCATCCCTGGGATGGTCTGCACAAATGCCAAGACATCAGTGTGCATCAGTTTGCAACATGCTCACCTTGTGTTTACTTGTTTCAGTTAACTACTGCAAAAGCTGAAGTAACATTCAATAAGATGCATTTCTTGTCCCACACTTCAGTGCACTCATCTGTACACTGCTTATAAAAGTATCTGACACCAAAAGACAACTGCCACCCACGGGTAGCACACTAGGGATCTCCATAGCTAAAAGCATGTCATGCACCACACAGCTTGGTGCCGTCCGCAAACTTGCTGATGGTGCCTTTAATCCTCCTGTCTATATACTCATACACAACTTCTATCTCACTGCATTTATCAAGATCCAGACAAATTCATGACCACCGTTAATACACTAGCAAGGAGGATATATACATTGTAGTAGGGAAAAAACAGACACTTTGCTGATTCTCATCAAACTAATTACTGATGGGTGAGCTCAGGATTGAGCAAAGCTGCCAGTTATACTGGCATGAAGTCAAAGAAAATTCTGGCTTAATACATAGATATATAACATGCTAAAATTTAGGATAACTGATTCTGCCTTTAAAAAAAAAAAAATCAGTGATAACTTTCTTAAACTCACCTATACTGTGTTGGAACAAAACAGCAACTTGTACAGCAACAAAGCTGAAAATAGCTTACAGATTTGGGTAAGAAAATTCCTACTTGGGTGCCATTCTCCTCATCTTGGCCAGATGAGCAGAGCTGAAAAGTAGCTCTGCAAATGAAATGCAAGAAAGTGAATCGATCCATCTCAGCAAATATAAAAATACAACACTATTACATTGGTCAGATTTTCCCCCATATGCAACAAGCAATAGTTTCTATTTTCAATCTAGAGGATTTATTTCCAATTACGGAAAACAAAATGAAAAAATTCGGGTCCCGATATTGCAAGCAGCTCTATGCAGACAGACCACTGTGTCTGCATGAATCTCCTGCTAGAATTACAGTCAAAAAGTCTGACAACAAGAGTAAAGCCAGATTCGACTTATTCTCAGCCTGAGCTGGGATGCCTGGGAGAAGACCATCACAAAAGCCATCCCTGTAAATTCACCTACGTTTAGACCTGCAGTAAAACAAAACAACCACCTGCAAAAACACAGCCCCTCTCAACTCCCGCAAAAAAAGAGATTTTCTTTTGCTCCCATTTCTGCAGGCACCACATAATGAGACAGACATAAGAATTCATCACTGGTCCAATTCATTGCTGTACATCACTGAGTGCTTTCATCATTTATAACCAATTGTAGAAAGAAAACATCCTTGTTTGCCTCTTATGGCACCTAGTGTAGCCAAAAATCAATTCGTCTTGATCCCAGCAGCCAGTCAGTATGTGATCTAAAGCTCCAAAGAGCTTAACCACTCTTGCCTTTTAAGTTCAGTGAGAGACACTAAAATATCAAAACTTCTTTATTCTGTCTATCATTTGGTACCGTTTAATAACATGAGACCATCTAAGTGTTGTTATTGTACTAAAAGACGGCATCAGCATTTTTCCATGTAGTGATGTCCCATCACTAAGAGCTTACCACTCATCCTCCAATGAGCAACAAAACTGGATGCTTTATCATGACTGTCCAGATTCAGACTCCTCCTTACAGTTTGGCATCTTCTGAAGTACAAGGGACATTTAAAATCAGAAAAGCTCCTTTCATTCAAACTTTAGCAGTGCGGTTAGGAAGTCTCAGCAGATAGCGAAGTTATTTTGAGAGGCAAAATGCAATCCAACCCTAACCTGTATGGAAGTAAGAGACCACTGGAGTTGGGCAAGATCTACATGCAGAGACAGCCCTGGACTTCACAAGCACTGCAACAGCCCACAGCATACACCAATGCACAGCATTAACCTTGCATCTATGGGGAGATGCACAGATGTACACATGCCAAAATTGCCAGGCAGGAGCTAGCTCAGGTGTAAAAATTATTGAGATGCATTCAGGGAGGCTGCACCCAAGCTAAACAGCAGCAGCTTAGAGCTACTTGTGCTTTTTTGGCCAGTCTGCACAGAAGCCAAGGAATCTGCTGTTGCTGCTGAAAAGTCAAGTCTTCAGTAACTAGAAAGCACAGGAAGCAAGGCTATCTTGATTTAGATTCCTTCAATATTTAATCAGTCCTGGTTGGCCTTAAAAGTCTCATAGACAAAGAGCCAGAATCTGAAAGCTTTGGATTTTAACATGTGCATATAGCTGGTGGTAAGGGAAGTATACCCACATTCTTTTTTCTTCATACTATCAAGCCACTAAATTTCAGTATTCCTTGCCACCCACACGCAATGCATTTCTACTCATCCCTCCCCACTGTACAACTGGATCAAAGATGACTTATCTGAATTATCCCACAATTGTAATGTAGAATCTCTCTGTTCTGTATGAGCATTTTGCAGTGTGACTCCAAGTTTCAATAGATTTGTCCATAATGCCCATGTCAGCTGATAAATGATTGAGTACTTAGGGGAGAGGGAGTGACGTGAAGAGGAAGACTTACTGCTTTAATAGTGGGGTTGTGTCTTGAGGCTTATATTGTCAGAAAGATCTTTCATTTTGGCAATAAGAACAAAGCTAAAACACTACCTTGCCACATTTTTCAGTGGCCAAAACTAACACAGAAGATGAAGTCACAGCAATACAAAGCACCTCTGCAGTGGTAAAAGTGAAACTGTATTATTCACTTCATAGTTCTATCGGTAAAATGGGGTAAACCAGCCCCTAATCTGCCCTTAGGTAAAAGGCAGGAAAGTGATACTGAGAAGTCTCCAGTTGGATCTAACAGGTCCCCAGGGGAAGTCATCTGAGTCTTACTTTTAACTCAGTTGAACCATAAAATGGGATGAAAGTAGACCTGAACAGAAGACAGATTATGTATCTAAACTGCTTGTTACAAAAGTCTGTTACAAAACTTCAGTATCAATTTATGTGTCAATATTTTGCAAAGCAAAAGGAGCTAGAATGAGGCAAAAAAATGCAACTCAAATGAGATCAGAGAAAAACAGCTGCTAGAAATGAGATATTCTTCACTTGTTTCCACCAGCCTAACCTTCATTAAAGATTTTTGAAAAGTTTAAGATTTTAAAAATCAAGTTCAGGTATATCATTATCAGTAACTTTCCACTGATTAAAATCATACTAATACTAGAAAAGAAAAATAATTTTACACAACTTTTATAATCTGCTTGCATGAATCTGCTGAAGGTCTGGAGTGCAGGCTCTTGCTTATAGGTGTTCTCCTCAGGTACAGTTTTCCTGTTCGGGATCCAGTGGCAGTTTGCATGGTCTAATAACGTCCCAAGTGCTCTCCCATGCTGGTTAGATCTCGGGTAGATCTTGCAGGTTAAGTCAAGAATATGCTATGTCTCCCTCTATCTAAGTTGGGGTTTTTTGATGAAAACTCAATAGTGGCTTCCCTGCCCATTGCCCTTAGCCATAAGTGATCTTATTCTCAAACGTACTTAAGTGAAGCCAACTTTGCATAAAGAACTTAAATCAAATGAAGCCATCTAGCCCAGAATTTTCAATAACATTAGAGCTCCAAAATAAGCATTTAAGTGTAGACGTGATTTTAAAAACACTTCCAATGACATAGCATTTCAAAAGAACAAAATCTGAAAGCAGTACTTAAAAAACTTACAGGAGTACATCCTTTCCCCAATTATCCCTTGGAGGCAATAACTGATGATGGTCTAATAAGGACTACTAATTTGTTGAAAAATTATCTGTATATTGTACAAGCCACATGAAGGTTTTGACTTTTTCTTCATACTGTTGAAAAGAAAACCTCTTCTGATGCACACAAATGAGAAGCAGAAGAATAAGCTAGTACAAACTCTGTCAATAAATAAACACTTTGAGAAATGGCTTCCTAGTTTATAGCAGATTTATAGTTCTTATCTCAAGCTTCCAAAGTTCATCTGAATCTCCAATACAAGGAATTTCAATGTATCAGTAAATCTTTTAAGCCATGAAGAAAACTCACTCAAAGAAGCAATGTCCCTTATCAGCGGAAGAAGTGATAAATCTGAAATAATATATAATTCATGATGACACATATCAAGACATTACAGCAAACACTGACACAAGACCTATTTATGGCATTGCTTTGCTAAGTGTATTCCCTACAGAACCATCTCCTCTCTTATTCTGAACCAAACACCTGCTTTGATAATGCACATCTCTTCAGAGCTGGGAAAAAAGGCATATCTAATTCAGCAACTATTTTCCATGACAGAAAACTAGCGGCCCTCAGCCAGCAACATATAAAAAGTAAATGAAAATTTAAGCACAGATCAAAAAGAAATGTGACACAGGATGGCTACTTTAAAAAATGTATGACCTCAGACATCAAGCTATCAATTGTCTAATACATGCTAATATGAAAGTTAATCTGTCCTTAGTTGGGGAAACAAATTTTAGTTTGGTTCCTTCACAACAGCTTCCTCAGTCTTCAGGGTTTGATACATACTTGGATTCATGGTCTCTGAAGACATGAAGAGTTTTCTCAAATCCTTCTGATATGGTCCAGGGAGCTAAGGGTCACAGACATGCTATTCAGAAGATATTTACACTGCCACCCTCAAATTCAGAACCTGGAAATACTCGGCAATTATTAACTAGGACTAGCAACATCTTTGGGAGCAAGGCCACTACCAGACAAATTCGAGAAGTGTATTAAAATCTAGTGACTACAGGTGACATGATTAGCATAACATATCATATGAGTCGGTATCGCAATTCTTGAATAGTAAAAATAGCTTTTGAATAGTTAAAATATCACTCAGCAGAACTACCAGAGGTAATCTACAGCTTGAAAAAAAAAAGCATAGGTATATATTTGGAAAAAAAATGAAAAACTATTTCCCTGCCAAGGCCATTACTGCAGCTCACCTTTGAATTAAAAATAAAGTAATAAAAAACAAAAGTAGCTTTGCTTGCACAAATGTCTCCTGAAGAACCCTGCAGGATAGATGCCATATTCTCAAGACAAAGAACAAGCAAGCATATATTGGGTAAACTCTACAGTAGTTACATTGACGTGGTGCAGCAGGAAGCGCTATTATGTCTACAAACAGGAGTGGAACAATAATTTTATGCACACATACATTTTATATATACCCATATGCACACACATTTATACTTGTCCAGTTTAGTTAGGTTAAGGACTGATCGAATCTGACAATGCTTCTAATCCCTTCCACCCCACCTCCCCCCAAAAAAGCAAGCATAAAATGACGATTCCCCAAAGACACACTGCAAACACAAGAAGCAGTCCAGCAATTCGGCATGCCTCGTTCTATGTCAGACTGCCACTGTGAAGGTGAATTTTCACCTATCTCCTTCCTGAAGGAGATATTTACAGTAAAATACACGTGTAAAACAGTTTAATTCCAAAATCTTCACTCACTGAACGTTTCTGTTCCCCAGTGCCCTGGGCTGCCTTGATTCCCTTTTGCAGTGAGGAATCAAAAACTCTGTGACATCCACCGTAACCCAGTCCAGTTTCTCCTTAAGCTTACTGAAAGCCTGGTCATTTCTGGCAGGCTATTGTGAAACATCTTCTCTGACTAGCATGGGCCACATTGATTTATTTTTTCTTCTATAATAAAAAAAATAAAGGAAATTGACAATTCTTTGTCATCCTAATTGATCAGCCTGCAGTTCTGGGCACATGCAGAGAAAAACCTCAGCACAAAGTTTCAGTCAGGATATGGAAAACCAAAACATAATATATACATGTCACTACAGTAAGAAACACCTCGAACCTTGTTAGGGCAATATCACCAGACAACTCCATTCTCCTTTTTGATATTACAACATGAAGCTAGACATGAAGGGTCCTTACCAGACAAGATGGATGTTCTGACGTTCACAGACATATACTCAGGTTCAAGCTTCTGCACCATCAAGAGGTGAAGTGGCTGAGGTTGAGACACTACTCAGACCATGCTCTGAAGGTTTCTCACTCAACCTTCCACCTGGGACCACTAGACCTTGGCTCCCCAGTTTGTTACTTTCCTGCAGACAGTCTAGGGCTGGCAGTCTCAATCACCAACTGCTTTCCTGTATTTAAATTCTGTATTAATTGGCATATCTAAACTAGATATAGATGTTGGGTGACCCAATCATAGCCCTTAACCAATCACGTGATCCTGTTTTCCATCTTTATAATGGCCTCACAGACAAATGGTAAAAACAGCCCATTAGTAAGCGCGCATCATTTAGATTCTGTGATAATGGAGGCTGTATAATAAAGCTAAGATAAGAAAAGGCTAAGACATACGGCAGCAATGAAACTGTCTACCTCATTCACAAGCAGAAAAATCTCTCAGCTAAGTATATCAGATAACTCTCCCTAAAACAAAAACATGTTCCACCGCAATGTTAACAGTAGATTGCAACTCATTCCATTCTCAGGTTTTCACTGTTTTAAACTGGCACAAAATTACCTGTATCAGTATCACCCATTCTACTTTTGTCAATGAACCATGAATAAAAGGGAACTTTAAACTGTAAAACCAAAGTTCAGACCAGTAAAACTTGTGCAAACCAGACTATAACCAACCTTAGAGGGGAAGGAGAGGAACCTGCCCACATCTCCAGCTAATCTTAGCATGTCCCTGAAGAAATTCACCTTATCATCTTCTTTCTTAGTCAGCTGAACAATAAAATAAAATAAAGTTGCTCCTGAATAAAATATATTCTATATTCATGCTGCTTTATATCATATTAGGAATTTTAAACATGAAGGTATGCATCAGCATATTGCAGAATAAAAAGAGCTAGAAAACGAGGAAGAAGTATTCATCTGGCATCTGTAGGAACAGAGGATCAAGTGACAGATGGAAAGGGGAATCAACTCCAAACACTGGATAACCTCGTCTGTCACTAGCCTCAGAAGCACTACCTGCAATTAAAGGGTTCTGAACAAAAAAAAAAAAAAAAAAAAAAAAGATGTTCTAACAAATACAGTTTCATACAGCAGCAATAACTTCAAGACACAGACAATATTTGATTTTAGTGATCCTGTTCCTCGGATACATTATTCTATTCTTTCACTCTCTTTTCTACAGAATAAGCAGAGTCCAGAGAATCAATCCATAAATTACTCTTGTTCTTGAGAGAACAACAACAACAAAAAAATAGTAACTATTCTCTTGACTTCCAGCAATAGAGGACTAACTTCTTGCATCCATGGATGTGTCTAGTTTATTCAGTGTGCATTCATGGATTGAAACTTTGGAGATCTCTGTTTTATAAACCAGTTAAATATCATAAAGAATGATTACTTAGTGTCTCACTTTTATTTCCTTTTAAGGCTATGAGAAGAAATGACCTTCCCAGGTCTCCAAGGAAAACTATGAAGTGCTGGAAAGGACATTTCTCTGAAAGCTCTCATTACTATATTTATGACTGAAAGATCATATTTTCATGCAAAGTGTCATGAAAGAGCAGCTTAATAAGGGGACACATGAAGTGTTGTTCACTAGTGTTTTTGAAAAGCCACCACTAGTGTTTTTAAAAGAGAGGTTTCATAAGACAGTACCTTACTCAGTTTTAAACTGGATGTTTTAAAGACTTTGTCAAGAGATAGAATTCTCCATCTCTTTTCTCTCAAAAACATTCAACACATAAAAACCTCAGAATAGTTTGGTTAAAATGAAAGAACATCACCACTGAAATTGCTATGACAGATTTGAAATATAATGCTCTAAACCAGCCTAATTTTCAGCAAACATTGTGCAGATGTTACATAGATGACACGTTTCTTACACCATCATAAAAATGATAAAAGACCCACAATAGAGGTATTCAAATAAACAATAACAAGAGATCACCTTCACTAAAGACTAGGAAAGACTTTTTTTTTGGACAGTTATTTACATGCAAGCGAATGAACTAAGATATGAAATAGTTTTGACATAAGTACCACACTAAACAGTGCAAAGACATTCAAGCTATTTTCCTATAGCATCATTAACGTGGGATGCTTCTCTTTCTTATTGACTTGCTTGTCCCTCTGATATAATAGAACCACACTAATTCACGCTAACGACTGGGAGGTTGATCGCAAATTACCAGACCTTGCAAATTAGCAAGTAAGCAAACAAACACTATTAAAAAGCCCAGTCAAGGGTATCACAGCACATCATTCACTTTGTCCGTAGAATTTTCGAAAGTGCAATTTAGTCTCCTAACACCCCACAGCATGCCAGTCAGAGAGGCGGGCAGAACAAGCACAAAAGCCCCACCATCAATGTCTGTTTATTGGTTTTTGAACATTTTCCACTCAGCCTGTTTGAAAAGTTAAGGCTGTGTTCTAAGGACATTCAGGAGAATAAAATCACGATGGTACCACTATTGTATGCTACCACGTTTGTATTCTCAACGTGTATTTTTTACATCTTTTACCACCTTCAGACCATCCCTCTCTTTTGACCTTCCCAGTGGAGAAGAAGAGTTATTCTGTCATCTTAGAGCTTTCACAACATGAGCTTTTCACCCATGCAACTCAGCCTTGCCTGCCCTCTGTAGTCGCTATCTGAACAGGCAACTCCTTTCAGTCAACTTCCTACTGTTTGACTCAACTTTTTAAGATCAAGGGAGCTGCCAGAAGGACTTGGGAGCCTCAGATCACCTGGTCCTTCTTGACTCATGCTGCAGTCCTCTACTACTCCACTGCATAGATGCTAACTGTGCTTTAACATCTATTTTTAGAAAACAAATTCCTATGATAAGTGTTTCATTTTTGTCTCCCTTTTCCCCCTCTTTAGATACTGCACTGCCTTTGGAGCATGTAGCATAAAGATACAAATTAAAGCATTTTAACACTGATATTCACCACATCCAGCAAAAACCAGCACCTGTAACCTGCCACCCCATGTCCACAAAGAAAATAAATATGGAATTTGTAGGACCTGGACTGAAGTCCACAAAACAGCATTAGGCATTGCCTCAAGTGAACGGGGGGGGTAGAGGTTAGTCCCTCCATTAATCCAATCCAGTGAACTACTCTAAAATTCCATGTTTTCCTAACCGATAGTAGGGCTAGGATACAAATGGTTGATATGGCACTAGGACTCCCAAGCAAAATTGCACCCCAGAAAGGTTTTCTTTATTTTCTCCTCTGGGTCTTAGTCCAAAGTAACTTTTCGGCTGGATCAGAGTGGGCTGTTTGTAGCCAGAAAAGACTTTCCCTAATTTCATTATCCATTAAGTTTGACCACTTTTCCCCTACTCTGAAGTAACTTACAACAAAAATTGGAAAAATGCCCAAAAGTATAAAATATTAGCATTACTTTGTGTGGAAAACTCTCCCAGTTCTGTCAAACCCAGAACTTCAGCATTTTTCCTGAGAGATTCTGGAGAAGATCCTCACTGTTCATGTACTTATAGACTTTTTTTCTTATTGTTTAAAAGTAAAATAAAATTGTCCTGAGTAAGCTCTAAAATTCAGTCATTTTTGTTAGGACTTGCAAAATCGCTGGGGAAAAAAAAAAAGGGAAAAAAAGTGCAAAGGGCAAATCCTGTACTTTCTAAGACTTTTTAGGGGCCTTCTGTGCTCAAAGTTATCTGCCTTCAAAGCCATTCCAGTATGAAGCCCCTCCTCCCTCAGTATCTGGTGGCACATACTTAAAACAAGCTGCCACGTGTTTCCTATGGCATCTTTTTTACAAACGCATTCCTGTACAGTTGTCACTGTAGCCTTGCACACTTCCAAAACAAAACAGCCCTACACAGTTCTGTCAAAGAAAGTCTCTTACTATGATCTTCCAGTAAACATATCAGTCTCCCCTCTCTTGTTATTTTGTCCTGCAATTAACTGCATTTTTACATCACCAGCAACACCACAAGGTACCAAAGCCACACCCAGCTTTCAGGGTGAAAACATTCTCTTGTTTATATTTTGATCACCTTAAAAAGAAAAGCCAAGAGGCGTCCTCTTTTCCTGCACCTCTTCTACTACATCCAGTCACGCTGCAGGGGCCTACATGGGGAACCTGCAGGAGGAGATCCTTAACCCACATGACACTTCATTCTCTGCAACTTCAGGTAGATGTGAAACCTGATTTTGGTCTTCCTCAAACTTTTAAGGCTGCAAGCTTCTAGGCTTTCTTATTCCTCAGATGCCCACCATATCTCAACAGATGAGCAGTGTTTTCTTCTTTAAATGCACCCAGGGATTCTACCTGGCAGCAAGGACTTTAGTAAAGAAATAGTATTGAGCTATACTTCCTACCTCCCCATAGCCCTGTGAATGACCATTGTGGTTTGTGCAGCTGTAATCAGAAATCAGAACCTCTGGGAACTATGATAATAAAAATTATCACCATCGTTTATTTACTGTTCACCATATTATTCTTTTTTTTAAAGTAAAATCCAAATAGGGATTCCACTTTATAGAGAGGAATTTAAATTACAAGCTGTGGTTATGAACTTTGTGATCAAGAGGCAAAATGGCAGAGACGTGCATTTCCAGAGAAAGTGTTAAAATTAGCATGGTTTATCATTGCAATTTAATTGGGCCAGATCCTTGGTTGGCATGACCTAATACAACTGTACTGACCTAAACTAGTCTGTGGAAGTGGGCATACCTTCAGTTATTCCAATGCCAGAAGGGGTCAATTATGCATGTCTAAGTCAGTTCTTTTTTTATGACACGTGCCTGAGGAGAACACCTATTAATTCTTTCATCAAGCCCAATAAAATCTTCTTCTTATACTATCCTAGAGCCTGGCTCACATGCAAGAGGTACTAAAATCTGGTAAAACAAAGAATTGATGCACTTTCCCAGTTTTTACAGTGCACTGCTCACAGAGTTGAACACTCATATCATGGAAGGCAAAAGAGACAGAGAGGGCTCCCAGCTTAATCCTCGCTTTTCTCTCATAACACTCCCTGTGACAGTCACATGCCTTCTGCCAGCCAGTCCTGAAGAGAGAAAACATCAGCCCCCTGCAAAAGGAGCCCTGACTGAACCAACTGTGACTTCATTTCACCCTGCAAGCTGCCCAGCAGTGGTGTAGCTGTTGTGCAATTGTCTAGATTGCTTCTTAGGGGATGCCTGTAATAGATATTCTTGTTTAGCCATTTCTGCAAAAAAACCATGCTTTGTTACACAGTTGGACTTGCTTTGAGAGCTGGCTATTGATATCCCCTTGGAAGAAGCTGTGCTGCAAAGGGAAGCTCAGGATGCACTGCACCTTCTAAGCCCCTCAGCACTACAGGCAAGGAGGGACAATTGGGGTGCAGAGGGCACAATTTCGTTCAGCTCATACAGTAAATTAAGTCAGGTTTAAGGAGTAGGGTGGTTATTTTTGGAGCAGATGCTAGGATGATAGTGTAGGTCCTGCCTGTATGTTAAAGTCTGACCTATGGGTCTATCTTTGCAGGAGTATATTTATCTGACATGATAACAATACTGAAGTCAACCAGGGAAAGTTTTTAAAATATATATTGGATTCCTGATATCCTTGAGGAAATTATTTTGACCTTATATTGCTGAAAGTTCTCCCACAGTTATACTGCCAGAGCTCCTTTGTGGCATATAAGTTTATTAAAAAAAATGCCTGTTGCAGATTTTCTGATCAGAACCTAGTAATGCAAGTCAGAGGCTTCTGTTCAGCTGATTCAGTGATAGCTCTCTTCAGTAGGGAGAAATTACTTTTGTGTAAGAAGCAATACCCAGCTTGTTTCAAACCTCAGCCTCTGGCAAATCTGTCATAGCAGGAGACATTCCCTGTTTCTTTGACAGATTGGCCTGCGGCTGAAAGTTAATCTAACATGTCAGAAAAAGTATACAGTAGGTAAAGAAAAAAGCCAAAGCTAACCCTCAGCATTTTACATCAGGGCATATTTGAAAGAAACACTCATTTATAGACAGGAAAAATATTGCTCTAAGTCTTCAAATTAAAAGCAAAAGGTAGCATAAAGATATGCTAGCATTAAAAAAAATAAGTTTAAAGAATGAATGGACCAGAATCTGTAACCTACACCAGGATAAAAAAAAAATACTACCACCAGCTAAGATCCAAGACGGCTCATTTTTGGTATTGCAGATCAATTTTCTTTCTCCTTATCACTCAGAGTGCCAAATTAATAACTAGTTTCAACTATCATGATGCATAAAAGCATTAATTTTGGCTACTACCACAGTCCAGTTTAAAAAAAAAAAAAAAAAAAAAAAAACATTTCTTTCTCCTTATCACTCAGAGTGCCAAATTAATAACTAGTTTCAACTATCATGATGCATAAAAGCATTAATTTTGGCTACTACCACAGTCCAGTTTAAAAAAAAAAAAAAAAAAAAATCACACTTGCCAATGCTATCAATATGTAATTTTGTTGTCATGGTTCTATATATCACTCCATTCAGTAGCATAAATTTACTTCGGTTTCTCTATTCTTTCTTGCTGATAAATTCCCTGAAGTTATATAAAGCATCATTCTTAGAAATGCACAAACACATAAACACACGAAAGCTTTTGCTTTATACTGTACCCCAGATCTTAGACAAAGTCAATAGTCATTGCTGCTGGCTAGCACTAGTCTTAAAAAGCCAAAGTGAGCCAGAACTATATTCTCTGGGAAATGTAGTTTTATCAAAAGTCTAAACATTTTGCAGGAATAGTTCAATGACTGAACTCCTTTGACGAGTATTGAAGCAAGAACTTTTCATGTTACTTTGTTCCAGTGATTTGATTTTTTCCAGTTGTACCAAAACTATAAGATTATATTTATGATTTTACATTAGTAAAATGAAAATATTGGATGTCTCAAAAATTACTTTCCATTCAATGAAAAACCTTAGAACTTGGGGGAGAGGGCTAGAGAGAGGAAAGGTCTGATACCGAATGAAAACACATTTAGCAGTGTGAGATTTTCCCAGGGGGTTGTATTTCCAGGCAGCAACATCTAGACCATTAAAACAGGATGAAATACTGCACATTTATTGCTATTCTAAACATGTAAGGAAAATTTCATAAAAGCTTCTCATGTTGCCAACTTTCTTAGGCAAAGCAACACTCCTGATTCATCTGTAAAGTGTTTATATTAAATGGCTAAAACAGTGAGAAAGGAGTGTGATAATCTTTAATCTCTGTATCATTTTATAAAAGGAAAAGAATACAAAGAATGAAGCAACTCACCAACCAGTCTAAAAGTTGTGTGAATGCCCTTTCTCATTGCCACTCGAAGCATCACTTTCACTTTTCAGGTCTTTAACTTCCTATTCCAATACCCTGACAGGTTTTCTCCTAATCACTTAATGCCAAAATAAGGGCAATTGTTAAAGCAAAGGGTGTTTTGTACCAGACGTCATTTGACGTATTTTGGTTATTTTTCATTCCCCTGTGTCCTGCAATGGAAGGTCAGCCCATCTCTACAGCTCTGCTCCCTGCTGGACACTCCTGCACTCGCACAGTGAAGAAAGCACAGCTCACATGCAATCTTCATCCTCAGTGCAAGTCATTATGCTGAAAAAACAGAAGCAGCAGACCTGTAACTTGAAGGAGGCAGCTGCCAAGCCAGGAGGTGAAGCAGCCAAAAAGGTGAAAGGCAGCAGGAAGTACAGGGACACCCAGAAGGGAAGGCACCACCTCAAGCCCCTTTACTGCTTTTTCCACCCATGCACCTCCTGGCTTGGTGACACTCCAACTCACTCCTGACCTCATGTGACACAGTGGCTGCCTGTCCCGCCACCTCTCCCTGCATCTTAGTCCTAGGTGAAAGAAAAACTGGAAAATGTAGAAAGTGAGTCTCTAAAGCAAGAGAGATAAATTACTTTTGGCTTAGGGCAAGGCTGGGAGGCCACTCCAGACCCTGCACCGAGATGGGAATCAGGCCAAGCTAGACAAGGAGCAGGAGAAGTGTGTAACATCCCTCTTCAGCAGGACACCTTTCTCTTCCAGCCAGTCCTGTCAACCACAGCATGCTCTGCCCTGCTACCTTCTCCTAGTGATTCTGCAACAGTGGATTGACTGGGCACCTCCCACTGTGTTCATAGATTTCAAATAAGGATGACAGTAGGGGCAAGGAGAAAGGAAGAAAGTTAAAAATGTTTGAGAAACAGAGTCTTACTGGTTTCTATAACGACTAAATAAATTCATTGAATTAAATGCTTTCCAAATACTGCTTAAGTGCATCTTTTGTATCTCTGAGGATGATTTCATGAATGGCTGAAAGCACCTTAAAAACATAAACCACTAAGCATTGTTCTTTTTATAATGTGTGTTTTGAAAAATCAACCAGACTCATATTAATCTAATAAATGGCAGCTTTCCAGCCTGATAGCTCCATAATGGGTATCTTGGCCTTTCGAGAGTCTTTTTTTTAAATCCCTCAGAGAGTGCATACATGCAACTGCATGTGAACTATCAGCCTCAGGAAGGAGGAGGTTCCACATCATGTTTTGCTGCTAGCAAGCTGCTTCCCCTAACAAATGCACCAATCCTCATCCTTCCCATTATGATTTTTCAGGGGAGTATCACATCTGCTTTTGTATGTATTTTGTTCTCCCAAAGTTTTGGGAAATGCTACAACATATAAAGAAAAAAACTGTAAAATTTCTTCTTCAGATAAAGAGAAGTACAAGTACTAACAGCTACCCATCAATGTAGCTCCTGTAATAGTCATGGAACAAGTTCCACTTGCATACCCTGTGAAATAACTTTCACAAGCTAAGTCCAGGCTTCAAGAGACAAAATTTCACAGACTTTAATTGTGCAGAAAGTCAACTTTGGCTCCTCTTTTAGACAAGTTGTCCTGTGGTGGACTTGTAGCACTGCACTGACAGATAATCTGAATGAGCCTCCATCACAGAGATTAGGGGTTCCTCAAACTTTATTTCATACGATTGATCAAAATAATCACTAAATACTTCATTCATACTCCAAGCATGACAGTCAATAATTTTTACAGTCACCAGCAAGCAACAGGATCATGATATCAGCTAACTGTCACTGCCAAACTTCAGCATCACACCAGTGAAAATACACATGTTCATATGGAGAGGAACAGACGCTTCACACTATGTCGAAGCCTTTGCCGACCTGCACATGCATTCCTCGCTGCCGTATACTGAAATAAGCTAGGTGAAAGCCACCACAGGGCCAAGCATGAAAGCTGTGTGAAGAACAGAGGTTTGGTTTCATTAAGGGTTCTGAGCTTTCAAACCTTCAGCTTTCTGCCAAAACTGAATGAAAATTTATGGAACAGTTTCCCGTAAAATTATTATAACTCAATCTAAATGTCCATTTTTCACTTCAGTTATATGCTGTACATGCACAAGAAAAGCTATAAATGAAAAGCTGCTTCCAATTTAGAAGGAAGGCG